>NC_054542.1:25781883-26381883 GCF_017654505.1 Polyodon spathula
TACCAACTGACTTCATTGTTTTCAATATTAGTATTAGTTTTTATTCCAGAAGTGGAATTTGAAAGTATGCATCACTGTTTTAGTTAGCTAGCTTTTTTATTCAGTCCATCTTTCAGATGGCTTCCCCTTTCCTTGTTACAAAACAAGGGATCCTAGAGAACTGAGAATGACTGAGCTGGCTGTGATTATCCAGAGGGCATGCCTTTGTTGCCAGACAGTTGTACAGCTCCTCTGCTCATGTTCAATGATTTCTTTACTCCACTTCCATTATTCATTATGTCAGCCACTCATTTGGCAATTCAATACTATTTTCTAGTCTTTAAAATAAACAGCCATTACTGTTTCTGTGATTTTCACAGATGCTGAACCTTGTCTGTCTGCCTGCCTGCATCTTGTTTCTTCCTCAAATGAAACCCAGCACAGCAAGCACCACCACTTTCCCAGAATTCCAAAGATGTATGTATTTCTGCAGCTTGCTCTGCAAACTCACCACTAGGTGTAAGTAAACACATTGGGACACGTCTATGAACATTTAAGTGCAAAATACAATTTGCACCATTCTTCATGAAATAAAAATAAAACAGATACAATGCTTCCTTAAATTAACCTTTCAAGTTTATTTCTTTATTTATTTCATTTTCTCCTTCCCTGCACAAAGTGGTGTAAATTGCATTGTGGAATGAAGACTGTGCTAAATCTGGAGCTGTTTTCAGCTAAACACTCCCAGACCAGCTGCAAATAGGTTTATAATAAATGAAGAATACTGTACAAACAGTAACAAGTGAAAACAATCACAGCAAATTACAAACATGAACCAAGAATACATTCAGTAAATGCTTCAAGGTGGCCATCAGCTACAGCGTGCAAGACAGAAAGCACCTCTCCTGGGGGTGGGGGTGGGGTGCCTGTGATGGGGTTCTGGATGTGGGTAAGGGGGGTGCAGTGTTGCAGTGCTTGTCAAGACTCAGCCATCCCTCTCAAAGGAGCTGCCCTGTCTGGAACAGCTTGCTTGGAGCCCTTCTCTAGTGAAGATGAAGCTCCTGAAGACCATGGTCTGCATAAATGGCACACGCAGTTGGTCTGCAGACACTTTGTTACCTCCCCCAGTCTGTGGCCCATGATTTCACATAGCTGCATGTATTGTACTGGTTACAATTTATTACTTGCTATATCCAGTCAATTATTAAGAGTTGTTTGTTTGCTATACTACAAACATTTCAAAAACCTGTTTGACACATTTAATACATGAACTACCAGACATACAGTTTCACAAAAGTCACAACAATTGTTTTGCAGGATAAGACAAGAGAAATAAATATAACAAGTTCGATAATGAGTAATATAGTGATACTTTTTTTTATTAATAAGTAATAAGTTAGGACATTATATCATTTTTTTCTGAAGAAACGAGTAATGAATAATACGTTACTTTTTTTCAGTAGTGTGCCCAACACGGGAGATTAGACATGTTTTTGAGAGCTATAGTGAGGCTACATGGGTGGCTTATATATTTACCAGGATGTGATGATTTAAACAGAAAATTATTTAATCAACAAGTATACATTAGTTAAGTCTGATATTAGCTTAATTGATTGATTGGCTTAATTAACTAGAGAGGAGCTCCTGCACCTGCTCCACGAATAACACCTAAAGGTTACAATGAAAGCTGAGTTCAGGGTTTCCAAGTGTTCGAGGAAAACAGCAGTTATGTCTTTAGGGACTGCAGTAAGCCGAGTTGTTAGTGTTTCCGATTTGACGGCGTGTGGGGCTGACTGTAAATACAATAAAGAGCCGTTCACAATTACGGTTACAACTGAAGAGAAATGTACTTTGAATTAAAAAAAAAAAACAAACAAAAAAAAACAAATATAGGTGTGTGGAAGGGCGGTTGGTAGTTCACTGACACAGAAGACAGACAGGTGTACTTGAAAACACCACACAGGTGCCCAGTTTTAATTTCAAGTGGTGCTTTTGTTTTTTTAGCCCGCAGAGGGCGCTGTGGTCCGTGGTCTGCTTACCAACTATGGTAATCAGAACCACGGGAATACCAAACCACGGTAAACAGTTCAGTATGCAGGCGCACTTACAGGTGCTCAAAAGAATAATTCAAAAATAGAAGGCGAAAGGAAAAGGGAAAATAAAACAGTAATAAAACTACAAATAAAAGGTGCTGCACCTGGCAGCAATATCCCGGTCACCGCTACCTGCATGACCCGGATCACCAACCTACACTCACGGCTCACTAGCCTGCTCTACACAATATCTCGGGAGTCTACCCAAAGGTTCCCCGTCACTGTCTTGCTGTTGGGTCTGTTTCTTTCTCCTGGCTAGTTCTCAATCCAAGACCAGCGCTTCAGCACATTCAACACGTCTAAAAGGGGCAGACCTGTGGAAACATTAGAGCATTATCTTATAGGACTAACAATCTCCCAAAGACCCGCCTCCCAGCCATTTAGAGAGAGGGAAAGTCCACACACCCCCTTTCCCACCTCCCCATGACTCACAGGCGGTTATTGGATGACTGCTGACCTCTTCCTGTAGCACTATGAACACGCCAGCAGAGTCAGCACAGATCTTGCCCTGCTACAAGGTGTATAACAGAGAAAAGGTAATGAGACAAGTTAGGTTTTGTTTTTTTTTGCGGAAAGTAACTGTAATATTATTATAACTCCCATTAAAAAGCAAATGTGTTATATTACCTTGTTATTGATAAAAGTAATATTTTTACAGTAACAAGTTACCCCAACTTTGCTAATCTCTAAGTACGGCATGCATACCAGTGTGACCGTTAACCTGTCCCCCCCAGCAGCAGTCTGCCTCTAGTGGATGTAAGAAATACAGTACCACGTTTGTTCTGAGTCGTACTTCTTCCAGCTATATGTTTTCCATCCACTAGAGCAGAGGGTTGCAGGCTAGACCCAGTGTACTAAATGTACTTAAGAGATTTGACATTTTTAACAGCTATATTAAAATTCTACCATTAAAAATCATAGACTTTTACTGATTAATTGAGACAGAACAGAGATGAAAACTTAAAACTGAAAGAGCAAACAGGCAGCTAAAATAAAATGCTTTTTTTCTTTCAGTACTTGTACAGTTTCTACATTCAAACAAACGATATTCCTAACTCGTGTTGGCATATTACTGTGACAAAGTGCCCGCCCCTGTGTATATTATCTGTTATGTGTTGAGTGTGTGTTGCGTGTGGTGTGTTTAAATGTTGGTGTACAGACATTGGTACACGGGATATAAATGGGTCTGTGTGACACGAGTGTTTAAAATGTATAGGTGTATTTAGGCACGAGGATTGCACAGCACTTCACGTGCACGTAAAATGTAATAATATGTGAGCACGGGGAATTGCACTTTATTAATTCACGTGCTGGGATTCAAGTGAATAATTAATTGGTAATTGAATCCCAGCACAACAGTATATATAGATGCACGTTGTCACATACTCGCGGTTGTGTGTTCGGGAGTGGAGAACGGGAGAAAGAGCGAAAGAGATAGAGAAGTGTAAATATAGATGTCAATTGTTTGTGTAGCGTTCGTCCACTCTGTGTTTTGTCCGTGTCTATTCGTTTTGTTTGTCTCTTTATTTTGGCGTGAAGTGCCGTGTCCTGTCTTTTGTTTGTTAAACCCTTTTATTTTACAATAAACCGTCGCCAGCCAGCGCCATCATCATTTCATTTCATCCATCCTGTGTATTTCATACCTTTTCCTGGTTCTGACGCCGCCCACTTCGGACGTCTCTGTGACAATTACCCATTCTTTATTTCATAAGCAAGTGTTTTCTGAGCGTTTTGAAAGGTGTGATCAAAGTAGTTAAAAACACAACTGCTGTAGCTAAGGCCCTTTTAAGTAATTCAATGTGTTAATGACTTTACTATTATTTGCGTTTTATGTTTCTGCTGTACAATTACTTATCCATCATGACATTTACTGCTATTTTAAAATATTATGTTTAAGTACATATTAAAATTATAATGGCTCATTTAGATGGGACAACATGCATATGTCTTTGGTGGAAAGTGATACAAAGCGGCAATGTTTGCTCTTTAAACAATGCTTATGGAACTCCAGGGAGTGTAGACAGTGCCAATTATTTGGAGGAAGTGAAACCTTGGCAATGCAGTCCTAATAAATGAAGATGAGGCTTATGGCATTGGGAGGAATAAACAAATGAACATTTAATGGAGATTTATACTCAGAGATACAGGTTACATTAAATACAAGCAAGGTGAAAACTGTGCAGCAATTAATTGCCCTTATTAAAAAAAAAAGTGCTTATTAAAATGAACCAGCTCTTTTAATTGATACCAGGAGTAAATGCCACCTTCATTATCCTGAGACCACGGGAGCCATTGTGGTGTGTGCTAAAATTATAATAATTTAATGAGATAGTGTGTTCCACAAAGCGCCCTGTAAAATAATGATGAGATTAGGATTTTTGATAATAGACCATAAAACAGACTGGCCATTGCATTTTATTTAAATATGATTCCAATGATTAATGCAATGGAGGAAAGAGACTGGAGTGGAAACTGTTTATACAGTTTGACAAAGGAAAACCACTGTGTTTGTATTGTCTTGAATTTTACATCCTGAGATTTAACACAGAAACAAAGCTAAAACATTAAGAAAATGAAACTGACTGTCAACAAGGTTTGCTAACGTGAAGTGCACAGAAAGCTATACAGTACGCCCCTTTCACGCAGCCATTTTGAAATCTGACTCACTGATTTGCAGGGTAAAAAAACTTCCGATAGCTTGTCAAGGAGTAGCTGTCAGTGTAGCGGCAAGTAGACCATCAAACTTGTTCACTGTTGCCTGTTATTATTATTATAATTCATTAATTTAGCTGACAAATCAGCATTACATACACATAAACATCAGACTTTTTTGCTGTTGCTGGTATTATTATAATTAATAGCTGACATATACACATTATATACAGCACATACATAGCTAAATATCAGACCTTTTCGCTGTTGCCAGTTAACATTATTATTATTAATTCATGAATTTAATTTTCCAACTCCTTTATCCTCTCCAGTGCCATATCCAGTGCACCTAAGATTAAAAATATACGCTATTTTTTTTGTAACATTCTATGCAGCGCAAAATATTAAATACTTTGACAGTAATTATAAATATGCAACATACTGTATTTTAATAATTTAATAATCTTGTACATTATTTGGATAAAAACTTTTGTTAAAGGAATTAATAATAATAGATTTTAAAAATAAATAATGAGCACATGCAGTCTTTCTTTAAGTAAAAATTCCAAACGTATTTGTGTACTAAATGTTATTTAATTTAATAATCAAAATATAGTACAATACAATTTGTACCTACCAGGAGGTGGTCTGCTCATGTAGTCGTGCTGTGTGCTCGCAGTGGGATCTGTGTTGGTGGTTTCTTGTGGGTCTGTTTTTGTTTCAGCAATGCGGGTGCAACGAATATGATGAACCCTTGCTCTGTCAAAAGGAGATTCTCTATTTGGCAGTCATTCCCCCAATCGTTCCATTTAAAGCGGCAGGACACAGCACGTTTTTACACGTTTTCAACCGTTTTCAACCGGTTAAAGTGCTGAGTACATACAAATGTGATTCCTCGTTTTATCTTAAAATCTACGCCCTCATCTCTTTTAATTGCCTGCACCCACTTGTTTCGAAGCTCTAAGTTGCTTGGAAAATCAGGAAATCCAAAATATGGCTGTTTTTATTTACTATTTGTACTCTGTAGTACGCTGCAAAAGCTTTTACTTTTCATCGCCGCCATTATCGATGCGAGTAAACACAGACGACAGAAGTAAAAATACCCTGCTTCTCAAACTTCCGGTTTCGTGAACCTGGAAACGTGAAAAGTTACTATGTTTGACAGAAATAAAATGAATCTTGGTTGTAAATCTCACTCCCGACCTGTGAGGGTGCTAAGCAGCAAGGACAGAGTTCTTTGGATGGGCTGGCCTGATAGTTCTTTCCACAGTTCGGGAAGTCGGTCAGTCTGGAAGAAGGCGAGACTCTGTTGCAAGAAAGTATTGACCCGGAAGGGAAACAAAGTAGCAGCCGCAGATTGTAAAGGCAGCTGCATTTGTTTACCAAAAGGTCACCTGTGACAGCATATAAGGGGGATGGAGAATCGTAATCTGTTCCTTTGCATTGGTTTGTAGTGAGTAAGAACCGAGAAGGACAGTAAAAGTAAATGAACTGCTGAAATTGTGAGTGTTGTGTTTTGTTTGTTTGTAATTGTCTTGTCTTGTACATTACCAAACAGTTAACACAGTTCCGGAGCTGTCGCCAGGGGCCAGCACGAAACCGGACAACACTGCACCTTTGACACAAATATAAAACTGTATCACCTACCATGAGCACTATTGCACGCATCCAGGGCTGGTGACCATGTTTGTATTATTGTGAGATGGATATTTGTTTATTATATGGGACTGTCTGTTCTTATATACCGCGTGCCGTACACACTGGTGTGTACTGCCGGGGAACTACTGTTTGGTCGCCAGACCTGGAAATACAATTAAAACATTTCTAAAACTGGATTACAATTATCTCTGTCTGCTTCTTCCACACACTGTATCGCTCCTGCACCCGTTTGCAATAAACCACTTTGCCACAAACGGAACAATGCAGTAAACATAAACCAAGGATTTGTATCTTCGTGTAAACATATTTTTTCTAGATGCTGTAGCTTAACCAAAATAAATATTTGCGTCTAAATGTCATTAAAAAAACTGCATTTTCATGTAATTTGCCTTTGTGTATATAAACATGTAAATACAAAATAATTGCCAAGTTTCTAAATGACGCAGACCACTGGGAGGTGGTTAGGTGCTGCATCAGCACACATACCACAGAGGGCTAGATTTATTTTACAATGATTATCTGAAAATGAAAATACACTACTTTGCTTTGTCAGCGAGTCTGAAACTAAGTAGGTAACATACAGTAATATGTCAGCATTACATGCTTGAGTAACATGTTGATTTTCATTAAGGGTTTTGACACTAGGTAGGCACATCAAGGTTCTTGGTCTATGGCAAATCCAAGAGGCTTGTGAAAAGACTTCCTTTGAGTATCGGATTGGTGAACCAGCTATGTGGCGAACAAAATTAGAAATGAAGGAAAAGAAAGAAAATGTGATTGAATATTGTTAATGGAACTGAATCATTGAAAGTCGGCTGTGAACCAAGCATAAAGACACTGGCTCGTTTAAAGGATACCGATTAGCACTGATCCTGGTCTACCTGATGCTAATCTGACTCTGTGAAACTAGCTGTATGTCAAAGTATGTGGTCTGTATCATTTATATGACTAAAGGTTAATATGTTGCAATTAAATTGATGATTTTAATGGTTGATTTTTCTTGGACAACACTGTTGATGGAACAGATGAAAGCAGAAGGAGAGTATGGTCAGATCTGAGGGCAGGGTGTTGAACCACTGGAACAGGCTGCCGAACAGAGTTCTTGAAGCAGACTCGGATCCTTCAATAGACTGGATGTGGTCATGAAGAACAATATTGTATAACCCTCTCTGTGACCATAACAAAACCTTTAGCTAGCTTCCTGGAGGAAGGGAGGTATGTCTTTGATGCAAGATTCCCTTTCTTGAATAGCTTCCTGTTTATCATTAATGGAACTTTTTATCACCCAGATAAAGCAGTTAGACATCAGCCTTCACACTGGTCCACTGAAACCAATACATACTATCATTAATCTGTACACAACTTGGATGGCTTGCAGACTCATGGCATTTTACTGTTGTGTTGGTTTTTGAAAGATGACTACAAGATGTGAAAGGGGTAGCTAGCCTAATTAGCAATAGGTCTAATACAATTTGATATTTTTTTTTTAAATTTAGTCTTCTCCAATTTTTTTTACCCAGGTTTTCTCCCCAGTTTAGTGTGCCCAATTATTACCTGTATCCTCGGCTCACCGCTCGCACCCTGCAGCACCCGTCCTCCGAAGCACGCTCCTGCCAATCAATCGTTTTTTGCACTGCGGATCCACAGCGAGGCCACCAGACCTATAGTGCCGGAGGACAACACAGATCTGGCGGCTCCACTGCCCACATTCTGAATTTCTTATGGTATGACACAGAGATTATTAAATCTGAGAACCTTCTCTCGACCGGGAAAGCAGATATTCATGAAACACTAATCTTTTAAATCCAGAGTAAAGACAATCCAATGTAACATAATTGCGTGCTTTATTGATATACACATAAAGCAATTCATAATACAATAGTAAGGCATATATTTGGTGGAACTTGATATGTTGTGAAAACAAAATGTAAAAGAAGTTGTAAAATTAGTGGTAGATGACAACATTTCAGTTAAAAGAACACGATAGCTGAGTGATTAAAAATGAAATAACATGCTGCTGTGATACACAGGCGGTCAGTTTGACTGTTTATGGTTTATACGTAATACTTTGTGGTTACACACATATATATGAAATGAAATTTCAAAGCATAATGCAAAAAAAGAATGAAACTCTCAAACCTTTGTTTTTTAATAGAACAGACTCAACCCCCCTTAAAATAAAATAATAAAACAAAATACAAGCAGCTTAAAACACAAGTTTGATATAGAAGAAAAAACACAAGAAAAAAAATAGTAGTACCTAACTGTGTGAGTATAAAGGGCTACAATGCATGAGGCAGGTGTCTACCGCTGAGAGCATTAATTCTCGAGGCATGGTTCTAAATTCATCTGTTTGTAAATGTATTTGTTGATGACAGAAACTACATTTTTCAGGCAGGGGTCATGTCATATTAGTAGAGCGTACCATAAAATAAAACTGAGGTAGGAATTGCATGATTAGAAAGTGACTGGTGTTCACTTAAAAAAAAAAGAGCTTCTGTCAGTCAGTAAATGACCAAGAATGAACCAAAGCATAAAGATAGTCCAAAACGTGAGCTCTAGTGGTTAACCCTTAAAACGCAGCTCACTGACGCAACATTCTACTAATTACACAAACTCAAAACTAGGACTGGGACAAAGATGAAAAGTTTAATGTTCACAATCTACATATTCATTAGTATGTTGTTATAGTCATTTTTTTTAAAAACCCATTAAAAATAAGGGTACTAGAATTCCATTGTCATGTTTGCAAAGAATGTTACAATTATAGTGCTTGCCTTTAGCTACCTTTTAAAAAAAATTAAATAAATGGGAAATCCATGCTTGAAGATAAGTATTCACAATTGCAACGGTTAAAAGACATTACTTAGCAACATACAGAAACACCATGGTAAAAATAAAAAATAAAACTTTGTTAGTTTAAGTGTGTCTGAATTATTTTAAATTCCAAGACTTTGATAATTGCAAAGCAGCAAGAACAGAGAGAGACTTCTGGCCTGCCACTAATGAGAAACCCAAAAATCATTCATTTTAATCTGGCACTTTCCTTGCGGAAGATGTTCAATTCTGAACCTGTCCCAAGCCCTAGGATAATAATGATGAAATGATTAAAAAATGACCTGATGAACAATTTGGTACCATTATAGGATAACCTTTCTTTGATAAGCAAGAAAAAGAACACTGATAATGTATACTTTACACAATTACAGAACTGTAACGCAGCAAAACAAATGCATTGCCTTTGAATGTTTACTCTTTTTTCTTTTTTTGGTTTTTATAAACAATAAAATAAGTCTTTTATAAAGCACCCTTTAGTTTACAATCTTTCTTTATAATGGTTAGAAATTTATTTTTAAACAATCCGAAACGCGTTCCATACAAAATGGCAAGTTTTTCAACTAACAAGATTTTACATGTAGTTCATTTTTTTCTTTTGTACAATTGCATAGAAGTGTAAAACCTGCCATTGTTAACAAAACAATATCAGACTTAGGAAACTACTGAAATCTACAGTTTTATTACCACTATCCTTCACAAAAATATAGATCATTTTTTTCTTTGTAAACGTTTACAATCCAATCCTTTTTTTGTTGTATGAAGTATTACAAACCCCCCCCCCCCCCCCAAAAAAAAAAAAAAAAAAAAAAACATGCTTGATATTCAGAATTCAGTGTTGCAGGAAAATGTTGTTAATCCAACCCCTCGTCGTCTGTCATTACTGTCACCAAGGATTCCATTGCTCGGCCCAAATCATCTGCCATGTGAAAGAGGCTTCCTACATTGTTACCTGCATAGAAGAGAGAAAAAGAAAAAAAGAAATTACTAAGTATAGGCCTACAACAGAAAACTCAAGTGCAAACGTAGGGAGGTATTTCTCATAGTCTTTCTACTGGACCACTATGGACACATGACATAGCTTTGACAGTGTTTGGGTCAGGAGGAGAAGCAAATATGTTGGTAAAATATCAGAATTTGTTCCTGTACTTGTCTAATTCACCAGCCTTACTTGTCAGACGCGTCAGATCCAATTTATTTTCACACACGCTGTTTATTTTACAAGTGCTGTTTAAAAACAAAAAACAAAAAAAAAAAAAAATATATATATATATATATATATATATATATATATATATATATATATATATATATATTTTCAGAATAAAACAGGTTTAAAATGCAGTGCATGGCAAAAGGACATCAGTACTGCATCTCCAGCCAAGCCCCACCCCTTGTTTGCTGTATTTTTCACATACCTCTTTATAAACATGCATACTAATAAATCCTCTCCTGGTCCCTCGTTTTATCACCAAACTCCTCAATAATGTGATCCAAGTCATTATTTTATTACTACAACATCTCAAAAAGCTTTGCAAATGTATGTGATATTCTTTGAGCGCCAGATACAAAAGCACCTATCTCCTTTGTTTGTGCCTGTGTTATCTCTGTGGTGTTCAGATACACCCTTTTTTTCAGCTTCTTTCGCCTCCTATTGGTCTCACTCGGCCATTGAAAGGTTTTCTCTGGTTTTTCAGAAGAAAAAAACGACTAGAGACCTGTGCTTTACGTCTTTTTGATGTTGTTGGACAGGGTCCGACATTGGACTGGAAAGGGAAAATTGTAATGTCGGACCTGGTCTGACATAGCACCGCAAAGGGTTAAAAGTTGCTTATTTGGACTCCCAAGTGGCGCATCCATTAAAATGCTCTCTGCGTGGAGTGCAGGATGCGCCCTATAGCCTGGAGATTGCCGGTTTGAGTCCAGGCTATTGCACTGCCGGCCGTGGATGGGAGTTTCCAGGGAATGATGCACAATTGGCCGAGTGCCGCCAGGGGGGAGAGCTTAGGTCGGTCAGGGTGTCCTTGGCTCCCCGTGCACCAGTGACCTCTGTAGCCTAGCTGGGTGCCTGTGGGCTTGCATATAAGCTGCCCAGAGCTGCGTTGTCCTCTGACGCTGTAGCTCTGGGTTGGCTGCATGGCAAGCCTGCAGAGTGAAAAGGAGCGGTCGGCTGACGGCACACGCTTTGGAGGACAGCGTGTGTTCGTGAGTCAGCATGGGTCTGTGAGCGAGTCTGCAGCAGATGCAATGATTTTAAATTTTGATTGTAGTTGTGCTGATGTTTTTCAGTAATAAGGGTTGGTTAAGTTTTACAATGCTGTGTAATATTTGAACTTCAAGGTCTACAAAGTGCTGCAATGATTTATGTTGTGTTCTGCACAACTAGAACACATTAACAAAACTGTAAAGACTGTATGAATCACCTTTGAATTACTGTAGATATTTTAAATTTAGATATTTGCACCAGCATTTCGTCTGCAGTATTCGTAAGTTCTCTTTATTGAAAATATCAACACAGTGCAGACTCTCATGCCAGAAAATGTCTCTTTCTTGTGGGGTTTTAATGTGGCTCATCAAGCAAGCTGAGGACACGTTAAAAAAGGTCTAACTCCACAAGTGAAAGCCATTTCAACAAGTATTTCTGAAGCAACGCTACTAATAGTCTGATCCCTAAAGCACTGCAAGCTACTTTTGAAATTGTGTATAATGATGTGTTTAAACAAATGGCTGTATGCAACCAACAGCATAACATGTTGCAGAGTGCATTTAAAAGGGAACTTTGAGGGAACCAGTGCAGAGTAGTAATAAAATGAAAATTACTTCTTGAAATGGAACAGCATTGTTGCTTGAACACCTACAGTTTAAGAAAAACAGAAACTAGCTACCTTGGTGCTCTAACACAAGTCAACTTTGGTATTCCATGCAATTCAATTTAATATACACCACTTATTTTTAGTTGGAATCATTTTTGATACAAGTTGTGTACTTTGATAATAAAGAGAGCTGATTAATGTGGTAATGAGCAGTACTAGGTCCAATTGCAAGTAAACATCATTAGATGTAATTGTTTCACAGCGGGGAAGTAAAGTATCACTTGTGTAAAACAGATTGGAGATGATAACATTTAGCATCTTCCGCAGCAACATGACTAAACCCACTTCTAAGAATACTGCATCTACAAATCGGCCTTGCTAAAAAAAAAAAAAACAGCAATCCAATCAGGAACTGAAACATATTTGCATTAAAATGTTTCACAGTATATATACATGTTACCAGCTGTCAGGCAACACTTTTTACAAGACTATATAGTATAGCAGTAAAAAAAAAAAAAAAAAAATACAGATGAATATCAATTTCAATCAGTGATGTAACAAAAACTTAAACATGTTTTATTGATACAGTTTAAAACTTGGCAAACTTCCTTTTCAGTCCTTCATTAAAAATCCCTCTTTATAATGTCACCTATACCAAATTTGAAAAACATGTATTTACTCCATGCATCTGGTTTATCAAAATCAACCCAGTTACAAACAAAACAATCAGGCCTGATAGCTGTTCTTAAAAGTGGGTGCACTACACATGAAAGCAAATGGCAGACAGCAAAGCACACACACACACACACAGACAGGGTGCTAGACAAGACAAAGGATAGACGCGAAAAAGCAGAGGCTGTGTTAGGGTGCCTGTCAGTGAGCTGGGCTCTCACTAACCTCTCTCATTGGTTTTCCAGGTGCACTCCTTCCTTTCAGGAGATAGAAAGGGAAGAGAAGACAGGGAGGGAGGGAAGAGAAGACAGGGAGGGAAGGAGGGAGGGAAGAGAAGACAGGGAGAGAGGGAGGGAAGAGAAGTCAGAGAGGGAGGGAAGAGAAGACAAGGAGAAGGAAGAGAAGACAGGGAGGGAGGGAGGGAGGGTAGAGAAGACAGGGAAGGAGGGAGGGGAAGAAACAAACAAATAATACAGGTAAATAAACTTTCACAAAAGAATGAGAACCAGGCATGCTCACAAGATGGGTAAATCATATTAAAGATCAGAAAAACGGGTATGGAACTCTTTTCAGTGCCAATTTGGCCAAGTCTCGCCAAGGTACTGGTTTGTGGTCCGTGTTCAAATTACACAAATATTGTCATTTTTCTGGTAACCTGGGGTTTGTGTTGATATCATTTGTCATTTGTCATTGAAATTGACAGAGATTTTTGTGAACAAGTTTGTTTCAACAGAGATTGTGTTTCAGTTTTTTTTCAATGGAGATTTTGTTAAGATTTTTTTTTAGATGAGAAGCAGACAGGACACCAATACATTGAAAGACATTAAGCCCTCAGAATATGCATACTATTTAATTTGTTGTCTACACCCTGTGATGTGTGTTCTTTATCACTGTTTTTACTGTCCCAACACTGAAGTCAGTATAACAATGGCCACTAGGGGGGGAGGTACATCTGTAATTTGTAACCAATGAAAAAGTAAGTTTATGAAAAGATTTGCCAACGGTAATAAATCATGATTAACAGGATAATTTATATATAGAATATCATACAGGGTGATGTATGACACAAGCTGATATCCACTCTACAGACAGTGACTACTGACTCCTCTGAATTTGTGAGGGTGAAAAATCAGCTTGCATCTATCACAGCACCCTATACAATTATTTTTTCTATCTGATCAAACAAGCACATTTTCACCCAGAGCTGCCAGTAAGCCCACTTGTTGCAAATCACCCCGTGTGATGCTCTTTATAATGGAGATAGATGGACTAAAAAAGAAAGGAACTTAAACAGCAGAGTTCCATCAGTAATTCAAACTCCAAAGGCTTGGAGCCACATTCCAAATCCTTATATAACAAATTCAGGCAAACAGCCAAAAACAGGGAGGGTGGTACTTTTTCCTTTAAGATGTGAACAATGGGCTTCAGGAGAGACAGCTTTGTAATGTTTTTTTTTAATAACATTTACTCTGAGTAGACAAAGTATTATGTTTGGAGAACTTTATGCACCTGGCAGCCTGGGTGAATTTATGTCCTTGCCTGCAAAAGAACAGTCACAGATATTTGCATCACAAAATAAATGGAAATTTATTTCAGACATTTACACAAAATGATCTCAATAATGTGCTCTCTGGAGTGCGGTACTTTATCCAAGTCACCTGAACCAAATTAATTTCAGTGCTCAGCCATGTACAATTTACTGCACTGTCTACCCGGATATAACTCTTGATTATTATAAAGAGTTGAATGCTGACATGCACAGTTTACAAAACAGACAAAGGCTACTATCTTGAAGCAAGTGTAAACGCAAAGGGTTTCTGGAATAAAACAATTGTACAGACAAAGTATAATACATTAAATATTAGGTTATTGTCATAACCCTGATTCCCTGAAATAGAAATGTAACCATTACTGAAAGGCCTAATTTCGCTTTAGTGTTAGTTTGTTTGGATGTTTGTTTAGTTCACTTTACTTTCTTACTCACCTGTACCTTCCACTAAATGTTCTTTACAATAAGTTGTTGTCCTTATATTTCATTTATTACATTATAGTTTACAACAATAAACCATTTGTTCGTGAAATTGACACCTCTGACGTCCCTGCTTTTGCTGTTTGTCACTCTTTACTTAGTTAGTTATAGATATTGGGCCAGTAGTATCTCCTTAGGGAGGACAGTACAACTGCTTCTCAGTTGTGCAGAGTGATCGTTACAGAATTGGTGGCCCGTACGTTGACCCTTTGTGTCTCATTAAATTCATATTCAAATTCATCGGTTTAAATTGTTGGAAACCTGATGTCAGAAATGGAAAATCAGACCTTCATTAAACTTCTCTGAGATTGGAGATAGACCCCATGTGACTATCAGAACCTGTCACAGAGATAACTACCCGCCATAGTGATCTGTACATTACCCAAGAAGGGGTGGAGCTTTTTGGAGGCGATGATGATGAAGGTAACCTTACTGACAGTGAGGCAATAGGGCAATTGACTGAGCACTGTTCCCATCTCACCGAGTTGGTTGAGTAAAGGAAAGGTAGTCTTAACCTAGTACCTGATGCACTCTCCCGCGCTCCTCTTGTACCTCCTTCAACTCCCTCTGCAGCAGTATGTGTCAGCAATGCCTCTGCGAGTAGCATGGATCTTCCTACCACCATGGACCAGACTCAAAGACTGACAGTAATAATCACATCACCTTCATCCAACAGCAAGGACTGGTGTATTGCCGGGTGCCCATCCCTAAACAAGGATTCCGATACCAGCTGGTTATTCTGGAACAGCTGATGGATTCCTTCCTCCAACATTATCATGACAACCCTTTAGGAGGTCACCTGGGCAGGATGAAGACCTTGTTGCATATATTGGATGTTGCATGGTGGCCATCCATTCAAAAAGATACGTGGCGTCACATAAAGGAGTGTCAAATCTGCCAGAGGTATAAACCTTCCAACGCCAAACCTGCAGGTCAACTCCAGTCCACTACCGTGAAGGAACCCGGAGAGATGTCCGGAGTCTGGACCTAATTGGACCTTTGCCGAGAAGTAAAAAAAGGTAACACTTACACCCTAGTAATTGTCAATTATTTCACAAAGTGGGTTGAGCTGTTTCCGTTGCGGGACAGTAAGACCACCAAGATTGTGAACATTTTGACGCAGGAAATCTTCACCCGATGGGGAACACTGCAACATATTCTTTCAGACCGTGGACCTCAGTTCACGAGCCAGCTACTTGCAGAGGTGTGCATAACCTGGGGAGTTGTACAAAAACTCACAACCAGCTACCACCCACAGACCAACCTGACGGAACGGGTGAACCACACCTTAAAAACCATGGTGGCATCCTTTGTTGGAAAAAACCATCAGCTGTGGGATCAGTGGCTACCTGAGGTCCGTTTTGCCCTCAACGCCGCCAAACATGAAACCACTGGCTTCTCTCCTGCAGTATTAGCACTTGGAAGGACCATCAAAGGCCCACTGGATCGATTAATCGCTGTTGCTCCTGCTCCATCCACTGATCCCTACCAACTGCTAGATCGCCAGCAGCAGATTGCCGAAGAGGTAAGGGATCATGTTTCCAAATCTCAGAAACGGCAAGCTCGGAATTATAACGCCCGGAGAGCACACTGTCAGTGTGAAGAAAGTTAGTTAGTCTGGATAAGATCTCACCCCTTATCTGATGCCTCCGGAAAGTTTTAATTCCGAGCTTGCCGGAATTAAATTAATCAGAAACTGATTGTGTTAGATTGCGAGGGGTGAAGGTATGCTGCAAGTAACCATGGAAACCCACTAATGGGAATAACAAGTGCAAGACAAATTAGAAGTTCAGGCAAATTTGATAAGGTCAAACAAAAAAGAAAAAAAAAACTGTAAAACACTTAATTTGAACACCAGCACTCAGAACAATTACAGAGATCATAAAAGGAAGAATTAAAAATGTTGTCTTAAACTACTTCTTTAATTTGCTGTTCATGTTCCATGCTCCCTAAAATCCTTAAAAAAAACCCCAAAATTTACACATACAACATGAGGAAATCTGCATCCAAGACACAAAAGGGTACATTCTGTGAAAGCTAAATCTCCTTGGTTCACTCACAGTTTTGAATTAGAAGCCAATCACAAGATATGCCAATCCAATGGTTTTTTATTTTAGCTGTATTGTTGTACTATTTATTTCTTTTTTATAGTCTGTAAAACCACAGGCAATTACAATGGTAAAGCAAACACTGTGTTGGCATTTAACAGTACATTTCGCCTGAGTGACAGACCTTTTGACTTGCACATCTGGTTTAAATTAGCACAGCAGCTGGTTTATTCAGCTCTAACAGCTGTGGAATGCACCTCAAACTCCACACACCAGGCACAACTGATGCAAAGTTCCACTGAGTAACACTGCAAGTTTAGATGTCCAGGAGAATTTACACATAAGTTCTCTTTATCAGTTGCCTATTCAAAAACACACACCTGCCCACTTCTAAAACGCAAACTTTGTTTTCAACAACTCCTGTGAGAAATGAGAATCTGCTGTAAATCAGCTGCATTGCAAATGATGATGCTCAAAAACAATATTCAGAAAAGTGAACAGCTGCTGTATCTTTTAGCCTTCTCATGAACACACTATTCGAAGTGGACAGCCAGCTGCTGCTTTGAAATCGCTCACCTCTGGTTGTGGGGAAAGAGTTGTTGAGCTGCTCCATCACCTCCTCGAGACCTGTGTTTGCATCCTGGGGCGGGCTCAAAAGGTCATCGACACCTTATGGAAAGAAAAGCCGAACATCTCGGTGATAACGCATTAAACAACTCGGCGCAATGCAAACAAAAAACAAATAATTTAAAATCATATTTTCATGTTTTAAATAAATTCTCCTTTATTTTACAAAGTCTTAAAAAAAAAAAATCAAAAGATGATATTATGCTCAGTATTAACACACATGGTCTGTCTCTCACCTCTACAGAAAAAGAACACATGCCTGCACATGAAATATGCATGTTGTTTTACAAGAGAGATGTTTCTAGAAGTTCCTGGGGAGCACCTGGGTAACCTTTGTGGATCCTGATTTGAGAATCAGTGTACTGGGGCACCTTTTACTGACCGACACCCTTTTCATCTCCGTGATGCACTTAGCATGGGCTTAACACACCAGAAGACATGGCAGTTGAATCTTACCAGGTTACAGTGAAACTTTCACCCATTGCTTTTTCAAAAAACACCCTTACAAATAATAACCCTACCATTTATCTTTCTGCTTAAAAAAAAAAAAAAACATATAAAATCCTTTGTACCCACTTTTAGAACAGACCTCCCCTTGCTAATACACTGTTAATCCCAAAGAGATATCTAAATCTCGTTTAAGGTATTAAAACTTCACATGGTAAAACTGCTCCGATATTATTAATGTCTTTTGAGAACCAAAACACCTGTATGGAAGTTAAAAAAAGATTGGGGTGTTGGGATGTTGTTTTCATTGAAGGCACCTAAAGTCTTTACTAACAACACATTAAACCTGTCTAGATTTCTGTGATATATGATCATAAACTGGTATCTCGCAGATTTTGGGAGTACATTTTCGTAAACAATGAGCTTATCGTTTTATCTTGAAACTTGCATTCCTTACAATCTGTTTGTGTCAGAATCATGTTTTATCGCTTTCCTTATTAAAAAAGTTATACACTAAAGCTGACTAACGGAAAACAATGGAAAACAATACAGAAATGCACCTGGCAAAGTGAAATTCTCTTCTCCATTTAGGTCAGTGGGTTCACCTCTAATTTCAACAGGACTGTGTTCTTTTCCAAGTTCAACGTATGGGGTGAGAAACCGTAGCCAATTGTTATTAAAAACGCTATGAAAATTAGCAGGCCACTAGATTTAAATTCTTTATATCACTAAACTAAATCATACTTAACTATAGTTTTACCAGCTTTTCATTTTCTGTATTAGAGAGGTGACATAACTTGTTACCCTAATCTGCAAAAACACAATATAGGGCGTGCAAGCTTCTAGTTATTAAAAAAAAAAAAAAAAAAGTAGAATAAGAATTTTACAGTCATTGCGTTTATCGACTGAATTCAAACTTGCAGTAGGGATGAAAGAGCTGTGAAATTTCAGCAGGTTTTCTGTAACTGTGTCCTTTTCAATCAGCTATATTCTTGAATGTTCATCGAAAAACACTTGTTTCAGAATACTCTTCTAATAAACACACCTTTAAGAAAACACCTGGATATATTGTCTTTTTTTTAATATTGCGTTTCTTAAAAATCCCCAGAATATGAGGCTGTAGTTAAAAAGAGCGTTACACATCCCCAGGTATTGCTAAAAAACTCTCTAAATAATGTACCTATAATATTTATTTTCACTGTTAACATTCTGCCAACTTTTTACACTTGTAACTTTCAAAGCTCTTTTCAAAACAGCCACTCTAGTGCTGCTAGTGTAAGGATTATTGACCACATTAAGAAACGGGTAACAACTATAACAATCCATAATGCGGTATGGAAACAGAAAAGCACTTTCTTTTATTGCTTTTTCTGCAGTGATTTAGGAGGACAGATCTCAAACCCAAGTACACTAGAGAGGTCATTTTGAAAATAGATTTGAAACACTTTAATGTGTAAAAAGTTGTCAGGATGTTAGTGAAAAGATAAAATTACAGGTACGTTATTTTAACAGTTGTACCAACATGTGGGGTCACACTAAGCGATATTTTTTCAGAACCCCACTACTTACTGGAAGGGTTTTACGTTTACTGTATCTGGTCAGCTCCCTATGTAAACATAGTCATCACAAAATCAAGTGAACAGTTCATACCCATGGTTTCTGTAGTCTGACTGCCAACCACACGAAGCAGCATTGGCTGGCTGCTGTCCGATCGCTGGGAGGAGGTAGAAGGAGAGGAGACTGTAGTACCATTGACCTTGGCGTCTGCCTGGGGCTGAAACAAAATGAACAATCATACCTTTGATCGCAAGTCCATTATAGACAGGCTGGTTAAACAGACAAGCAGAATTTACATAAAGTACCGGCTTATTAAGATATTGCAGGGTTCTCCCCAGGCTTTTTCAGCTGGGCGAGCCGCCCGGCAAAGTTGCTGTCTCCGCCCGGCTGAAAAAACCCGATCCGCCCATCTTGCAGATGCTACTGTATCTTTAACAGTAAGGATTGATTGTGCTTCTAGCAGATTAGATCACTTACGCGTTGCTGGGTGAAAAAAAAAAAATCTTGGAACCACATGACAGCTGTGTTACGTCTTGACACAACATTTAACCAATCAGAGAGTTGAAGGGGTGGGTTTTTGTGTTAAGCACTTCGAGAGGCTAAAACGTTAAAAATGACTGCTAAAAAAATAACAAATGATTTTCAAAGAAAAAACAGTGACAATGAATGCAGGGTTTTCAAAAAAAGCTGACGATCGGTGCAATCCACCGCCTACTACTATATTTGCTCCGGCTACTTTATTAAAATAAATATTACGATTATTTTCAGGTATTATCATTCAGTCCATTTTTTGTCGGATTATTGTACTGTCAGGTGATATATAGTACATAACAGCTATACATACGCACCAAAAAAATGTACCCACGTGCTTCTGAGAGATATTGGGGGTTCATGCATGCCTTTAAGAAGAAAGACGTGATGGGATATCAGCTGAACACTTGTCAGCTAATATACAAATGCTTAAGTGCAGAGGTGCTAGATTATTACACTCCGGTTTCATGCAACAGGTATGATGGTGACCAAACGTGTGTGAGTACTGTTGTGTTAAAAAAAAATGGTTCAAATGAACAGTTGCATTCAAAAAATATAGAACAGCGAAAAACAAAAATAGACATGCATTAACAAAATGCCCTGAAAACTTTTTTTAAATGAAGCAATAAGCTCAATAATTAAGCTAAAAAGGAAGTGAAAAGGTTACCATTTTTTTGTGAATTCCACTAACCCTACGTTATCTCCCCAGTCAAATCGCAGAGTGCCTGAGTAAGCACGGTAACTTACCATAATAAAAAACAGTAATGAAAAAGGAAATGTACAACATAAAAAAGAGCAACTAGATATATTCAATGAAAGACAACACATTATTCAAATTCTTTGTTGTATTACATATTTAAGGTAAGGCAAGTTTATTTTTTCATTAAAAGTGCTCCCTGTTATAATGTTTTGCCGCCCGGCTGTACAGAATTCCTGGGGAGAACCCTGGATATGACATGCTTATTTCTTGGATAAACCTGAAGTGTTTTGTCTGCTCACTCTACACACTTATAGGGAATACCAAACACTGAATAAAAAAAAATTATAAAAAAGACACTGACTATAGCCCAGGGCTTTGGTTACAAGCAGGTCCAAAAGCAGCATTTTAAAATGTAAATTACTTTATAGTGCACAACAAAGACAATGCTGTGCACATTGCAGGCAATGTCCCGGTAATATATATATATTATATATATATTATATATATATATATATATATATATATATATATATATATATATATATATATATATATTGTAAAGTATGAAATCACCAAGAAGGGATCTATTTGATCCACTGCTGCTCAGATCGCCATACAGCAGTGGACACAGCCCGCTGAGTGACACCCGGTATAAATACCTGTTCCAGCAGCTGCCTCAATCTGTGCAGCTGGGACTCAAGCTGCTTGTTATGATCCTCCAGGATCTGCATCCTGGCTTCCAGACGACCCTTATGCTGGCGGAGCAGTTTGGCTTCTGCAATGAGCTCAGCATCTCGTGGGCTCTGGGGGGAGATAGGCATCACCTCAGGTGGTGAAGGCAGGGGGGAGAGCCCCTTGTGATCGTGCGCCTCCTTCAGTCGGTCATACTCGGACTGGAGATTTCTGTTGGAACAAATGAAAAGAAACACGTCAGTATCGCTGGCTACAGAATAACTCGGTTTGGCATGCATTACTATCTGAAGCGGATCAAATCCTAAAGATAATGCTGATTTTTGGAATGGTAAAAAAAAAAAAAAAAAAAGGTTTATCAAACAAGATATTCACAAAATATCATTCACCAACATTTTTTCTTTGCTCATTTTCTTGTTTGTTTTCAGTTTATTATTTAATGAAAGCTCAAGCAGTATACTTGTCATTTCTTGTTTTAAATGGGATTTTTCTTTAATGGCATCCTTTTATGTTTGTTGCTCTTGAACCTCCTCTTCAGAAACATTTGGAAATGGGTTTGAAACCTTAATTGCTGTCTGTGTTGATAGTTTTTGAAGCTTGTTTTTCTTTTTGATGAGACTGTAATTGCTTGCTGAGCAGTTTGGAAGGATAAGTGATGTATTACTTAACCCACTAAGTTGAAATAACTTTTTGCACCTGCTACCACCACAAACACTTATGAACATGCTATAGAGCTTCATGTAACCCATTTGAAACAGCCTCTTTGAAACAATTACATTACAGCAGCCCGAGTGATTTTACCATTCCTCTGAATTGTTGGTCAGTTACACCAAATTAAATTACAGTAATATAAAATCCTAACAAGGCTTTCTGATCATACAGATGGGTATAGCAATGAAATGTTTAAACTTCATTTGAAACATTTCCATTCAGATTTCTTGCAAACTACCTTGTTCCAATCATGCAAGTAAGGTACCTACAGTAATTTTCTGAACAGATCAGCCATCCTTCATTTAAAGAACCTTTGCATGTTATACACATGCTGTACTTTACATAGAAGGGATGCAATATACTCAGGTAATAGTATTCTATATAGTAGTCTATATGATGCGCAATGCTAATCATTTGATTATTTATTTTGGAACTATAAAACGTATTGTTTTTATACTTGCTTATTCATACTGTCCTTCCATTTATCTATGAAGAACCTGCAAACCAGCTCTCTGCGTCATTCATTGTGAGAATTCAATTTTTATTACTTATAGTGTACCTCTGTAGTGATTTTAACTGTGCTTTACAAGATTTATTATACATGATCTAGCTTACAATACATAGTCCGACACGGTCAAATAAATCCTATGCAACAAAATAATGAATAAAAGAATAACAGTGACCAAGAAAATATGAAGTGCATCGAATGCAGGAGCACTTGACTAGACCTTGGTGTGTGTTTGTAAGGTGAAGGGGGGCAGTGAAGTGAATGGCAGAGAGCCTGACCTGTTTTCCTCTTCCAGGTCATTCAGAACCCTCTCAAGCTCTCCTCTCTCCTCGTTTTCTAGGGAGACGAGGATTTGGGCCGGGCTGCGAGGCTGACTCAGTGGAGACTCCTGGTTCAAACTTTGGCAGTAGTGCTGGATTAGCAAATGTTCGTCATCACTGCAAGGAATGAGAAATCAGTACGTGCTGGTTTAGCAAATAGTTGAGTTCATACTGCAAGGTTTAGTGCACATTAAGAATGAATTCACCAATTAACCCCCCCCCCCCCCCCCCCCCCCCCCCCCACAAATATATAAAGTAATATTTTTTTTCCTTAAACTTGCATGCTATTAGCTCTCCATTTTCATTTCAGTTGTCCACCACACAAACTAAACCAAGTGTTGGCATTTATCTTTTCTTCTTCATCTGACTGCCCAAAGCAACAACTATAGACATATGTTTTGCCTTTTTAAATCTCATCCATGTGGTGTAGCTGCACTCAGGGCATAGCTTGATTTCCTTAGCCTTGTAGTCTGCTGTTTATTCATAATACATATGAGCGCTTAATTTACTTTAATCCCTTGTTCAAAAACTGCTTTAACAAGCCACCCTACCAGCTACCTAGTTTGGAAATAGTCTTTGTCGGCTGTTTAAACCAATTCCTTACCTAGCCTAATCAGAAAAGGTAAATACTTGATTTGTTTCTTTAAAACGACCAGTTGCTAATTTACATTTAAACTCCACCATTACACCACTGTCATGAGGAGCTAAGTGTTTGCTATTGGATTTAGCTGAGAGGCAAGTTCTACCATCAGAACTGGTATCAACAGTAGCTGTGTAACAAGACAAAATACAGATCAGATAGACGGTGTGTCCATATTACAAATAGTTTCTTCCTCGCTTCCCATCACTAGTCCTAACTGACAAAAAACGTTCCTTTGGATAATTTCAAAACCCAAACATTTTCGTTTTCCCATATTTTAAAAACCCATTAAGCACAACGAAATGACAAAAAATCCCTAATTCTAATTAAAACAGCTTATTAAAAGCATACCCTGCACGTGCACAGCGTGTAATGCACGAAAATGCTAATCTTTCAAAACTGCTTTGTCACAATTTTTTAAACTTCACAGCACAGCCCTTTTTTACTTTGCTACCTCTTTTAATTTTCCTTTTTTTTATTATAATAAAGGCATGCTTGACCTACTGGGTTAAACTTATTTCACAGTTTAGTATTTCAACATAGTATATATTGTGTCATTTATGAAAATGTATGATTCAGGGCAATAGTGCTTTATTTTTAAGAATTTAAAACATAATTATTTTAATATAGTTTACCAGGAAATAAAAATAGAGGTATATTTCACACTTTCTTGCTTCTGTGCTGTTCTTAAGAAGTAGATAAAAAACGAGACTGGTTAGTTTAAAAGGCATACCGGAAGTAGTTTTCTTTAGTCAGAAGCGCTTTTATAGTATGCATGACACTAGATTTAAAAAAAAAGGCTGAAAAATCTGTTTCTGTTTCAACGAGCAATTGGAAAGAAAAGGCATGGGGTTTTATGATTGACTGTGCCCTTCAGGTGCAGTCAAAGCCCTGACAAAGTAATACATAGATCTGTAATGATCGCCAAGATCCTTGTCAGCTAAGTATTGAAAACATACAAGCAGACAGTAACAAGAATGCAAACAATTTCTGAAGAACCTACATGCTTTCGTTGGGTGAGATGCTGTCATTGAGATAAGATCCATTACGGTTCTCCATTTCTGCTAGCCTGTGAAGGAGGGGGGGGGGACACACGAAGGGACGACAGAACTATTAATCAGAAGAATAAATTAAGACACATTTACTGTGTGTGTGTGTGTGTGTGTGTGTGTGTGTGTGTGTGTGAGAGAGAGAAGGGATTTTAAGGACATTAATTTCCTTTCCTGATCAACTGGGCTTGAATTTGTCAATTTTCAAAAGCCTTTACTCGTTAAGACAGCTCTCCAGCCTACAAAACCACTCAAAGAGGCCCATTTGGCATTTAGCATGGAATCCCAAGAGTCATCAAGCTAATATCTGTACTGGAAAAATAGCAGCTTTTGAAATTGCTGCTTTACAAGACCAGCGTTTATTTTATTATTTTCACAAGCTACTTCACAGAGCTGGAACTCAGCCAGGGACCTCACATATCACTGTGATGTCAATAAACATTACACATTCAGTGTGTGAGCTTTCAGCAGTAGAGTGATGAAGAAAATAGGCTGTCCAGTTGATGCTGTTCCATGCAATTCCTGTGGGATTATTTTTTTTAATTTTTATATTGAGTGAACTATTTATCCTACCTAACAAACAGGCGCACCAAAGCCAATTTAGACCGACAACTTTCAACTAAAAAGTTTCCAGATTGTTTCCAACCAGTATTATAATATTTCACAACCAAGTTATAGTTCAATGTTTTAGAAAAATAAGTGAAAAAAGTCCTGTTATTTTCTAAATGCAAATTGAGAATTGTTTATACTGAAACACAAACCATATTTTAGTTTGTATTCAGTGATTACACAATGATAGAAAGGCACTGCAAATTTTCATTACAAAAAACATTCAAAATAAAATAGGGAAAAAAACATTCAATTGAGCTGCACTATATATTTATTTAATGTGCTTGCTTATTTAATACTGTATTTTATGGTTATATATGAAGGCACTATAAATGGAACAACACTTCAAAGTAATACATATTTACAGCAGTGTGCATATTAAGTTTTTGACCAGGCAAATATAAAAGATTTTGAAAAAGTACATTGTTAAATAAAGTAGGCTGGAAACCTATTCATTGACAAGCCCAAAATTGAATGTACTTTATAAACACTGGTGAATGAAAAGTATTTTTGTTTCCTTCTTTCCCTCTTTTTAAATGAAAGTATTATACAGTACATTACCTTGGGGAATATTGGACATCTGCAATCTATTTATTATCAAAATAATTGATTTCATTTTCTATCAATCCTTACACTAAAAACAAAAGCAAAATGAAAGGACTGGTGTGTGCTGAAGACTAAATTAGTTTATAAAAAAATAAAAAATAAAAACCAGCCAAACTAACCTTAATGCTGTGAAGTGTTCACCACCACAACCTCATAGTCTTTTCACATCAAGAAATGGAACACAGTTGTTGAAAACAGTTCCATTTCTCATAAGCTAATAAGTCGGGTGTCTCTTACTGTCTAACACGTCATCTTGCGCAGTATCAAATCTGTTCAAACACTGCAAAAATTATAGCTTAAGTCTCAAAATAAAAGATACTCGGGAACTACTATTAAACATGAAACATATTTTTAACTTTAGAATTGAGCTGCATGTTCTGTGCAATTTACATTTTGGTTCCCTGGCTAGGAAAGTAATCGCCCAATACCTAAAGGATTTTATGCTCTCACCACTCAGAAAAGTTACTGGAAAGCCAGCCACTAAACTGCTGTCCAACAGTACAACAGGTAGTTGTTCTAGGGTTTGTACACCAGTACAATAGTCAACAAGCAGGGGTTAGCATTATTGTAATGAAAGTGTATACGGTGCAGTGATCCCCAGGTAAGAGTCTGACAAGTCTCAACAAAAAGCCTTTAATGTATGCTGATAGCATGATTTTTTTAAACACTAGTCAAGGTCATATACTGTAGAAGCATGGCATACTAGAATGAGTAGTTTATTTATTTTTTACTGTGAATTTTTCCTAGAATGTACATGTCAGCAACATCTGACTTTCTCAAACATTTTTGCCTTCTAGCTAGCCCCCCCCCCCCATATTATCTTGTAAATGTGAGCAGCAGGTTAAAACCAGGAAGAGGCTGTTTGTTTTGCCTTTGATTGCTCTGCAGGCTAAAAAAGTTAAATTGAACGTGCCTTGAGCCAAATGATCCAAAAGATACATAGAAAACATAAAATGCCTGCAACAAGTTTAAAAATAGCATTACATAGCTTACCTGCTAGCATAATGCTCAATTCGTGAATGCGTATCATCGTGTGACAACTGTGGGGAAGAGGCAGGGCTGCAAAAAATAAATAAATAAAGTCTTTGAAAATGACAAGAAGGAATCTTTGAAAATGACAAGAAGCAAGAGAATTAGCATGTGTAATGGGTTTTGAAATCACAATGCACCAGGTCTTTCCTTTGGATTCTGCCTACAGTAACATGATTACTATCTCTGGAGTATCTACAACGCAGCCCACATTGACGGCTTTCTAATGGTCGTCTTGTGATACACTCCTGTAATAATAATACATATAGTTATTATGATTTGTTTTCAGATGAAGATGGAAGCACAAAAGGTTTGTAGATTATGTGTGTGTTACCTACTCCAGGGCACCAGGCTTCTCAGTTATTTTTATTGATTGACTTGGTAATTTGTGGCTGATTGTTACTGGGGTGCTGAAGTAGGTCCCTGGAAGCTGTTATTCATGCTTTAAGTTCCACACACCAAAGCAATTCATTCACACACTTGAAACACCCTTGTGCAAATTTACAACAAGAATCAAGGTGAAATACTGCTTGAATTAAAAGGACCACTTCTGTGTTCTCTCCGCTCTTTGATTATGGTCATTGTCTACTTGTTTGGCTTGACTACTTTATCGCCTAGAATGAACTAAGCAAGCACCAAACTGTGCCTGCGATTGAGGCCTTTCAGACTCCAGCAACATTAAAATTGACTTGCATTTATTCATTACATTTTGAAACACTAAAGATAACATTTCAAGACATCGTTCCACTGTACATTACATATTTAAAGCCTTGGTTCTGCAGCTCTAACACAACGGACTCCAAGGACAAAAAGCCTGGATAGCAATCAAATCTACAGTCTACTTAACATTTTACTGACACTTGCTGTCAGGTGACTGGAAAATTCAAACATGGCAATGCAAGAACAGCTACTGTACTTTATGCAGTTACTGCAGACCTCCTGAGCCATTCCATTATGGCTACTTAAAGAACACCCTAATAAATTACTTGTTAAATAAAAATATAATATGTAAAATAAAAAAAAAAAATCACTTGGTAATGACTCCGTGTTAACCATTTCAGTTGTTTTTGCAATTACTATACTGTAAATAAAGTTTGCTGGGGGTTGTAAAAAATACATGCCTCTGGAGCAAAGGAGCAGTGAAAAAGATTGGTTTCCCTCTGACAACAAAACTTTATTCATAGTATAGAAATTACACAACAGCACTGGAAAACACTTCTATAGCTTATTAAATTAAAATAAATAAAATAAAAAAACGAGACAAATGGCTACACAACAAAGAGATACAGTATATTTATACTATATATTACTTCTTACAAGGATTCTACGCATCCCTTGGATTTGTTGACCCCTTTAAATTTTAAGACTGTAGCACAAGTTACTGCTACTGTTCTCCCATGAATGGGCTCTTAATAAGCTGTTTGTACAGCTTAGGTGTTGCCATGACAACGAAATAGCGATGAAAGGGTTCATGCCCACACAGTTACCAACGGCACATTTTCACAAAGCTACATCTAGATTTCAATAGAACTTCCAATAATAACCATGCTGCAATTGTGGTTTTCTTGCTGTACAAACGGTACTGCAGTCCCCGCTGAGCCCAGTTTCAGACTAGGGCATAGAAATGAAATTTTTATGAATATGAAAAACAATCTAATTTATTATTATTTTTTCTTTTTTTTTTTTTTTTTTTTTTTTTTTTTTAAGATAGGCCCACCAATCTGAGGACTGTCTTGGGATGAAAAGCTACTGTACTATTCCCTGAAATCATTCAACAAAGTCGCTGACAGGTGCTTGAGCTAATGCCTTCACCAGTGTTATGAGCCACAGTTAATATCCCATTTGTAATAATAAAATGATTATCCCTAATTGGATTCCCTTTGCTTTCTGTGTAATTTCTCTATTTTATCACCTTGCTGCAACTTGTTAACTAGTGTGTTACCATACTGGTACCTTCTTTATATGGAGACCATTTAAACTGCTGAAGCAGCCACAGGGCAGCATGGTTCAATTCACTAAGCATTTATTCCAGTGTAAACTTTGCAACATTTTTACTTGGTTAATAACTTGTGAGACCTCTGAAATTATCATAAAGAGGAATTTAAATTTTCATTTGCAAATAAATATATAACTAAATAACAGTAAGATGGTGCAAACATTAAAATGGATTATGTTTTTCTAAAATAAAAATGAACACATGTACATCTTTTTTTTTTAATGCGGCACCATACAAGATGCTGACCCTTATTACGCAAGGGCACTTCAAATACAGCATTAGCTAGGAAAGAAAATGCCAGGTTTTAGTTTAAATGTCATTCATAATCCAACCTGGCATTTCAGACACCAGTAAAAACACCTTTCAGCTAAAACTGGAAACATGGGAGGCTTTAGGAAATCAAATCTAACTTAGGAAGAAAAAAAATGTTAGAATAAAAAAAAGATGGTAAGGGATAAGCAGCTGCAGGTCAGCAGAAGTACTCACTCATAATCTACTGGCCAGAAGTTGATCAGAGTAACAGGACTGCAAGACAAAAAATGGGGAGATGAAGACAGAGGCAGTAGAAACTCAGCCGAAAAATATTTCAAAAAGGACCAAATCAAACAGCAAATGTGAATGGTCGTGAGAGCAGCCAAAAAAGAAGGAAGGATAAAGAGCAGCAAGCTAAGCTTCAATTGCCCTTTAGGGTCATAGTTACCGTAACTTTTTCCAACTGCTGCTGCTCTACATTTTACCATCTATCTTATGTATCTACAAAAACAGCATGGAAAAATATCATATCTAGATTTTTTTTGTATACTGATTTTGTACATATTTATATTAGAAGGAGACAGTACAATGCTGTCAGTCTAAAAGAAAATATGCCCTTAGGATTTCTTCCAATGTGACTGATACCAATCACTTGTTTATGTTATTTATAGTTAATGTTCATGCATTTGCAAGAAGTAATTAAGCACATTTTTATTGCTGCTAAAGTTATGTTCAATCCAACACCATGATTGGTCGTGCTTCAATGAAACTAAACTGTAAAACTATTGAACTTTCTACTGTGTGGGTTTCAAAAGTAGTCCTGACTATGAGGATGGACTTTCAGCAACAAGTTGACTCACAACAATAATCAAAACTTCTGTAACTATGTAAAAACATTTATATAAAAAGTACACACGCAAGTAAGGAACTTGAATCTCAATTCTACATTAAGAAACAGATTTATATATAAAAAAAAAGAGGATTAAGTAACAGACTTCTGTGTTTTTGAGGGAAAAAAAATACACTCATTAAAAACAGATCCAAGGAAAACAAACACCACATTTATCAAATAACTCACAAATCTAAACATATGGCAATTGCATATTAGCTTGCATCTCCTTTGTGCAGAACCAAAAACAGAAGGGCAAAAAAACCCAAACTTATAAAAAAGCTCATAAAAAAGGGTTACACTAAGAATTGTGTTTTTTTTGGGAGGGAAAGTTAATCATGTTTTGGCTCCACTCACGTTTCCATGTTGTCTCCCTCCAGCACTGTCTGTACTGGCAAGTATCCCATCCGGGGGTGCTTTGCAAAATATCGCTTTGTTCTGAACTTGTTTTTCAGCACCTTGGCAAAGTCTCTCACATCTTCTCCTGAAGTTGTCTGGAAGGGGGGGGACGGGGGGACAGGGACACGGACATTATAAAAATAAGCCATTGTTTTAAATGGAAGACTCATGGAAATCCTTACTGAGCTCCATTAAATGTTGGTTGAAGTATGGGTGTTAAGGCCATGTACCGATTCTCCAAATTCAAGGTCTCTTCGTCTAGTGTTGCTGACAAAACAATAAACACTGTTTGTCCACTGTCCCAGAATGGATTCAGGATGTTTATCCACCCATAAAAAAGTGAAGTAGTTTGCTGCAATGAAAACTTACTATATTAATTATAACTAACTGGTTCAGGAATAGACATGTTCTAATAATACAAAACAAACAAACAAACAAACAAAAAAAAAAAAACAGGAGCACATGTTTGCAAGATTTTACTGTAGTTTTAGAGTACAAGAGCTAATTCTACAATGGAAAAGAAATATGTGGTGAGTTTCGCAAAGAACTTCTGGCACGATGCAGGCTGCTAGCTAGCAAGTTATCTACTTTTACCTGTTTTTCAAAGCATATTTCATGACAGAACGGTACAGTCTTGCGCCTGTAGTCCAAATGCTATAAGACAAAAACTTTTTTTTTCTATAATTGAACCAGACTGATCCCACTTCTTACACATGTTTTTTGTCTACATATTAAAAATAATACAATAAGACCTTGTTTACTTGGTTGAATCAATATACATGTGGTATTTGGTAGTGGGCCTTTTCTATACTTCCTGACAAGCAGCAAAGGGCTCAGATGCTTAATGACAGTATTACAGGGGCTTAACAGCACTACTAACTTTAAGGGTGTATATTCCCAGTCATACTCAAGTACGACTTAAGTATGTGCAGATAAAATTTGTAAGAAAGTAGGTATCAAGTGAACGAATTAAACAAGAATACAGAGTCATTTTAGTAATTCTTCGTTTTCTCCTTCCATCTGATTTCACTTTCATAACTACTTTAGGGTACCATTTCCCCCCCTGTGTTAGAAATATTTCCTCTCTTTTTCAGATGCTTTGTTCATTTAAAAAAAAAAAGCATATGGTCAAACATAAAAGCTCAAATACTACCATCTGCTTTCAACTATTTTGTTTCTTGTTTAAAAACAATGTTTTATTTAATTTATCCTCAGGTGATTTTTTTTTTTTTTTTTTTTTAATGAACGCTAGATTTTTTTTTCTCCTCATTATCCCCTCCTCTCTCAAAAAAAGGTAAAGTATGTATTCTTCACCATTCCAGTATCTTTATTCCCTCACGAGGAGATCTCTAGTGTGCATCGAAAGGCTTCATTACTTTCCTTGACTCTACCACCTACAGTATTTTTTTTACAATTCCTGCTACAACTTCACCAGTGGAGGTTCTGAGAAAACATACAGAGTCATACAAAGTCAAAACAGCTTTGCTAAACACTAAAACAGTCCATTCAAATGCATACCTTGAAAAAGCCTTCTTTATGTGCTGTGAATTCCTCCCTAAACACCTACTATTACACGCTGCAGGGCTGTGACTTTAATAAATACATCAGGACATGAACGCAACCCACAGGAGTTTTCTTTTTTTGTAATTACAAGCATATTCATACTCTGTTTACTGCATTTACACTTCCTTACAAGGCTTGCATAACTATTCCTTTGGGATTACTGTTGAATATGTTGGTGACATTAAGCCCAGCACAGATTAAAGTATGTTAATCTACCTATTGAAATACCTAGAACTAGGATTATGAATATGAGAACCTTCCACAAATTTAAGATTAGAACAACCAATCTAACCTTTTTGTTGCTGTGCGGATATAAGCATTGTACAGAAATGTGGTCTGGATATATTTAGAATAAGGGCAACATGTACTAGGTGATCACAGTCACTTGATACTTCTGCTGAAGAACCAGGAGCAATGGAACTTGGCAGATGGAAGAACCCAATACGATTCTAGAACTAGCACTTCTGGTCATAGTGTTGTTCTAGTGGCAACTTGTACAGAAGCCTTTGCCTGAGCTGGTCCCTTTGTTAAGACACCTCTTGATGAACAGCATCCTTCATAGGATACTTAAATATTTATTTCTTACCTGCTTGATATTCTTTCATGTGTGTTCTGTAAGGTTTTAGAAATTCCCCCTAAGGGGGGTGCACCTGTAATTTCTACTACATCTACCACTGTGACAGCTTGTTAAATTGGACCATTTTTTCAGGAATAGTTAGGATAGCATATAAGCAGATACATTAGAGAATTCTACAGAACACACATATCCGGTTATTGTTAAAACAGGTAAGAAATGAAATATTAGGAAATGTAGTTATTTTTTTTTTCTTGCTGTTACACTCACACCTCGTTATATCTCCCCTCGCTATACTGCGGATTCGGATATATCGCGGTCCTGGAGTTGGCTCCCCATTTTTACCGTCTAACTACGCATGACTTGGCTGACGCCCCCGATAAAATGAGGGAGTGGTTGTACAGTATTTATTTGTTAGCCTATTTGTTTTTTTATGGGGCCCTCGATATATAGCGGATTAATATTGGACCCCGACACCGGCGATACATCAAGTGGGTGGTGTATTTGTTATACAAACCTGCATTTTTAAAGTCTTCTCAAGCACTCATTATTCAAAACTGACAGCACTTTGAGCTGATACATTAGTATTACTGTGCTGCTCTCCTTATTTGGGGATTCAACAGCAGCTTCTTGTATAGCATGACCCTGTAAAAATGAGAACCTACCGGTGTGCAATATTCAACCATGGGGTACTGCATTTTATGACCTTTGGCGACACGCCCAGAGAAGAAGCAGCTTTGGCAGATGTCGTAGTTAAAGTGCTTTAGACTTCGGTACCTAAAAAGTAAAAGCACAAAACGAAACATGTTGTTAACTGTCAGACCCATCTACCAGTAACAACACTAGCTTTACCACACTACAGCTCAATACATTGTAAATGTAGAAACAATGGAGCTCCATGCTAATACACTGCTAAAGATTTCCAACTGTAATAGAACAGGAATTATCTGCTATTCTGTACATAGTATGATCTAGTTTTTCATCTACATTTTCACATGCAAGTATGTACAGTTTTTACACAAATTGAATTCATACGGAATATATTATACATGGTGTTGTTACTCAATGAAACCTGGCACATGGGGGCTCCAGACATTGGGTGATAAGATGTGATCAAGAGTTTTGTGGCACAGCCTGTGTGTGTATTCTTTCTCCAGTTATATCATATAACAGTGCCAATTACAAATTTCCACAGAATAAAATTATTTTTTAATTATATATATTTTTTAAAAATTTCCAGTGATTTGTTATGCTAACCATCACATTCAATCACCCTGAAGTGAACAAATACGATATGAATCAATGCGGAAAACACAAAATGTTACCAGTCTCCATTTTCTGATACGTCTGTTTGAGCATGCACGGTTTCAATTACATGTACAGGGGTTTGAATGCACAAAGTCAGGCTTATATGTGACTCCTGTATTCAACTGACAGTTAAAAAAACCCATCCATGTCTTAGAGTGGCATAACAATGTACCTGAATCCAATAATTGGACACTCCTTGCAAATGTTACACTTGGCCTGGTGTTTGGCTGTCTCGGCTGCTGCTACTCGGTGCAACACAGGCAACCAGACCATGGACTGGGGCTCCAGCCTCATCCAGTCGAGGAACATAGCAGCTTCAATTTCTGGTTTGTTATTGGCCTATGAGAAGAAAAGATACATCCATTAAAACACAGAAATCAGTCATTTCCAGGACAACACAGGACTTGCTCACACTGCTTGAGCTCAGATCGTATCTCTGAAATGTACTCAACATGGCTCAAGTAGCAGCAGAGATCAGCATTTGTTTGTCTACCACTATTGGCGATGCAACAACGGTTATTGCTTTTGTGGATGACGCTTTTGATCAAAATCAGCCAAACAGCACAGCCGCAAGTTCACAAGGCTGCACCTAGTGACAGCGCATGTGACTGAATGCATGGCTCTATCTAAAATATCTAGTCATCCCTCTATGAAGGCAAGAACACAGCTCAGCGATGGAGTAGTTTCATATTGTTATTGCACAGTTCTGTTTTATTTATTTATTTATTTTTAACAAATTGAGACATCTGAGTAAGATCAGACATAGGTTTGAGCTTAACGGTTTGCCAGTACAATAAAAAACAAAATAAGAATCCACCTACACTGATATCTTAGATTTTTTCACAGCTCTCCCATCTTAGAAGTAACTTCTGCTATTGCATTGTTATTAGAGATCACAAGAAAGCTTCTAGCTCCTAGAAGTGATCATGATAGGCTTCAACCAAGCAATTCTTATACAGAGGGTTTGGGGAAGGGGGGTAGAGAGTTTATGAGATGAGACAGCCAGTTACTATTAATACACCACAGATGAATGTCATTGTGATAGTTTTTTTTTTTTTTTTTTTTTTCCAATTTAGATTAAAAGTCATTAAAAGAGCAATTTCCTTCAGTGTCTGGACTCAAACGTGAAAAAGTTTGACAAAAAAAGAGCAATACAATTACTCACACTTTGAAATAAAATAAACCCATAGACTTTTTTTTAGTATTTCTAAATGTAGCACTGCCAAGTGTTTTATGAGCATGGATAATGTACTTGCATTTGCAAATCCTGTCAAATAGGATCAGTGAATTAAAGGAAAGTCTGCATACTGGATCTCCCTTTCCTACAGGGATGACTCAACTTCCTCCTCTGAAGGATCCATGGAATTAGAAGTAACGTGTTTCACGCATTATTAAGGCTTATTCTTTTCATCAAAAAGATGGGCTGGCATTAAGCTGTGGAGATTGGCCCTGAAAGGAATCTCTATCAATTGATGCTAGCTTGAAAGTAAATGTATTCATTCATATGTTACCAAGTTTTCATTATTTTGTACACTGTGAGCCAAGAATGACAGGCATATACTTTTTCATCAGAGGTGGCACTGTAACAATAGGGCATGTTTTTCTCAGTCAAATTAAATTATGGGTATGGAACAGTGTAAATGAACCCTGCATTGGAAATGGTTTCAGAGATATAAGGAGTTGAAAGTGAAGTGCTGGCTCTGGCTTCAGTCCCAGCTGCAGAATGATTGACAGCTTAATTATGAATGGGATGAGCTGATCCATCTAATATGATGGATTCATAACTCATCCAATATGAGTTTGACAACATTATTTTTTGACAACATTAATTATGATACTTGTACCATAAGCCTGGACTATAGAGGCGCCTCACAAAATTAAAACTTGACCAGAAAGACATTTTTATCAATATGTTTTCTCATCACTGGTATATTGTGTGACCTTAGCAAAATGGCATGCCCTCTCGTTATGGGCAGTTATTCACACAGTGGTGTTAAAACAAATGAATTTGAATAGGGAATCCCTACACATCATTTACAAATTGGGTCATCCTAATGATGTGGCAGGATTATAGTCTGAACCTGCACTCCTCACACCCGCAGCAGCGGCCCTAACCTGGTAAGCCACCAGCTTCCTGACTCCATCTAAACTACTGCAAGTAACTCATCTAAACACCTAGCTGATTTCATAGCTGTAAAACAAATAAAAAAAAAAAATAATGCAAAAAAGGCAAACTTAACTTGAAGAAAATGTTCTCGAAATGTCAAACGGCAGTAGTGGGGCATGCAGAAAAAGAGACTTCCACTTAATTTTTCTGTTAACTGTCTTATCTTCTGTTCCTCAGAATTACATATCCCGGTTAACTGTATATTACAGGGCTATATAATTTGCACTGTGTTCACTAAATGTTTAAAACATGCCTTCATGTCTTGCATGAATCACTAGCTTTATAGGTCGAATATGTGTAGGGGGCAGAAAGGGTTAATGGCTGAAAAAAGCTCATTTTAAGCTTAAGGCCTCAGCTGACATTCACAAGTGGTTTTCTATGTACTTGTGTGCTTACAAGTATGTAAGATGACTACATCCATCAATCACTATGGCTGTAAAACACAAAATTACAGTCCTCTGTAATTCAGTAGTAAATGACGGTGACCTACATCGGCAGTGTGTACATGTAACAAATTGATTTGTGACACCTGGTATGGTAAGTTTATCACTTGTACCTACAGTTATGCATCACCAGTGGGGTACAATGAGTTGTAAAGAGCTGAGGACATTTTCAGGTCAAATTTCTAGTTGAACAGACACCTCATACTTACAGGGTCCTACTCATATTCCTATTGCTCAATGCACAGGACAACAAGATTTGTCTGATGGACAATAAGTTTTGGCGTTATATGTGCCGGACACATTTGTATTTATTTTTTGTTTTCAGTCGACGCAGGCAGTAGGCAAAGGACAAACACTTGTGGGTTCGGGCCGGGTTGCAGGTCTTATTAAAGCGGGTCAGGTCACAGGTAAGATGACGGTGCTGCAGCGGGTTGCAGGTCCGGGTCGGAAGCGGGTTGTAAAATCAGACCTGCGCAGGACTCTGACGTGTGCAGTCTATTGCTCCCAGCATGTTGTGTAAACCAGAAATATCACAGAAATTTGGTTTTCAAGGCTTGGAAGTACAACGTGCCTTTAGTGACAATTAGATACTTGTTGTTCACCTCAAAAATGTATTGAGAGGGGGCTCCCGAGTGGCGCATCCAGTAAAGGTACTTAAAAAAAAAAAAAAACACACACACACACACACTGGGACTAGGAAATGCCAGCAATAATTGTGACTGCTTAAAACATGCTTTGAAAAGCTTAACAAATTGATGCAATTGTAAGTGTTGCAATTGCCAGCAGCTTTAGTACATCTCATTATAATATTTGAGAACCCTGATTTGCACCCACCCCATTTCTGTGAATTTATGAAGGCATGCCCATAATTATATATTCATCTAAGGTTGAACAGCAAAGAAAAACTGCTGCCGCAAAGCATTCCCTAAAAAGTCGCAAATAGCACTGCGCTTGTCTAGTACATTTCACTCTAGTACATCTACCCCTCTGTGCCCGAGTAATTACCTACGTGCAGTGTCTGCAAAATAACGCTTTTATCGTAGATATTATGATAAACATTATAGATTTAAATATATAGAAATTATGCAAACATTTGTGTCATCAGGGCATTTATTTCTCACGTTCTATTGTTTTAGGCAGGTGTGGAAAAAGCTAGCCTAGGGTTTAACCTGTTGTAGAAAGACAGTTCCATTAATTCAATAATCAACATACAGAAAAATTATCTTAATTTAAATTTCTGCACAAGGTAAAAGTGTGCTGTATTAATACCAGATGATGTTTAAACACATCATTAGAACACAACTGTAGTTTTAACTGTGTCTGTAGTTTCAACTTTGGGTTTAGGAAGAAAATCCAGGATAAAGAAAAAACCTACAAAAGCGAGCCAAGTAAACCCGGTGCCAGTGATAATGCGGCCACTGCTGCTTCTTATCTTACATTTCATGAAGCTACAATGGTTAATCACTAATTGATTGATTGTGTTCAACTGTTAAATAAAAGCTAAATCCCACAAGTTATATTCAACTTTTTTGTATGTGTTTTGTGCTATGTTTTTGTTTTGTGCTATGGGAAGTAAAAACATATATATATATATATATATATATATATATATATATATATATATATATATATATATATATAAGGACAAGATTCCTGTGGTAGATTATTCTAGTGTTTTTCAAACATTCCACACCCCTGGTATGTGTTTATTATTTTAAAAGAGGAAAACTTAATACACATTGTAGCCAAAGAGCACATATTTCTGGCATTGCATTGCTTATATAGGTTAAAAGGAAACATTTTAAAGCATTCCGGCTTGAGTAAACAAAGTTGTCAGGTGTGTTCAATATATGTTTGTTGTTTGACAGATTTAAGCACAGTTTAAATTAATCAAATAAAATAATAATGGTTCTTATGCTCCGTTTCATAGCTGATTCAATGCACTTTACAGAGCAAGAATTACATCCTCACCAAAACAAAGACAGGAAAATTACCTGTCAGCTGAACCACTATTCATTAGACAAGCCACAACTATTATCACAGGAAATCTCACAGGTCTGTAGGTCAAGAAATTACCGTAATATAGCTGTTTTTTGATCGAGAGAAAAATTCTATTCGTTTTTTATTACAAAGTTGAGTCCACCAATGGAGGACCTATAACTGGGCACACACTGTTATTAAAAAGACTCTCAAGAGCTAAATAAATCAATACTAAGCTAAAGGAAATGAAACATTCATAAACTGGACAGTGAAAATTGTATCTGGAAGGTAGATATCTGTAAGTGACATGCCTTTTAAATGTTTTAGAAGCATGAGCCAAATGAACCAAACCAGCAATCACTCCATCAACCACTCATTTATTTATTTATTTTGGATTCAACCGCATGCACAGATGAAAGGTGGGGAAATATGCAGGGATACAAACCGCCAAATATTTGTGTCAAATTCCATTAAAATGTGAGCTCTTCAAACAGGGAGCACTAGTTGAACTGACATGGAATTAACCTAACTTGATTAGTCCAGGGGGTTGTTTTGGGTTACACAATTATATATATATATATATATATATATATATATATATATATATATATATATATATATATATATATATATAGGATATTAACTGAATTAAAGGTTAGGCTGGCAGGGAATTAATGTGTTTTCAAAGAAAATCCAGTAAGAATCCTAAAACAGGCATTAGTTGTAGAAAAACAAAACAGTGGTCTTCTGTTTGGAGAACCTTAATTAGTACAAAGTACCGGATTCTTCTGGGGGTGGGGGTTGGTGTTGACTCGGCAGAATCCGGGAGAAGGAGACAATAAGAATTTTCAGGTCTTTAAAACTCTGAACTTAATTTCAAATCAGTTTGGCTGCTACGCAGTCGACTACGGTTCACTAGAGGCTAAACTGAGAACACTTAAATCTATTTCCTTTTAAATTGAGATAGATTGCAGGTTTCAGTTCCAGCAATGGACTACTAAGCATTCAACCTAATGCACCTCTTTGACTCCCACAGGAACACATTAAAAAGATTTGCTTTGTCAGTTTAAAATCCCATGAAGCATTAGAACAAAGGAAAAAAAAAAAGCTTGATCAGTTTAAAGTGTCTCCCAGAAATAATATTTCTAGGCAAGATTAAGGGGGCAAAAATACATAATAAACCTATTTTAACATCACTGCTGAATCTCAAAAAAAAAGTTGCTCACGTACACAACACCAAAGTGGCTAAACACAGCCCCGAGCGAAACGGCTGTAGAGGAAACTCTTTTAGATAACATTTAAAACAGTGCATCACTTGAAAGGGCTTTAGTGGCTCATCTGAGTCATAACAGTGTCAAAAGAACAAAGTTTTGGCGAACAGAAGGAAGGAATAAAAGGAAGCTCCAGGCCACAGGAGAATTCTATTACCATGACAAGGAAGTCCCACCACTACACAAATTAAATGCATCTGTTACTGTCAGAAGACATGGTCCCTCACTTTATATACTGCTGCTGCCGACTAAAAGGTATTTCTAAGGCCACTGCTTACTGAACCAACCTTGTCTTTTAGTTTGTTTGTGGGGTCAACAAAAGAAGTTGTTCAAGTTACTTGAAACTTTGATATTCACTAAAGAACCCAACAACCGAACAGTTCCACGAATAACAAGAGTTTTTAAACGTTGCAATTCTTGATTTAAAACTTCTGCTAAAACGTCATGAAATGAGCAAACTGAAATTTGCTCCCACTCTTCTTGACAGTCATGGAATCAATAGGACTAGAACTAGGTCTCTAAACAGACGATGCAATACAAAAACAAAAAGCTTTTCATGAAAGAGAGGTGGTGAAGTTGGCAAAGTGAATTTTTGCTCCCAAACTCAACCCAATTTTCTGTACAAAAGGCACAGCTGCTTGAAAATTGCGCTGCAAACATACAACTCCGCTTTGGATGAAGAATGTGCTTGTGGAGCAAATTATTGGTTTGTAAACATTTGCACAGCCTGTAACTGTTGACAGTGGAACACTACTTTTCTAAGGCTTTTTCTCATTTAACAAAGAGCAAGGGAGACCTTGTAGATCTATTTCAAACACCTCTCACTGCTTGAATACAGGACTCATTCCTGTGGCACAGTAAGGAGCTTAGCTTAAGGAGAAAGTGACAACTATTTTTTGAATGGTAAAGATTAAGCTATCATCTACTTGTATTAATGATATGGTTCATAGTAGATGAAAAGTAGTGATCAATTTAAATTAAAAACAAACAGTATAGGAAACAGATGACTCTACAGGCAAAACAGTTAAACAAAAACACTCCTTTTTGCAAATAACAGCACAGCAAACAGAAGAGACCACTAGAATATAAAGCCTTTGCAGAAGTCAGAATTCCTATAAAGTGATCAAAATGCATGGATGCAGTTTAAAGCCAACAGAGTAAAGTTTGGTGTAGGTATTTTATATATGCCATAATCATGAGCAACATATGGTACATCTTCAAAGCAGATTGTGTACTTATCCATTTATTATTATTATTATTATTATTATTAGTCACAGTAGTATTTCCATGTTAGAAAAAAAAACAAATGTTAGAAATCAACAATGCTGATCCCTAGGATGTGAAAAGTCATCATGGTTTTGCAACCTTATGGAATGATGCATAAATAATAATGTAATACACACTTAAGGTTTTGGAAGTAAAACCCAGAGCACGATTTTACAGCTCTGTTTAACATCCATTTTAAATCTTCATACATTATGGTCTTGTATCATTCCCGGATTATTACAAATCCTCAGTCTTCTGACAGAGTGAAGTTGGTTTTGCATTTCACAGGAAACTCTTAGTCTGCATAATCTCTCTTCGAATTAATACTTAAATAGACAAACAAGTTGACCTACATTACAGAGATGTCCTTACAATTTAGCATGCCACACTGGGTTCTGGGGGGACGGATGGATGGACAAAACAATTTTGGCAATACATATTAAATAATAATAATAATAATAATAATAATAAAAAAAGAAATGGCAAATTCTTGAGGACTTTCCTTTTCTCCTTCAAACAATCCCTATTTTCTCACTCACCACAGCTGTTGCTAAGGGGAACTGAAGGACACAAAAATAAAAAAGTAGGTTCCCAGGATACATTTTGCCAAGAAAGGGGATTAGTGGATTAATGAGAAATTCCTCTGAGCAGTCCCTGGCAAGAAAGCACACTGCTCTTCCTGCCAGCAGCTCAGTGTCTATAACCTCAGAATGAAGGAAGCAATGCTGTTGCCGGGGGTGGCTAGATGGAACCGCAGTGCTGAATGACTTACAAACTGGAAGCAGCTCCTGACGCTGGGTTCAATGTTGCTGCCGCCGAAGGAAGCCACCTCTCCCAGCTGCCGAGGAATCTGGATGGAGTCGTGCAAGAGGAGGCCTAGTCTTCGCTGGTCGCAGAAACCTGTGGGGCTGGCCACCTGCTTGAACAAGTCTGAGGAAAACCAACCGAGTCAGTGGAGGGGGGGCTGGCGATGAACTGCAGCTTGCCTTATTAGAGTTTATTACAGTCATTTTGCAGTTTGCCCATGCTTTCTCCATGGTAATACTATGCATTTACAGTTAGATTTTTTTTTTTAAATATGTTTGACCATACCTGTCTGGAAGGTACAGTACAATATATACTTTAAGTATACTTCAAGTATACTGTCTATTTTAATTCAGCAAGCCATAAATAAATATAAGTCGGTCCCAATTCGTTTGGATAATATAGGTTTTACTAGAGTGTGTTCGAGGCCGTGTGTGCGACGCGTTTGTGTAAATACGTCTAGAATTTTAATTAGACAATTGAACGTTAGTATCTGACTACAGTAGAATTCACTTAAAAAAAACGTAAACAAAATAGAAAGGCAAAGTCAAGACCATATCTCCAAACTTACCCTCCAAACTTAGGCCTTTTTCTGCATACATTAATTTGTAGTAAGGAATTTAAACATTATTGAAAACAGAGAGCACAAATTCAGGGGGATCTGAATAAATTTAATGACAAACAATGCTAGGTCTACAGCAGTTAAGCAAATATTTAAATTCTCAGCGGCAGATGCTTTGGAAAAGGCTTTATTCTTTGCTTTCATCTTTAACAGAAAAGTTTAACAGTCTTGATCGTATACAGTTTATGGGTCAGCAATTTGCAATTCACTTTGTTATTCATTTTTACAATAAAGGCTTTTTTGCCTTCCCCTTGATCAATCCAAATGAAACTGAGTAGAGCTCCATCAAGTAAGATTTTTGAAAATGAAGTAAAAACATGACGTTCCTTTGAATATCTTTTAATTAAACAATAGTAAGTCCATGTTAACTCAGGTTCAATCTCATCTTCTAACGCAGAGCTCTCCAACTTTTCTGACTAAAGGAGCCATACCGATGACCAGTGTTCTCTCTTAAAGAGCCAGAAAATGGCAATTATATGAACTTAAACATTGATTAAAATGTTGGGAAATGGTTACTCAAACAAAGAAACTTTACAAACTGCTAAACTAAGCCTTTGCATGTTTGTGCTTATTAAACAAATCCACATTGACAAGTATAACACAGCATCAATGTTGTTGCATTAGGACGTTACCTTCTACTACAATTTGCCCCTGCAAATTAACTGGCTTTCAAGTAAAAAAAAAAAAAAAAAAGGTATATTTTCTAGCTCAATGATCCATATAATATATATATATATATATATATATATATATATATATATATATATATATATATATATATATATATATATATATATATATATATTCATTGTTCGTCGAGAGAACATTACAAATTATTTTAAAACAAACTAACACACACACACACACACACACACACACACAACAAACAAAAAAAAAACCAGATTAACTTACATCTGTACTTGTCCTCCAAATGTGCTTTACAGAGTGAAACCATGCCGGTTTTGAATGACAGAACACGAATCTTCCCTGTTCTGCCCCTGTGAACGGCAACCAAGGCAGGGCATTAAACTCATAATCCTAAACTCAATGGCAGTTGAACAGCACTGCTTATAAAAACAAGGCCACTTCTTTCCTATTTTGATCAAATACACAACAATTTAAGACAACCCAGCTTTAATGCAATCATCTCCAAGCGAAATGTACAGCATTGCAAATCAATTTTAAACAATCCGCCAATTCAGTTAGCATAATTAGTTTTGATAAACAATCCCTGAAGAGTCATTTTACCTTTTACTGTTGAAAAATCTGCTTAGTAAACAAACAGGTTTAAGCTTCAAGAGAAGTTTATTTTTAGCTGTCAAGGGAGTGCTCAGGTAATGCAGCTGTGCAGCTATTGCAGAACGCAATTACAAAACCAGGAAGATACCACTGATGCAGAATAACCTGCTACATACTAACATAAGACTGAAGGAAGTGCTGGGATTAGAGTAGCCTTTTAGTATTCAGCTGCAAAACACTGCTCACCATGTTTAAGTAAATCAGCCAATTCTAATCTAATCCAAAACAAATCTGCAAAAGTATATCAAAAAACAGCAGACTCCTAAAACGTTTACTCATTTATTTATTGCGCTTTGTAAATTAGAAACACAATGCATCTCTCATGGCTCAGATTATGGACCCTTAGGGTTTCACAAGGACCAAGAAAAAAACAAACAATCTTAAAGAACAGCTCAGACTCAAATAGGCCCAATCAAGATGCAAGCCCATTGTTTCACATAAAGTGGCATCGCCTCGATTAAAAAGGATACACAGTATGCTGGGTCCTTAAGGTTTCCTGCTGCCACGTGCACAAAATAACAAATTGCAAGGCACTCAGTGGAGAGACAGGATTAAGGTCTTAAAACCAGCCAGCAGATGCACGAGATGCATGGAAATATCTTTTGCAGGATTCCCAACAATTCCCTAATGGAAATTTGAAGCATGGGACACTTAATCAGTGTCGAACCTAAACAGGTGTGCTCAGTACACTCAGATTAGCCTCACTATAAGGCTACTGCAGTGCACAGTCTTCATCCCAGTTAGTTAACGCCAAGACTGGGCTGCTTTTTGGATAACATTTTACTTTGAATTAACCTGTACTGTATGTTCATGCATTGCAAGTGTTTTTTTCATAGTAGTGCCCAGTAATCTCCCTTGTGAATGTTTTTTTTTTATTGATTTCCTTCTTTCTCCAGGAGTTTCACCATTATGAAGACCAAAGGACACATCATAAAACTGTTCTACCTTGTGAGCAGTTAGCGAGGAGTAGCAATGTTTATACACATCTTATTGAATTCCTGGGTTCAACAAATGGCATATCAATATATCTCTTAGCTTTTTTTCCTGCTTAAATTGACAACAGTTCATCTTGCGTATTGTACTACACAACAAAAGTGAATTAACTGAGATGACCGCTCTTGCACCTACGTGGTCACAAAACTAATGACGTGCCATGGTGGAGATTTCTATCAGCGATCAGGTCTGGCTCCCCACTGGAACAATCCTTTCCTCAAGTAACATTTTTTGTGCTTCTTTTTCTTTGTATGCAAATTTCAACACCAAAGGAGATCGGCAAGAGTGGGTTCAATGCACCGACACCCAGAACGTTTTATTAACACAGTAGTATAAACAGGACAGGTCATAAATTGTACTTTCCTCTAAATGTTCTTTACAATGAGCATTCCATTCTGTAATTGTCGCTGTGTGTGTGTGTGTGTGTGTGTGTGTTAAGCAAAAGATGAAACTCCCAAGACTTACGTGTCATAAACGTTGAGCAGCCAGTTGAGGCACATGTCCACACAGAGTGGAACATTGACCAGGTTGTTGTGCTCCTGCTCTAGCCGGTCATAGACTGTGGTCAAGCAGTTAATGATCTGGAGGATGTCCATGAGCTGCTCGTTCTGTTTGAGGTTGTGCTGGTCAAAGGCCTCACACGCTGCCAACAGGCCCAAGAGATCCACTGCATCAAACAAAACGACATGGTATAATACATTAGAAGTCCCGTCCCACTGGAACCTATTAGCAGCAATTGTACTTACTAAGGCTGAAGCGATGCATTAATGTATCCCCCTTGCCCTGTCCCCTGTGAGTGTTTACTGATGGGATTGGATCTGTGTCTTCAGAGTAACAGAGTGAGTTAAGAGCGTTGTGCTAGAATTACAAATACTGTATCAACAGAGCTACAACGCCTTCCAATTTTTGACTATTATTTTCTAGACAGCAAGAAAGGTAAAGAAAGTAATGTTTGGGATAAAGAGAAGCTTACCGTGAAACATTATCTTTTGAAAATCCCCCAATCCCGCCATAAAAATCAGTGTTGTAGAAGATGTACCAATGTCTCTGAGGGTAGATGTCAACATCATAAATATTTAGCCCCCAAGTCCAAAATCTTAATTCTCAGGAGCTTCTATTGAAATTGTCACAAGATTTAGATGATCCTCACGTAAGCGAGAGTGTTTGCTGGTCTGCACTGTTCTGACACTCAGCTAAAACCCTGTTCTGCTGGTTAACAAAATACAGGTATCGCAACTGCAATTGCTGAAATATGTCGGAATAGTTCTCAGTAAACACCCTCCAGGCCACATCCATGGTCTTAATACCATGATTTTTAAGCTCAGATATAGATTAATGCAATCGCTCTAATACCAGGGACGTGCGCAGTGCTATACGGGATACTGAGACCTCCGCAGCTTTTATTTATTTATTTATTTATTTATTAGAGAGGATGCAGAGAGCAGTGGAACCATTTTTACACAATGCATTGCATAAAACTACTTTGTAATATAAACAAAATGATTGGATAGGGATGAAAATGGGAAATATTGTCTTTTACATCTGCGTTTTAGAAACGCACTGCAGTTGTTTTGCGTTATTAAAATGTCCTGCATATCTAACGCAGAGTTCTGTGTAAATGCAACCATTGGAGATGGCACCCTATAAAACTTCAAACAAAATCTGTATTTATTCATTTGAACTACCCCTGAGTAATAATTAACCCTTTGCGGTCCTATGTTGGACCAGGCCCGACATTAATATTTTCCCTTTCCGACATCAAAAAGATGTAAAGCACAGGTCTCTAGTCATTTTTTCTCCAAAAATGCAGAGAAAACCTTTCAATGGCCGAATGAGACTGATAGGAGCTGAAAGAAAAGGGGGCGTATCTCATAGACCCAGGCACTACAGAGATAACATGGCGTAAAATAAAGGAGACAACTGCTTCTGCATTCAGCGCTCACTGAATATCACAGACATTTGCAGAGCTTTTTAAGACATTATAGTAATAAAATAATGACTTGGATCGCATTATTGAGGAGTTTGGTGATAAAACGAGTGATCAGGAGAGGACTTATCAGTATGCACGTCTATAAAGAGGTATGTGAAAAATACAGCGAACAAGGGGTGGGGCTTGGCTGGAGATACAGTACTGAGTGTCCTTTTGTGATTCAATGCCTTTTAAACCTGTTTTATTCTGAAAAAAAAAAAAACTAACAAACAGTGTGTGTAAAATAAACAGTGCGTGTGAAAATAAATTGGACCTGACACACCTCACAAGCGCTGAATAAATGGTAAATGGACTGGGGTTAAAGGTTAAGAACAACCAACATCATTCCAAAAGTTGTATCTCTGGCCAGAAGTATTAAGAATCCAGGCAACGTCAGTCCCCAGGTATTCAGTATTGCTGCGCAGATTGTAAGCAAGTGCCAGTCATCGCTTAAATTAAAACAAAATGTAGAACACTATCATGTTCCTTAACACAATTCAAAGATAAGCCATGGACAACACTCTTGTTACAAACTACTGTGGACAGTGATCACTTTTTTTAAAATGTTTTTTTTTCTTTCTCTTGATTGGTTGTTACTCTGACTTGTTATGGATTAATTTTTTTTTTTTTTTGCTACTTTGCTTTGACCCCCAACTGGTACAAATCAACACGAATAAGGTAAAAATTATATTGAATTACTGCTGTATATGCATAAACTAATGTAAACAATTAAAATGCATAATAGTTTTTAAAGCGTTACACGCCATGTTGCATAGTAATCCACAGCTCCACGTGTGTTACTGTGTTTTTTTTTTTAAACCCTTTCATAACGTCGATGAATCAGCTTTTTTGGAGAACAATATATCGATAATAAAAAAATTAGGCATCGCTCCAGCCTTAGTACTTATAATAAATTGTGGAGTGTAGATCTCGACAAAGCATTAAAAAATGTTTAAACCACAGCAGGTTCTATAAAAAATAGATTAAGTATGTTGAACAGTAAGTAGAAGGGTCTGAAAAACACAGCATTACACAGCCTCACGTGTTTCTACAGCTGTTTAAATAACATACCTGTCATTTTTCTTTTCATTACCTACTTTAAAGTCTGTTTCAAAGTGCTTTGCAAAATGTCCGCTCTAGTGCACTGATACTGTAAGGATTATTGCCCACATTGTCAAACGGGTAACACAGCAATAATGATCCATGATGTGGTACGAAATGGAAAAGCCAGAGCACTATGTTTTTTTTTTTTTTTTTTTTTTTTTTAAACGGCTGTTTCTGCAGTGATTTCGAGGATTTAGAGGCAGGTACGTTATTTACACAGTTGTAGCAACACATGGGGTAGCGCTATATTTTTTGGAACCCTGCTGCTTACTCCAATATCAGCTTTTCATCTGTTTCTTTTATTTAGATTATGCTTAAGTGTGCAGTGGCTACCTAGAATCAAGCTGAGAATGTACTTTCTCTTACACTTTGTATGACTGACACAGTAAAGCGTGCTCAAGAAATACAACTTGATTAGAGTTAGCCATCGAACACTTATAAACATGCATTAGAAACATGGAGCGGTTATAAAGTCATGTGACCTGCTTGCTCTGCTGTTGTTAAAACACAAGTTAACACAGTGCAATGGACAAGAGGTCAAGATGGCAATGCATCTGAAGCTTGAAAGTGTTACTGCATTAACTGCCATTTTGGAAAGAAATCTTTTTTTTTTTTTTTTTCTAGCAACAGTGCAGAAGAGGCCTAGTGGCTTTATAAAGCTGGTTAAACATAACCTGAACAATGAGATGCACAGGACTGTCTGTCCATTCACACTAACCAGTGGAGGAGAATCTCGACGGGCAGTAAAAAACCTAAATTAAAAAGACTATCATTTTTGACTGTTAAATATCTTTTTTATTCACACTTTTAACAAAAGGCATAGAGAAAATGCCTTTATGATTGATTTTTAAATGGATACGGTGCAAACTCAGAATGACCTCGTATTTTAAAGTTATAAGCTGTTGAAACAAACATAACCACCCTTTAGGAGCCAACTAATTTTGGCAGGTGCCCAGAACCAAGTAACAATAACATACCAAATACAAAGCTCCCAGCACTCACTGCCACAAGGCTTCTGAGGAGTATTTCTGATACAGTTTATTTATTTTTAGCCTAATCTACTACAACTGTGTCCAGATTACAAAAAGAGGAAATACTGGATGTCTTGTGTGAGTACTTTATTCTCTTAGAATGGATGCTTTACAACTTTATCTTCCTGTGGTCCCACTAAATCCCCAGTAGATCTCTGTGAAAAGTCAAATAATCTATTTATAGACTCTTCACATCACCAAAGGGAACTGCAATCTGTTTACAAACATTTCCAGTCCTGAATACTTCTCTTTTAATATATCAAAATCATTTCAGACCTGTCTTAACAGTGATGTAACTGTAACTGAATTTAAGTATATTTCTAAAGGAGTTTGATACACATCAAATGCCTGTCATGCCTGAAAAGTGACAACAAACATCACTGTTAAATTAAAACAAATGACTACATTTCAAAAGCCTTTTCTGCAGACTACTATACCAACCTTTTTTTAGGGGATGCAAGCGAAAGTCAGTCTTTTTTATAGATATATATATCTAATAATAATATTATATATATATATATATATATATATATATATATATATATATAAAAAGTCTAACTTGCTTTATTTTTGCCTAAACAAGGGAAATTCCGGAGGAGATTTACCTTGTCGCCAGAAAACTGAACACACATCCTTATTTTTGCCATGTATGCGACTCTGGCTGCAATCCTCAAATGAGCACGTAAATCAAGTTAAGTACTTGATATTCTGCTGATGTATCCAGTCGCAGACAATCTTGTGTCTTTCAAAGGTGTTTATGTAGCCATTTAAAAAGAATGCTTACTGTTACCTTACAGCCCTATTCAACAGTCGTTCCCCCCCCCCCCCCTTTGTCCTCCTTTTTACCCCTTTTTGCAGATCCTGGTACATTAATTTGCTGACAAATAGAAATGTAACTGTTTCAAGATCTGTGTCTTGTCTAACATCAGCAAATCAACAGCCTATTTGTTAATACATTTCCCACGGGGCCAGAGAAAGATGCTTCTTCTAATATCAACTCGTTAGCAAAATTGGTAATGCAGTGGTGGTTTGAAAACACCTCCCGTCTCGGGGGGGGGGGGGGGGGGGGGGGGGGGGGGGGGGGGGGGGGGCTCAGCTGAAAGCTCGGTTGCCCAGAGAGCAGTGATCAATAGTAATTAAGTGAGCTCCTGAAGCGGTTGGGTAGCAGTTGAGTTCTACATGCAGCTTCATAATGAACCTCTGTCTCTCAGTATATGGGAAGGCGTTCTTGCTAAGTAGATAATGCTTGCATCTAAATTATGCTATTTAGAATGAACTTGGTTTTCCTGTCTAGCTTGGGCTTGCCTTGTTGTACTTGCATTGTTGTTCGTGCCGACGCAATACAGCGTATGCTGTCTTTGTGCATACTCATATCAATGCATTTACTGCAAATTCCTTTAAAGTTGTAAACTCAAAAAGCATGCTTTTACTGTACAGTCCCTCTCACAAGCATAAGAAGGTTCTTAAGTCTCCTCAAGAGGTCGATTTTCCTGCTCCACCACTTCCTGTGTTATAGGTAACAGGCGACTTCATATAGTTTCTTTAATGCTGCATCTACAGACACTGTACATGAAAAGGCCTGGGGAGAACCCAGTACACACTAATGCAGCATGTCTTGCTTTGTTACATCCCTATGTTGTCGTTTGCAAGTGATTAACACCGACCATTCTGCTTCGATTGTCTCTGCAGAAATGTTGTTTAAAGGTTTGCATGCTAGTGTATTCAATGCATGGAACTCACATTGTAAGGTCATGTTAAATGGAAGCAGATGAACAGTTTTTATGTGTATGTGAGAGAGGGGAGGGTTCTGGACTGGCCGTTAGGCGAATGAGTGAGCTTGCAGGGGGTTCGGACACCCCGTGTATTCCCACGCTGTCAGGCAATGTCTTGTTGACAGGAGTCAACTGTGAAGAAATCAGCTGACGCTCTGTCATTGGTTGGGGGATGGGACTATACGGGGTAAATGACTAAATAAAAGGGCACGGTTTTGTCTTCTCTGGAGGAGCGTGACTTCACGGGGGAATCCTGATACTCTGAAATGAAACTGGAAAACTTTGGAGCAGCGAGTTGGTGAGACGGTGCGGCAACTCCAGCATGAGTCACACAGACTTGGTGGCGCAAGCAAGCCACGCACCAGTTATTTACTTTGTCACTATCTTAACAGTTAGCTTAGTGGGACTGAGCCGTCCCACAGTGTATAAGAGAGGATATAGAGAAGTGCCTGTTTCTCGGTGCTTCCACCGCTAGAGGGCGCAACAAGTCGTGATTAAAAACCTGCACACTTTATTTTGTAGTTTTTCTAGTGTTTTTTTTTCTTTTTCCTTTCACCTTTCATCTATTCGTTTTTGGTTTACACACCTGCGTGTGTGATTTATGAAGACGGGGCACAATACCATTGCTGATAGAGTGCCTCCGAACTGTCACAAAACCACCTGCCAATTGAGCGTGGACTAATAAATCTCGGCGCCTGTGCCGACGTTTCATATTTAAGCTTTGTGTCTGCCTTGTGTTTTCCCACACCCTTCCACAGTGTACTAAAATAAGGTCTTGTGTTTTACATGCATGTCAGTTAAATAAACTCAAGTGTTAGGACACAGTCCTGTCCCATATAGTAAAATAAAAAAAACAGGATATTGAAACTTTTGCTTCTGCCAGTAGGCGCTATGAACTGGTATTACTAGAATAACTATTGCACTCATATATAAACATAGCCATTGTCCAAATTTAAGACATTACATCTCACTGTAGCCCTCTGAATGAAATTGTCACCATTTTCATTGAAATCTGTCCCATTGATAAGAAAGACAGTTCTTAAGTCTTCAGAGTCTGGAGAATGACTATTCTGCAATAATGGGGATCAAAATGGCCACAGTCAGAAGGATTCCTAGAACTTTGCAGTAGTCAAGGTCTGCAAGTATAATTTCCTTCCATTTTTAGAAATGCAATAAAATCATTCATGAACCATAGCTATTTGGATTTTTTTTTCTGCTAAATTATATTCAAAAATCATTTTTACAGCTACAATAGTTCAGTTTGATGGAACTGAGAAATGTATTTCCACTATACGGGAGCTTTTCATTTGAGCCATTTTTTCTTGTTTGATTTCTGGGCAATGTTTAACAAGACACATCCTTACTCAACTTTATCACAAAAAACACAAACTGTCGTGGGGTGGGTGCTGAGCGCCATGGGTGCCCGAGCACCGGAGCACCCATGGAGTCGGCGGTGCCTATGATTGAAACTTTCAATTTTTTTGATGCCTTTGAAAGAATTCTGTTTGAGCTGACAATTTGGATAAAGGTAATGCTCTTCACGTGTACAACGTAGTGTATGCAGTCACAAGATAGATAACAGTAGCAGGCATTGTATGGAAAAACCAACAATACTGTTTGACTTGTTCCACATTTATACTCAGAAAGCACTTGTATGCCGCACCCACCTATTACAGATGAGACAATAGCCTACACACAAAGCCACTGCTGACCCAATGATGTTCCAGCAATGACTACTATAATGGGATTAAATTACTAGAAAGGCATTATTTGCTCATTACAACTCTTGTCTTTAAGAACCAAGCAGTGGTAAGTGACCACCATAGGACTATTATTTTCAGAAGACGGCCTTGGCAGAAAGCTTTCCAGCTAGAATGAAATGTATTCATTGTAACACAGATGAAATCAAAGGTCACTACTGTAAGTGGGTGGTCTGCCATCCATGTGTTCTGGGGTATACACGCTAAGAAAGTAACTCCAAGTAGCCCCATTTAGCAGGAAATAGGGTTTATGTGGGCAAGACATGCCTGAATACCTTGTTCTACAAAGATAAAAATTCTAAGCTATTTTGTGTTAATTTAAATCTAAATCTTGCCTGTCTACAATTAGTCATACTAAATTACCCCTTATTATTACTTAAGTATAGCTTTCCCATTTTATCTACTAATAGAATGTCAGTGTTTTTTAAGAAAAAGGTTAAGAACAAATTACTTTTAATGATGTACAGGTCTAGATGGGCACAGTGTCCAACTTGCATCATATTTTCCAAAAGTACATTTTAAACCAGTGTTGCCCTCCCTTTTCTGAAGCACTACTTGAAGAATTTGTAAATTAGATAACCCCATACCAAAGTAAATGGTTTTATAATCCCAGTGTAAAGACACATTTTTTCTTAATAGCGAGTCTGGCTAGTTCATTTTGGCATTTGGGTATCCAATTAATTAAAGAAAACATTGAATTATGACATGAGTTTGTAGATTCACTTTGTATCAGAGTTCAAATGGTTACAACATGCCAGAGCTCATTCCCTTTCTATAGAAAGCAGCAGGGGTTCTTGGGGTAACCTTGTTCAACCAGAGCTTGTCTGTATCATTTAAAGTGAATTAATATGCACTTAAGTTAAAAGGTTTATAACAAATAGTATATTTAAAAAGAAACAAAATGGACCTCCTACAAAACAACATTGTTTCAGATGAGTGTGCATACACTGTATATTGAGTTTCGTGAATATGGAATTTAACAAATGATTATGGATTACGAGACTTCAAATGTTATTTTGGCACCAGCACAACTGGTATTGACTTTACCGAATGTGAAACACACACTGTACATTATGCAATTGATTTAGTTTATTTTACTTCAGTCGGCTTCACCTGGAAACCTATTCTGTTTTGCCCTGAAGACTCTACTGAACTGCCAAACATACAACTGAGGTCAAATTCCAATAAACAAAACTGTGCCCACCACTTTGCATTTAAAATACAGTCTTTCAGGCCAGCCAGCAATTGAAGAGTTTGCTCCAGGCAGGTAATGTGGGTCATACTCACAGCACAGGGCTTTCTGCAGCCTTCGAAGCTTCATGGCGGTTCTGTACGCAGAGAACCTGACATTGTTCAGGTCAGCTGGAAAAAAAACAGAAGACAGTCTTTACTATAACAGCTTCCCATTTATGATAAAACAAAACATAATACCTTTCTTAACAGACTGTTTATTGTTAATGTGCATTCCCACTGTAAAACATCACTGCTTGACTATTTCAATGCTGAAGAGCTGTAGCTCCATTCAAAATAGCAGCTCTTATAGCACACTGGACCTGGGCTGGTCTTGGACACTCCTTTAATTATTCAACCACTAATTTCCATACAAGACAGTGAAACTATTTTACTACAGCAGTGATAGTAGGATTATCTTTAAATGCAAAATAAAGCAAACCAATTTCAATTTTGTACAGAGTCCAAAACCTGAGAGTGGTACCTGTGTCCTTTATACACGCATGTTTTGCCGGGACTCTCAGGTTTGGAGTTGTCCGAGTCCTCAGGACATGGATATGTCTATCTGACACAGGCAGCCCCATCGCAGATTATTATTATTATTGTTTAAATTTGTATTATAAAATCATGCAGGTAATAAGGGACTGGAAAACATGGACCCAGGAATGTCTTGGATCGGAGCGGACGGAAGGACTGAAGTTAGGCCCCTTTCACGTGACCTCTGTGTATGGTTGTGTGTTTTGCTGAAATCCATTTCTGCCTTTCTTGTTGACTGCTTCCAAAGCATAAGCAAATGTGTCTGAAAGATGTTAGCAGCTGCTGACAGAAAGAAATGGCTCAGAGAAGTTTAATGGATTTTTTTTTTTTTTTTTGCTATTTGGCTGCACTGCAGTTACAATACTGCTAAGTTTAGTTGTCTACTGGTTGCTTGGTCATTCTTCGCAAAAGAAGTTTAGATGTTGTGTACCAGTAGTTCTTTTTCTCCAAATGACTGTAGCTAGATATATACAGCAAAAGAAAGAAATGCTGTCACTTAGATCTCCCTACTACTAGCTGATTGTATTAAATATGTTTTAAAAATGTGTTCCTCTCGAGTTACTTTTTATATTAAATATGTTCATCCAGTTTTAAGAAATGCAACAAAAGCAGGACTTTCTTAGAGCTTAGCGGTCCGGCACGAAGAACAAAGCACGCACCTTTTGCAATACTGAATAAGCAAGTTAGTTAGTTAGTTCGGGGAACTCAGCAGACAAATTAGACACAAAAAATTTATGAATTCGATTCAGGAGCATTTGGTTTCCTTTAATATAAGAGCACTGGGGGATGCCTGGTTGAGTAGAATGGTTAATTGTCCTTCGATTTTTATGCAATTTGCTTTTGTGGATTATATTGCTCAGCCTTTTAGTTCGTTGTTCTTTTAGACAGAAAAAAAGAATAAGTTTTTTTTAGTGCTTGCTTCTTATTGTTAAATTGTCAAAACTTTAATAAATGAAGAAAAACTAAGAAAAATGTGTGCCATAATATTTAAAACTTTTGGGGAAACTACCAAACTGTAGGAGTACTAATGCAATATGTGGAACAAATCTAGAAAAATGTGTGCATGAGAGTTTTTTCCTGCTTAACTCCCACATTCAAAATCACACTGCATTACAAGAATGCAGATTTGAGCTTCAGTCTGAGCCTCAACATCCTGATCTGCTATGAAATATGACATTAATATTAATACAATGTTCACTGTGATATTTATACATCAAGATATTGTTAAATACAAAAACAAAAGGTCACAATATTCAAGGTTTTTAATTTATAAACTGATAACGTACTCTTGTAAACAGTAATCAATGCACCTTCTTACTTCAAAATGAATCTGAAAGATTTTATTGAGTAGATAATGCTAGGCACGAATTTGCTACGCATGGCTATGCAACATATTCCAGACTGGAATTCAGAGGTTTCAATCTCGTTAGGATGGGTCCTTTGGTGGTTTATAGTTTACTTTGGATTCACTTCAATACAATTAAAACAAACCTAAAGCATACCATATACAAATCTGCACTGTCTATTTAGTAGACATATTGTAGGTTAGTAAAAAAGTAGATAGCTTTGCACAACTTTTGACAAGACTACTTGTTCACTAGCTACTCCAACATGATTTTAGAAAAATGTCTCGGTGTGAAAAGAAAGATCATTCTGAAAATAGCACACTGAAATGCTCCCCACTGAATTGCAAAACAACACATAGATGCTACATTTCTATTCTTACTTCCAGGTTGTCATCCCTACAGGTTAATTTAGAAATCAAAGAAAAGCAGTTTATGGATCAACATAGCAATTTGCAGCACAAGCTGCAGGCAATCAATGCTAAAGGATGAGCCTTACATTAAAAGATAGCGTGATAACACTTTTGTCTGAATTGTTACAAATTATGTTCTTGTCGGTTTCTGGTTTCATAAAGCGCAAGGTAAAATATTCAATTGGAGAAGAATTTAATTGAAGCCTGGGTGGAGAAACTATTAATTTTAAAATATAAAAGTATAATTAATGTTTTCTTCAGAACACACATAATACAGACAAGGCTTTTATAGTGATTAAGTCTGTAAATCTATGACAAATAGATTTTACATTTTCATTGAAAAAGGCAGACAAGTTGATTTTGAATTTTGTCATCTTTATATTTTTATGTATTCATTTGAAATGTCACTTACAGCATTCAATTACAGTTACGCGTTTAACACAATTCCATGTTAAGGATTTGCATACTGCTTACTTTTCACATTTAAACTTTACAGCCTTAATAGCGATTGCAGATTTAAAAAAAAAAAAAAAAAATAGTCAGTGTTTGCTGATAGCCAGATGTTCATAGACATGAAAAGAAATTAGTAATAAATATTGCATTTGTATTTAGTGAGCACTGGTGTGTCAATCTTGTGCTATAAGAATAGAACTTTGCTTAATAGGTCAGGTTATGTCTAGAACCTGAGATTCTATACAAACAATCCGCAATAATTTTCAGAGCTTATTAGCCAAATGCCATTATAAACAGAGACTAAATACTATAGGGTTATATTACAACAGTGGATCATTGTTGTATAATGGTTAATTAATTCCTGTAGCTAATTTTTGTCTTTACAAATGCCCTTTTCACTAGTATTACCCCAGTGGTTAATTTTGTGAATAACATTTTGATCAATATGTCCAAAGACACTAGTTAACAAGGTAAAATTGACGATTGCTTCTTGGTTCGCAGTGGCAGAAGCTGATGCACTTCTGGAAGAAATCCCCCAGAAAGCTGAGCTCTGGTGCTGTGCAGAGCTGCCGTGGAGACTGAAAGGCCAAGGTGATTCTTCACAGCTCCTGGGGTGGGCAGTTCTATCAAAGGAACATTAGAAGGGGATTGGGTCTTTTATGGATCCACACTTGTCAAATCACTTCTGCCTCCCCAATTTTGAAGGATATGCATTAAGTGAACATATCACCCCTCCCACTGTTGATCAAAATTCAAATTAAAAGCCAATCAATCAATCAGTGACTCCAGATTTAGATGTATTTTGTAGTGATGAGCAATTACTTCGAAAATACGGTTAATTTTCGATTATTAAATTAAACACCGAAAACGACTTCAAACGATCAATAAACTGCGCAATTTCGATTGATCATTATACTATAAAACTTCATGTTTTGTTTATGGCCACATATCATAAAAAAGTTACTTCCGCATCTCAGTCACTTTCAATTCCAGCGGTTCCCTTCAGGCAACCACTGAAGCTGCTCTCACTCTGGGATCTGTAGTCAAGGGAACCTTGAGACCAGCCCTCCTCCCATAATGCATACAAAATGGTGTCATGAACAAAAACATATGTGGAGCGTAGCGTATCAGAACTCTTCATTATAAATACTTGTCAGAGAAAGGTGAACGAGTGTTTAAATACTGTAAGTTCATAAATACGAACTATTTGCATTTTCTTTACACATTTATCAATCACTCTATTAATGACATTTCGCTCTGCAAGAGAAAAGTGGAGGATATTAAATTATATAAATATAGGGTCAGTCCATGTCAGATCAATCACCCTCAAAACCGAAGCAAAGGTTTATGGATGTTGACATAAATATGTATAATTAGAAGTGAGCTCCCTAAAGTTATTGTATTGTTTTACTGGAACTTTCACTTGTATTTATCTGTTATTGTTGACTTGTTTTCTCATTTTAGTTTAGTCAGCGAGGCAGGTTGATAATTTTTTTTTTTTTTTTAAATAATAAACAAGAGTTTCAAATTACTACTTCTTATAATACGTTTCATTTAATATTATTAAATGAAACATAACAGAACAAATAATGGCAACCTGAAACAAAAGATTATAAAAAATTGTAATTATTAATTACTGACAATTAGTTTTATAATACTTTGTTTCATGTTGCCATTCTTTCTTGTATTATGTTATATTTAATGAGTTAATAAACTTACAGCCATGTATTATTATTATTATTATTATTATTATTATTATTATTATTATTATTATTCTTAGTTTCTGTTCTGCAACATTATCAACCCTAGAGAATTAGGGATTCAAAAGAGCTTAAGCGAAGATTTCAGGCAGTTGAGAGCAAGAGAGTGATTGTTTATATACTGGTTATGCTGCTTTTATAGTGACTTCAATATATGCATACTGTATGTTTTGTAGGTTTGAAAATGCTTTTGAAAAAAGTTATTGAAGTTTTATTATAGTTTTTAGTTAGAAATAAAGAAAAACATTGACTTTTTCTCATAAGAATGATGTTATTAGAATAAATAGATAACCGTAATTGGGATTATTTTCAATATCGAATTGACTTGTAAAACTGATAATCGCTCATCACTAGTTTGTGTGGGTTGAGGCAGCTGTGTAGCGTGTACACATCCATGTATTTGTTTGATTTGCTACATTGTGCATTTGCTAGGGCAGTAACATTTGAAAGCAGGGAAAGTCACACAAGAACAAACATTTATAAAATATGTAACCATCGAATTAAAATAATTAAAAATAACCCCACCCCCCTGGAAAAAACAATGACGAACAATGGCCAAACACTCCAAAGTCAGACACAAAATACAGCAGTTTTTTTTTTTTTTTTTTTTAAATCTAGTGTCCCAGCAGAACATCGACTTCTAGAAGTTAGAAATCGAGACCTGTCAATAAATAACAATAACAACAATAAATTTATTTATATTTTTGATTTAAGTTCAAATTTCCTTTTCAATCAGAATAAATGCCTTTGAGACAGAACACTCAAACTCAATGAAAACCAGTGACAGTTCCATAACCCTTCAGATGTTTTCAGGTATGTGTAACTCAAACCTAGTTACTTAATCTTGGTTGAAGGAAAATTAAAAATTGTATTTCCTCTGGACTCTTTGACTTCAAGTTCAGTTTAATTTTTCACATGTTGAATTAATTCAACCACAATAAACCTAGAGCACTTCTGAGATTACGCAGCTACATCTCGATTTAAATGTAAATTCATTTCTGCAATGCAAATAGGGGAAAGCAAGAACGAGAGCCACGTCACTTAAATTAAGCTGATCTTTGGAATGTGGAAATCCAGAACTAAACAATGAAGTTTAACAATGAAAGCTACTGTATAAGAATATGTTTCCCCCGGTGATGACGGGTGACATGGTTCTACAAGGTTCATACATTGGGACTGTGACAGGGTGAAGAAACAGCACAGTCCAAATACTGTTGTGTGCTTTTTGCTACTTAGTTAGAAACAAAACTCCCTAGGAGGAAAATGTTCTGTACTCCCCCCCTTCCCCCTCCCATTGAGTAGGCCAACTGTAGATGTAAAAATGTAGTGGTATAAAATGGAGGACAGTTCTAATTGGAGGGGGAAGACAAACAATACATCGGAGAACTGATTGCCAATTTAGCCTGGCCACAAACAACCTGTATTTAGGTGGATTTTTGTTTGTTTGCTTATTATTTTTTGACTAAATAAAACTTGCCTAAACACAGTTCCTATTTTTATTGTAATTCCCGCTATTTGTCCTGACCATTGCATGTCCCGTTAGTGATGTCTAATAATTTTTGTCCCCAATTTAGTGTGCCCAATTATTATCTGTATCCTCGGCTCAGCGCTCGCAACCCTCCTGCCGACTCGGAACGGACGCTGCAGCATGCGTCCTCCGAAATGTGCTCCTGCCAATCTGTCATTTTTCGCACTGCGGATCCACAGCGAGGCCAACAGACCTATAGTGCCAGTGGACAACACAGATCTGGAGGCTCCACCGCAGAACCACAGGCACCCTATCGGCCACAGGGGTCGCTGATGCGCGGTGAGCCATGGATTCCGTTAGTGTTTGCGCAACATTTGTTCAAGCATACAAAAGTACATTTGTTCCAATTCTGTAGGACATGTGGGGGAGTGCAGTGCTAAGTTATCTCACCAATATAAAATGTTTAGCCTGAATTTCCATGTAATCAAACTAATAAACTACACCTGCTCTGTTGGATCACATATAGAACTCATTTTAACTTTTAGGAGCTGGTAAAAAGCAGTGCTTTATAAAGGCAAGATATAATATACTGTAGCACTAGTACTGAATTGAAACATTTTATCGTGTATTTTTCTGCAGTAGCATAGCATTAGCCTTCTTTTTCTGGAAAAAGGCTATAAAAAACAAACAAACTGTATTATACAGCATTGTGCCTTGCTGAGCACCTCAAAAAGAATACTTCATGAAAAATCTGTAATCCACAACACACACAAGAAACCACGACACGACAGCTCATCGAAAAAAAACACTACGCATTTGCCAGCTTCTTCCTAGTCAAAAACTGTTTCTAACCTGCGTTATTTACCCATGGCAAGTTCTCTTCAGAGTGCTTTCTACTTGACTGGGGAGTCCAACAACGATTGATTTATTGTGTGTAAACTTTGACAGTTCTCTATGTATTTTCAAAAACACCACTATGTATCATTAAAAAGATATGTTAGTTGAGGTGATTTATAAACTGGAAAAGAAGCAAAAAAGTGACACTGCTGACATATCTGGAAGCTGCTTTAAATTAGATGTATCTGGGAGCAGGCCAGTTTATTTTTTTAAAAGGTAGCTTAATTTACTGTGCATGTACTGAAATTTGTTTTGTCTGTTTGACTGCTTAGTTGCCACATTCTATCAGCATATTGATTGAATTCCAGTGTAAGGGCCTTATCCATAGTCATATGTATTATAGTAACAGGATATACTAAACAAGAACTTTGTGTATGCTTTTTGGAGGCTAAAGGCAGGCCTGATGGCTTTAGTTTTTTTCTGACATAAATCTAGGTGTTTCCCCTTCAGAAACTATTTTAAAATGCTGCCACACATCTCAGGCACTTTGAAGTCAACACATTGATTAAACAATTGCAATTTGCCCAGATGTGATTTGCCACTTATAACCAACCACAACGACAATGAGGGTACCATGAAAATTAAAGAATATCGAATGTCTCTTAATAGATTACACTATTCTTTCTACGCTGTAACCAATTGTATTAGTGATGCAATAACACTGTATTAAGCTTCTTTGGTCACAGTTTAAAAATAAAAAATAACGGCATAGCCTGTCCTGTTCCCTTGGCTGCACAAATGCATGTCATTTTTTTGGGCTTTACTTTTATTTCAGCTGAAAGAGCGTTTTTGAACGGTGCCTTACATACAGACCAGTGAACCTGAACCTTGGTTTCACAGGTTGAAGAAGAGCACCCTCAACAACTAACATTCCTATTGCTGCTCCAGTTCCAAAAAACCAAACAAAATGGCACTCGTTAAAGAATGTTCGTAAACAGCAGATGAGACCAAACAAGACCAGTACTGGGTCTACCTTACCTAAAGACTGGTAGAGTTCAGTCATCTTGGGATGATCCCAGCATGTCGTCTGGGTCTGGTGGCTGAAAAACAAAGACAGTTAGAGGTTAGACATTGCTAAGACTGGAAGAACTGTTCATCGCCACTGTGGAATGTACTACATTTATCTAAAAGAGAAATTAAAAAACTGTGGAATCATTAAAAGAAAACAGTGCCTGTGAGCTTCCCTGGGGAACTGTCTTTATTCGTTGAATGTCACGGCTAGTATGTAATAGATAATGGTGCATTTTTATTATTTAAAAATAGTGGCAGTATTAAGAAATGCCATTTTTGTTTTAGATCACAGCGGAGCTCAAGACACATTTTGCAGCACACTGGAATTGGTATTTGATTTGTTGTCAATATTTTGAGATTTCTCTCGTCTAGGGCAACCCACTGTTCCTTTGAAAACCAGAGAAGATGGATAACTTGCCATGAAACATTCATGTAATTCACAGGTTTCTCTTGTAGCATAGTAGAGGTCTGCATTTTAATACCTTTTTAACAGAATTGTGCATCCACATGAAAAACTTGCATTGATCCTGGGTGTAACAGGTAACACGACTGCTGCATTTACAGAAAAAAGGATGCTTGTAGTACATTCTGGAACACAATACTCTAAGCCTGTAAAATATTACAATCACAAAACAGTCTACAATTGGTTACTGGTTACAATTACTATGAAAGGAAAATCTAAGCCAATTAGCCCATAGTAAAACTCATTAAATAAAGCTAATTTCTCATGCAGAGAGAGAAATGTTGAAAACGGTAGCACTGGCGCATTACTTTGTATGCAGAACGCATGGAGGCTGCAGCTATTTGCCTCCATTTGAACAAATAGTATAGACTTGTTTTTTTTGTATTTTTTTTTTTTTTTTGTTCGCTAGCCTGAGGAAACCTTGAATGTTATCAACAAGGATAAATGAAAGGCTAGTGCCCAGGGAAACTGTTTCCAATACCCCCTTGGCTGTGATCCGAAGGGGTGGTGAGAGATCACTAGGAAATCAAGACATGCCAGCTGAGTGTTTTCTGGAAACTCCCAAACCCAGCGCTTGAACACTACCGAATCCGTAACAGGACAAAGGGAGAAGGAGGGATGGAAAAATACACACAAAGTTTAAGTAACACCAAGGTCATACTTTTCATTTAGCCCATCAGCAACATGGAAATTCTGTAACCTTCTAATACGTGTAAATATTTCTAAAGGGTGACCAGAAGGTCAACAACTTGTCAGCAGTTTCTTGAAAAAGTCCATCTTATTTATTTATTTATTTTAAATAAGTGATTATCTACAAAGAATGTTAGGCTATATTGCAAAAAAAGTCTAGAGAGGATACGCTAAGATCATACAATGCCCTAGTTAGACCCCACCTAGAATACTGTGTGCAGGTCTGGTCACCTCTACAAAAAGACATTATCGCACTTGAGAAGATACAGAGAAGGGCAACTAGGCTTACCCCAGGACTTAATGAGGTCAGGTTAAAATAATAAAATAACAGGCTGAGGACAAGTTAAATAATAAAATCTATTCAGCCTAGAAAAAAAAAAGACAAAGAGGGGACTTCAACAAATCATAAATGGTATAGATAACGTTAACCCAAGACACTACTTCAAATTCAGCACAGAGAGAACAAGAGGGCATAAGTGGAAGCTGAGTAAAAGTTTAGAGTTTAGAACAGAAGGTAGGAAGCATGTTTTTTTTTACACCAAGAGTTATACATGCATGGCATAGCCTACCAGGTGAAGAAGGTGGATCTAAAACACTGGGAATAGTTTAAAAAAAAAAAAAAAAGGACTATATTATGTGCTTTTAAGTTTGTTTATGGTAAAGTTCCGTTAAATACCTTCTTTGCTTGACAAAAACAAAACTTATATTAAGCAAGTAAACCGATTTGATTACCTTTGTTCATAAAGAGTTACAGACATTTTATTCAAACTCAAAAAACATGTCAGCTGACTTGGGAGAGGAAATCATCTGTAGAAAGCAGCTCTGTGGGAGGAAAATTATGTTTAATCTGTGTCATTAGGATGCTACTGGAACTGAACAGAGAAAAATACATGACTTGTTTTACTGTCAAATGTATAACAATGTTCAACAAAAGAGAAATTAACAAAAAAAAAAAAAAAAAACTGACGGGAGACCACATCAAAACAACGGCAACAACTCAGGTAAGATAGCCATTAAATGTATATCTAAATTCTAGAAGTCTCAAAAACTAAATGTTAGAACTTTAAGCTACTGCACTAACAAGAAACTACGATGTGATAGGTGTTATAGAAACTTGGTTATCCGAATGTGATGGAGACGAGTATAATATTAGTGGGTATACACTGTATAGGAAAGACAGGCAGGACAGATGAGGCAGAGGGGTAGCGCTATACATAAAAAAATAGTCTTGACGCCCAGATATTAAATCTGGAAGAAAAAAAAAAAACATAGAATCAATGTGGGTCAGAATAATGGTCAAAAATTCAAAGGGCGTGATAATAGGGGCATGCTATAGACCGCCAAATTCAGACGCTGAGCAAAGTAATCTGTTATACAATGACATTAGAAATGTGTGCAGCAAAGGAGAAGCCACATTTATGGGGGATTTCAACTTCCCCAGTTTAAAATGTCAGAGAACCGCTGGCAAACCCAGATCACAGCATGGTCTCATTTGAAGTGCTTCATAAAACCACAAAAATAGACTAAATCTAAGGTTTACATTAGAAAGGCAATCTATGAAGGTATGAACCAGAGACTAACAGAAGTAGATTGGAATAAAATAGAGAAAACATCCACGGAAAAAGGACAGCTGTTTTTAAAAAATGTAGTACCAGAGGCCCAAAAGTAGACAAATCTAAATCTAGAATAAAAATTGCCAAAATGGTGTAATAGATCAATTAAAAAAAAATATCCTGAGAAAAAATGCACTTTACAGAGTGTTTAAAAGGGACCAAGAACCAAGTACACAGAAAGAGTACTTGGAACGGGTAACACAAGTCAAAAAGGAAGTTAGAAAGGCCAAGAGAGAGACAGAAATGAGCATTGCTAAGGGTGCTAGAACCAATTCCAAAACATTTTTTTCCAATATTATAATAGCAAGAGAACATTCAAGGAGGAGATTTAAAAAAAAAAAAAAAAACAAACATAAAAAGTGGTAGTACCGACAGACTGGAGAATTGCAAACGTAATACGGATCCATAAAAAGGGAGACAAAACCGAAATAGGTAACTACAGAACAATAAGCCTGACTTCTATTATATGTAAACTTATGGAAAGATCCAAAATGGAAAATTAATTATATGGTAAGAGTATCCTGGAAAACAGTCAGCATGGTTTTAGGAAAGGGAGATCGTGTCTAACTAACCTGCTTGATTTTTTTGAGGATGCAACATCGACAATGGATAATTGCAAAGCCTATGACATAGTTTATTTAGATTTCCAGAAAGCCTTCGACAAAGTCCCACATAAAAGGTTAATTCTCAAACTGAACGCAGTAGGGATTCAAGGAAATGCATGTACATGGATCAGGGACTGGTTAACATGCAGAAAATAGAAGGTACTGATTAGAGGAGAAATCTCAAAATGGAGCGAGGTAACCAGTGAAGTATCACAGGGATCAGTATTAGGTCCTCTGTTATTCCTAATCTACATTAATGACTTAGATTCTGGTATAGTAAGCAATCTTGTTAAATTTGTAGATGACACAAAAAAGGGAGGAGTGGCAAACACTGATGCAGCAACAACGGTTATTCAAAATGATCTCGACAGCATCCTGAACTGGGCAGACACATGGCAAATGACATTTAATAGAAAAAAGTGTAAGGTACTGCACGCAGTGTGCATTATAAATATCATATGGGAGATACTGAAATTGAAGAAGGAATCTATGAAAAAGACCTAGGAGTTTTGTTGACTCAGAAATGTCTTCAACTAGATAATGTGGGGAAGCTATAAAAAAGACCAGCAAGATGCTTGGATATATAGTGAAAAGTGTTGAATTTAAATTGAGGGAAGTAATGTTAAAACCGTACAATACATTAGTAAGACGTCATCTAGAATACTGTGTTCAGTTCTGGTCACCTCGCTACAAAAGGGATGTTGCTGCTCTAGAAAGAGTACAAAGAAGAGCGACCAGAATTATTCTGGGTTTAAAAGGCATGTCAAATGCACAGGCTTAAAGAATTGAATCGTTATTCAATCTTGAACAAAGAAGACTATGCGGCGATCTGCTTCAAGCATTGAAACTTCTAAAAGGTATTGACAATGTCGACCCAAGGGACTCTTTCGACCTGAAAAAAGAAACAAGGACCAGGGGTCACAAATGGAGATTAGATAAATGGGCATTCAGAACAGAAAATAGGGGGCCTTTTTTTTTTTTAAACAGAGAATTATGAGTGTCTGGAACCAACTCCCCTGTAAAGTTGTTGAAGCTGACACCCTGGGATCCTTCAAGAAGCTGCCTGATGAGATTCAGGGATCAATAAGCTACTAACAACCAAACATGCAAGATGGGCTGAGTGGCCTTCTCTCGTTTGTAAACTTTCTTATGTTCTTAAATATGCCATTTAAAACAGGAAGGAGCTGTTGTTTAAAACAAAATGAAGGTCCTTTCTTTTATGGGGTCTACAAAAGCCACATTTCTACTGATTTGTAGAATTTGGCCCACCCATCGGAAATACTTGATACAAATACAAATACAGTATTTTAGTGCAACACAAGGCTGTCTGTCTAACAGATTGCAGTTTCACCAACTTCACACAGTCACTGGAAAGTGGTTGTTACTTACAAAGCATAGAATCAAGTGAGCTGTTTTCTTTGACCCCGGGAAACTGGGTAATTATTTACACTGATTTACACCCAGCTAGTTTTAATAAACACTTTCTTAAACAATTCTTCCACATTATAAACTAAAATGTAAAAGAAAATCTAAGCAGCATAGTGGCTCAGTGTTTTACTGGACCTACAAAAAAGGAAACAGGATTGATATAGCCCTGGGAATTGTACTAAGCAGAAAATGAAAGCTTTGAAATGCAGGTATACTAAATTCTCTGTTGCTTTTTGTCACCAGTGTGAAATGCCAAAGGAAGCCCTCTTGCCACAATATGACCACAACTTGGTGACTTGATTAGGAATGGATTTGTTTCTGAACAATTTTAGCTTGCATTTGATTATACAATCATGCATTACACCAATAACAAACTGAGAGTACCCAACAGGGACCTTGTTTCATCCATGTCGAGAGGAGGAGGGGGGTTGTTTTTAATTCATTATCTAAACCAGGGCGCAGTGACAACACTGACTTGGAAATCAGAAGGCTCAGATAATGAAACTGCTCTGGTGGGAGATTCACTAACAGCAGAATGTGAAGCACTTTGAAATGAATATAAGAAATAAAATAAAAACAAACAATATGGTAGCGACAAGTTCTTGTTCAACATCTTCCAATGGCCGTGTTTCTGAAACATTCTTCACATCAGCACGTCCGCAGTCCGACCTTCTACCTCAAATCTAAACTACAACATAAGTTATAAAATTGAAGCAGCGTTTAACTCTGCTTGTGTGATGGGGGTCAATGGGATGGTGTATTTCTATTAGTATTCGTTTTATGAAATGTTTGTTCTCTATGTAAAAAAACTAAGTTGCGTTGTGTTGCTAATGTACTAGCTTTACTAAAATCTTTGCTAGCCTGTTATCACACACGTGGAATGCAAATTGAAACAATTGTACATAAAATATTTTTATACAGTCTAGTTTGTACATCCAGTTCCAGGATTTTATGGCTTGTGATATGATGCTCTGCTACTACTCTTAATTAAAATGGAGTTAGAAAAATCACCTATGATCTGTCACATTTGTTCTATACAAATGCAGAATGCAGCCTCTAAATAAATAAATGAATAAACAAATAACATCTCTATATAGTCAATGACTACTAATCCTGGTACTAAGCAAAGCACACGCAATAATTAGTAACCACAATATGCCACACAGTAGTGCAGTGAAAAAAGAAAACAAACAAACAAGGTTTTTATGTAATATGCACTACCTCCAAATAAGTGTTGAAACTCACAAAAATAAAAGCCACTCTGGTTCGATATGACTGGCTGGTTTGATATGTACATGCAGACCCTATTTTATTATCGATTTTGGGCAATACACCTACTAATAATATATCATGGACAATACTCTTTTTTTAGAGGGTGAAACATAAGGAAAGGCACGACTTCCCCTGACTTTCTGTTCAGACTAGGCTAGCTATCTCTGTAAGGCCATTATTTATTATTATTATGTTTATTTCAAGGCTGGTAAAGAAACCTGAGCCAGCAGCTCCACCACAATGCCCATTGCTCTGTGTTTGTAGCTGATCCCCTCCATCCTCCTTAAAGCAATTACACTTCAGAGCAGCCAGCTTCTTAGATCAAACACAGAACATTGCAACCAAAGTCTCACCAATATGAGATCACAGACCTCAGACAAGTATGTTAATAATCTACAACAGCCACCCCCTCCTGTAGAATGATTAGAGGCAACATGTCCACTCACCTTTACTCATTTCGTTTGTACTTCCTTTAATAAAGCATTGATTCCTTTGCAGAACATAGTGATTTTGTAACAATATATATATATATATGAAACCCTAGTATCCGAAATCATTTTGAATGACAGTCAGCTCTACGACTTTGCAACATTCTGGCTAGCGCATCTGTAAAATAAAAAATGCTGAGAACACCTGCTCAATCACAATTCAGAAAAGCTCACTGATGCGATAAAAATAGCATTTGAAATAACAGACCAAGCAATAGGTGGAAAAGTATTGTAAATTAAAACTATATGCCAGCATGTGTATTCACTAATGAAGAGCACACCGTTTCACGTTAGTCCCAAAGCATTGCAACATTGTGAAGTCTAGAACACAGTATCAAATAATAATAAACTAAAATACTGCACGTACTTTGCAAAGCTTTCTTTTCAGAAAAAAAAAATGCAACCGACTACCCGAAGTAAATTCTCCTTAGTTCAATAAAATCAACACCTTTCTACTATTCACACTGCGTTTCTACAACACATACTGACTGTAACAATAATCTAGCACCATATCCAACCCGGTCTTAAAACGCGATGGTGCCGGAATGTATATAAATCAACTGGAGTTGTATTAAAAGCAATGGACACCTGCGGCAGTTTCCTACTGAACATCTGCTGCCGCTGCTTGCGCTCCGTATCTTTGCCTGGGATTTTATTTTCGTCCGTTTGTCATGTAAACCACAAGAAGTTACATTTCCCTCCCTTATCTGGATCACTTGACAAACTTACCTCCTAAGTTGCTCCCTCATTGTTGTAGGGTCAGTAAATCCTACAGTAGAATTACTTGTTTCAAAGAATGAATCCAAACTGAACCACAGCCCACTACCACACAGCTGATAAACCACACTGAGGTGGCACTTGCACTTGCTCTAGCTCTAGCTCTAGCTCTAGCTCGATTCGAGCACTCAGCGGTGAAGGAGGCTGCTGGCCAGACTGGGAGGAGCCAGAAGCGCCTCCAGTCCCTTCCCTTCCCCCCCAACCTATTGAACTGAACAATGTAACTCGGGCTCAAACAAAAAGGAGAAAACAATTTAGAGATTCAGAGAAAAAAAAAATACAAAGGAAGAGACTCAAAGAGGATTTAAGGTGGGCCGAAAAAAAAGAGCTGTTTTTAAATGCTTGTATTTAGTATTGCAGCACACCTGGACGATTTTTTTGGCGAGCCTGACGTTTTTATATACATGTATATTAGCACAGTGCAGGCCATCATTTAAAACCTCATTAATTTTTTTTTTTCACGTTTTATTTTGCTTTATTTTTTTTTTATTTTTTTAATTTTTTTTTTTTTTTTTTTTATGAAACTTGAGTTTATTATTTAGAATTGATAATTTATCTTAACATTTAAAAAAAAAAAAACAAAACAAACAAACAAAAAAAAAAAAACACAGTGGAGTAATTTTTATATAATAATAATAATCTTTATATAGCACCTTTCATAGTGGACCGCCATCAAAAATTGCTTTACAAGATATGAGACTAGGGTGTGTGAACAGTGCATCAGCTGCAGAGTCACTTACAAGAACATCTCACCCAAAAGACAGAGCACAAGGAGGTTAAGTGACTTGCTCAGGGTCACACAGCGAGTCAGTGGCTGAGCTGGGATACAAGCCCATTTCTTTAACCAGCTGAGAAGAACATTTCTGGAATGAGAACAGTATTATTCTTACTATTAAGGTTGAAATAAATTCACACCTTAATTCAAATGGAATTAATGGATGGGAAAATAAATATTGTAGCGATCTCAGTTAATGCATGCAGGCGCATCAATGCACTAACAAGCAGAGGGCGGGCGTGAACCCAGGACCCCTCACAATAAAGCATAGCGCTGATACCGCTGTACAAAAGCACAGGCTGCTTTGCAAGGAGCATATATCAGGCTCATGTCTCTGTGTGTGATTACGTCACCTACCAGCTGCCCTGCTGCCTTCCCCCATGCACGCTACACTCTCCCCTGCCAGCCTCAAGTTTGCCCAGACTTGCTCACCAGGCTACAGTCTGTCGAGTGCGTGCTAGGGTACCTGCATCTCACTCTGACACCAATGTAGTGATCTCGGTTAAGGCAGGTAGGGCCATCACACAGGGCGAGGGAATCCACACACAGGCGGAGGGCGGGCGCAAACCTGGGAGCTGGCTCTTTTGTACAGCGGTATCGGCGCTATGCTTTAGTGCAAGAGATCCCAGGTTTGCGCCCGCCCTCCAGCTGTGGGTTACCTCGCCCTGTGTGATGCGTCTGCCTGCATTAACCAAGATCACTACAATATAAAGTAATCACAAAAAACACCTTAATGTTTTTTTTGAGGGAACTGTCAAGTTAAGTTTGACTTTTCAACCAGGAATGAACCCTGGAGACAAAAAACACAGCAATAGATGCAAATTTAAAAACAAAACATGCACATGCATAATTGAAGCTTTGAGTAGTTGACACGTTGTGTGATTATTGTTAATGACATTCTCTCATTTTTCAAAAGTCACTGACAGATATATCATAATTTTACTGCAGACAAATAAACCATCCAATGGACGCTGCATAGAAATATATTACTTCAAGACATGCTTGGTGTCTACAAAATAATTCCAGAACCAGCACAAAAGAGTAAAATAGCCTCAAATGCCATTTTAATGGCTCATTTGCATTTTCCAGCTATTTTCTGGTGTTTACAATCATTCTTATTGGTTCTCATGCTCCTATATTTAAATAATTTTTCTCTACATTTTACCTGGCTTTGACCTGCTTTGAACATGTCTGTAGTATCAATCCTTTCAAATCATGTGACTTTTTTCAACTCTGCCTGCCCCATCTACTTTACACATAGTCAGAGAAAGTAGGTGACATTGTTACAAGATTTGAATGGAATCTGGAGGGCTGTTCAATCCTGGCACTTAGGATTCTCCAGACAAGCTCAATGCCAGATAAAGGCAGCTATAAAGAAAATGGATAACTCAATACTGGAGCAAAAGACCCCTGAACCAATCAGAATGATTGTAAACGGCGTAAAATAGTATGGAAAAAAAGAGAAAGAAATTCATTACATTTTTAGTTGACATTTAATATTTTATAGTATTAAGAATTATTGTTGAACATGGTTCTTCAATTGCTCATCCAATCAGGTGTCAAGCAATGGACTCTCAACCTCAAAAACTTTTGGTCTAAAAGATGTCTATACCAAGGCAGAAATAGTCATAAAAAAAGAAAGGAAAACATCTATAATTAACTATAACCAAATAACAAAGTACAATCAATGTTCTGTACACTCTCACAAGTTGATTGTTTCTCCTTTTGTCTCAGGGGGGGGTTTCATTTAAAGGAGTAAACACTTTTAAAATATGACAGTTGTTTTATGCATACAACCTCACCTAGGCTCTGCATTAGTCTTTTTGGTTTAGAAATGTCTGCTTTTATTTGTAATATTGAATCTAGGTCACAGAAAATGTTAGAATTAACCTTACAGGTGTCAAGCCCATTACAACAAGCAAAGGAGGTATAAATGCTGAAATGTAAATGGTCTTTTTTTTTTAACATATTCCTTATTTTTCTTCTACCCACCCGCTAATTTATTACAGCATAGAGTGATTGTACAATAAGGGTGTTCAGTACTTCTTTAGTGTTTTCTGCTTGTGTGTACTGTGTTTCTAAACAAAAGCAAACTGGCCAGATCATTAACTCCAGCAGTTTCTTTTATCTATGCTACAATCTCAAGAGTACAGCAAGGCACTCTTGTCTGATGTGTCTGCTATACTCACTCAGTGCTGAGGCGACTGGACGTTGCCAGCAGATCAGTACACACAATCTCAGGAATGCTTAGAAACAAGCTGGCATTTATCAGCTTAAATGATACCAGTACTCTTGGAATTTTACATTGACCTGAGTGAGGAATCCTCATGCAGTTGTATAACAAAAATGCTTATGACAGCAGAATAAAAATACATAGCTCAGGTCAAACGAGCTTTCACTTAAATTAAGGCAGAACCTGTTCACACTGTTTTTCTTTCATATGCTCCTGTGTACTTTAAAGTATTGTTGGGAATAAACTACTGGCAAAATGTCATCACATTTGCTTAAAAAATGCAAACATGTGGGCGATGTTTTATCAGAACACAAATCAACAATCCACAGAAATCAACAATTTCATGAACACAGAACTTTTGTCATGAAAAAAAGACTTGACCTTACACTTTCTGTATAAAAACCTAATGCAGAATACACTGTGTATACAGTTAATGGTGCTGTCAGCAACCAGCACATTTAGATTATTGCATTTCAAACGGTATGCGAGTCTCTTGTGTGTAATTATCCTGGTTTCGTGCAAAAATTATAAATAAATGCGCAAGAGGAATTAAAAACATATATAATGTTTGTCTGACTAAAGTACAAAACACCCTTATTGGTGTACAGCCAGTTTATCCTATAATAAATAAATAAATAAACATACATACAAATCAATAAAAAAAATACAATTATTAATCCCAATGTCTAGTTTATTGAGTTTCAGAAACCCAGAGGCATTAAAAACACTTCCCTCTCGCTGTGAATTTGACACAGTTATGTGAACCATAATACATGCATACTGTCTTTGATGAATTGAACTGATTCATGGAAAGGGGTTTACTGAAACAAAAAATCTGTAGACACTGTGCTGGAAAATTATCTTGCAATGAATTCAATTTGCCCCCCCCCCCCCCCCCCCCCCCCCCCCCCCACACACGCATGAATCTGCAAACATGTTGAGTTTGCACCAAGGTGTTTTTCTACTGTTTTGACTCATTTTTATTGCACCAGTTTCTAAGAAGGTTATGCTCAAACAAAAATCAAGATTATTGGTTAATTTTGTAACAAGAACATCTGTATATATCATGCCTAAAATGCACAGTAAAGGGATTTGCCTAACCTCATCTAAAATGAATGTTCTGCAGCTCTTTACACTCTCACAACGAGGTGTAACGCGAATTCATCAAAAGCGCATGTTTCAGAATGCCATTCTGTATGAATACATTTTCCTCTCATGCATTCTAAGCCTACATCGTTACATAAGTAATACATAAAGCGAGAATTCACAGTAATTAATCAAAAACAAGTGTATTAGGACTCGATTCTCTATGAACATATTTCTTTCTCATTAAATAACAAAAATACATGCAACCAACATCTTTATATATATATGGATGCTGAAATAACTGCACAACTGAATATTACAGTGACTACATTTCTAATGTTGCTATGCACCTGTTTCAGCGTCTGTGGTTTGTATTGGAAAACACGAGGAACCAAATTTAACCAAATTAAAAAAGCAAAGTCACATAAAAAAAAAAAAAAAAAAAAAAAAACCTGTGGGTAGACAAAACAATAAGAGCAGACAAATATCTATGAGGAAAAGTGCTTAAACGGTAAGAGTTGTGTTCTTCTAGAATCACTAAAAATTTCAATTTTATAAAGTAGCAGTCTTTGGCACAATAAGTGTCTTGATTTATGAAAGTCCAATTGCAGTTTACTACACACCCTCTCAAAACAACACTTGTTATGTCCTTAATTGTTTGGTGGACTGTAAAGCTGTCAATTTGTTGTGCGATTTATATTTATCTTCTCTGTTTCACTGAGTTAATTAAGATCTTTACCTACTGAAAAAAACACAAAACTTAATGCACACGTGTGCTAGGGCTTCAAACTCCCTGTCTTCCTTCCATTATAAAAACAAATCTAGCTGTTCCATGCAAAAAAAAGAGGAAAATTATAGTAAATTAATTGACCGTGCTTGTTTTAAGAATAGGAAACCAATTTAAGTAGGCAGCCATGTATTGAATAAAACACAGTTAACAAACAGTACTGCTAAAAGAAACTAAGGGGTCAGTTTGATCAACCTATACACCACCAGGATGAGACACGGAGTTCTTTTTTAAAGCATTTTAAAATGCTGAAAAGTTCCAGCACAATGTTTACTGATTTGGTGTTTCAGTAAACCCAACATCATGCTGACCCTAGATTGATAACTGTTTCTGGTTATCCCAGGATTACCCCCCAAAAAAGTCTTGATGATGCAATCTAGGGGGATTCCCTAGTGCTGTAAAATTCTCTAAAACAGTCCAGCAGTGGTTTATCCTACCAGGGTATAAAAAGGTATGGATTTAATGAACTCCTTTACAAATTTTTTGAACATGGCATACCTTAAAATGTGATTTACTGTAGTTTATGTAATAATAATAATAATAATAATAATAATAATAATAATAATAATAATAATAATAATAAGACCCATGCACAATGACACCTACACACATCAGCAATATATTAGCACTATTGGATTTCTTAAGAAGTCTACATTCCTCTGCAGTATTTTTCTCAGGGCTCTTGATGAATCATTTATGTAGGGAAAAAAAAAATCCTTTTTTTTTTAATATATGCAGTTTTGTCAATTGCTCTCCATGGTGAGTTTTTGTGTTTTAAAAAGCAGGTCTCCATTAGCAAGCTGTGCTGTGCTCATTACACTCAATGGGTCCTTGTTATATTAAAACATTTTCCCATTATTTGGATGCAGAATGTTGTCATTACATTTTTTAAAGCTGCAGCATCCCACAATTCTGTTCAATTTTCCTCAGTAACATATGATATGCAGTGTCTTCCTAGTGTAGCCTAGTGTAGACTTCAGTGATTTTTTTTTTTTTGTTTTGTTTTTAGTTTTTTCAGAAAGCAGACGAGTCCAGTTAATTCAATTTCTCTAAAGAGTAAATTGTAAGGACATTTGAGAATCACGCTTTGATTTTTAAATGATGACTTCAACATAGGTTATCTTCTTAACAATGATACATGTCACCTTGAATGTGCAGTATTTCCATTCTTTATCAAGTATTTCTGCATGGAAACAAAATTTTCCAGTGCTCAGCTTCTGTAAAGTGTTTACTGTTAAACACAGTTGCATTGCTCGGTCACTTTGGTTTACCACCATATGCAATAAAGGAAGCTTTCAGGGCAATTTCTGCTTACATAAGATGGGTGTTTAAATTTAAGAGGCATGAAGTGAATGAAGCGTACACTTTATATGTAAGGATAAAGTGCTATGTTGTTTTTTTTTTACTCTGCAAAATTCTAGTAAATATAAAAAGGATGTAATTTTAGGACTAAAAAACAAACATGTTATTTATATTAAAAAAAAACAACATGATTTGTGTACACCTCCCATTTTAAAAAGGCGAACTTCCAGTGGCACTGAAGAAGCTCAATAGGAAGATAATATGATTAAAAGTTTAAGGCCAGGACAGGGCTCACCAAGCACAGGGGCAATGAATGCTAAGTGGTATGCTTCAAAACTATTTTGCTGTGTATTTTGTGACAGTGTTCATTATGATTATTTTCTTGATGTGAATGTTACAGTATGTGCATATGATAAAAACACCTTCAGGCTTAATAAGTCCATACCACTTAATTTAATATGTAATGCGCAATTTCCCTATAGTGGAAACGGACCCTAATGTGTATTGTACAGTGACCTATAATTGTTTTCTATTTTATACAGAAACGAGTACTATAGTACTAATAAAGTAACACAGTATCAGTTTTAAGAAAACATGACTGGTGAGATATTTTGTACTTCTAGATAATAAGTGGTGTTTTCATGGTGCTGATTCTTAATCTTCTGTTCTTTCACACTGATTGACTTACTGTTTTCGTGTTCTTGTGTTAGGACCTGTGTTGTTTGTGTGTGCATGTATGAGTGAGGTGGTAATCCTCTGGGTAAATATTTTGTCAGGGTCTTCCAAGGATAAGAGTATATTAATTGCAGTTTGGTTTGCAATTAATAAAATTATAATAGGAGCCTATGTGACAGCAGATTCTGTCTGACTATATAGTCATTAGCCTGTCAGAAAACTCATTAAATTCAATTTAAATCATCCATATAACATTGCACTCAAAGAGGGATGCTATCAACAATTTCCCCTACCTTTCTTTTTCTTCTGTCCTTGTGTGTGTCAGAGGCCTTTTTCCTTTTTCTTTTCTGCACACAAAAATTGAAGATTTTTTTTTTTAACACTTTCAAGATGTTTCGACATGTACTTTAAACTCCAGACATGCAGTCCATTTCCTGTCATGTGCTTTTTGCGATTAGCATGGCAACACTGTTTGCGGGCAGGATTTGTTCTGTCAAACATGGACGTTAAAATCAAAATCACAAAGCAAGGCCAGCAGAGATATAGTTAGTATACGCACGCACACATGCTTACTGGAACACACCCCTTTCAGAAGTCACAAAGTTGATCAGACACCCAACGGTTTATTTTGAGTTGTAACAAGTATTTAATTGATTTTGCAATTACCTATTTATGTTAATCCACAGTCAACAGTCAATAGGCATTAGGGGTGCTTGTGTGTATTCACAATTACCACTGGAATGTTGTGCTCATATTCCACATCTACACTGTAAAAAATGTCAGTAAATTCAACAGTAAAATTATGGTAAACAGCGAAGGTAAATTGCCTTCTCTTATAAAATGACAATTTACCTTAAATTTAACAGCAAATTACCTTCATACTAAAAACATTTCCTTAAAAAACAGACATTTTCCGTTGTTTTAACAGACCACATCTTTTGACGGTTAAATACTGTAGATATCACATCTAATTTAAAAATGGAATCCCAGAATCCATTGCAGGGCTGACTGAAAATAGTATTGTTTTAACTGTGTTATTTGTGTTATTGTGTGTTAAATCTGTTGTGCGGCTGCACGATTATATGTAAATTTACATGTCCTTTGTGTTCCCTCACCATTTTATGTGTTTTGTTCATGGTTTGTGTTGTCTCCATCTTGTGGTAGGTCAGATCTTGGAGTGGGCTACCCCTCTATTCGTATGTTTATTCGTTGAGTTTAATGCTAGTAGTATCGTAGCCTATGAGGTAAATCCGAGGTGTGGTTATTGCCGGTTGAAACTTGCTGTAAGAGCAGCAGCTCTATAAAGCATATAAACTCTTTTTATTAAGAATTAATTTGCTAAACTTTACTAATCATTTGTTTTTATAGTATTTTACTGTAAATTTGTGGTTTTTAATTTTTTTTACAGATTTTTAACAGTATGACACAGTTTTTTATATGGTATATTACTGGCAACCCAGCTGCCCGTTTTTTACCGTAAAATCGACAGTTTTTTTTTTTTTTTTTTTTTTTTTTTTTACAATGTATGTTGTGCATGTTTATTAAGACAGCTCAAACAAATATTAAGGACATATATGCTATGAGGTTATTACGTTTTCAATAATACTGCTATACTGTAATTTTCCTAAGGTAACAGCTCCTTATTTAATATATGATGGCTGTTTAATAACTGAACTTCAATTAATCTGTAATTGCAAATCAATTAAATAACCATTACACCATGTAAAATAAACTATTACCAAAGCACTACAAAAAAAAATTATATGCAAAGAAAAGTCCATAGACATGATGCAGACCTGTTTAAATGTCCATGGGGGCAGGTCACTGAGATGAACAATGAAATATGGCATTTCAATGTGGATATGTCCAAATCAACTTGGAGGAGAACTTGTTTCAACCCAGTACTGGTATTAGATGGAGATCTCACCACATCTGATCCTGGTTTGAAAATGTTCCTAATCTTATTTCAACCAATGGAGTCCCTTGCACAATGTAATAATGGCAGGAGAAATTAGATTCTCAGTAACTAGATTCACATAACTTTACATGGATCAAAATATCTAATTGTATTGCAGCTACATTCTGTGGCCTGACCTGGCATATTGTCAACAGATGTGATGGTTTGTCAGTTTCTTGTAAATGAAACACCAAGATGTCATCTGAATCAGCAAAGTTTTAGATCAAGAAGAACAACTATGCAAATACAACTTTACCTCCTGTCATATTAATTTAGTCTTTAGTTGATGACGCGGTCTTCAAAGATAACCGTACTGCTGCATCAGAGGCTAGCAAAGGCAATCCTAAATGCTTCTGCTTACTGTGTTTACATTGTTTAACAATCATATTCCCATTATAGTTTATAATGAAATGCAATACTCCTTTCTGACATGGTCAATAGATAAATACAGCTTATCGAGAAACCTGTCAATCTTTTAGATACAAACTGCAATTCTGCGTAGAAAAAAAGTTGTTTTTCGCTTCTTTTCCTATCCGTTCTGAGATCAAAGTTACCAACGGAATTTCCCCAACTAGGAATGAAACTCCTTAGCATCCTCAGAAAAAAAAAAAAAAAATTGATGACTGCCTGAAGTTATGCAAATCACATCTGATTAACTTGACTAATCCCCTGCACAAAGTCACTTATTGGGTGTACATTATAACCTTAATTGCTTTTATGTGCTGCAGAGCATTTAACGTCTCAAAATATGGATCTTGTCTCAGCCATGATTACAAATAAAACACATCAAGGGTTCCGGTGTGGATCGTGAATTCATCAATTTGTTTTTCTTACTATAAATGATGCCTCCAGTCTGATGAAAACATATTGCAATTTATTCCCTAGCTTAGCTAGTGGAACCCTTGTGGTTTGTAAGCATCAAGCATACATATGCGCCAGGGATTTCTAAGAAGTCTTAAGTGGTGCAGCAGTGAAACCATGGTGACTGCAAAAACAGCAGAGATCTAATGCAGCTCCAGCAGTCGGACCAGAATATGTTCAAATTTTTTCTGACTAGTACTGGGTGACAAAACACTTTTTGGGAATTCAAAGTTTTTATCCCTGTCACAAAGACGGCCAGGATTGGGTGACGTCAGACCAGAAACAGGAAATAAACAACAAGAGAGAGGTGGAGTTTGGTGGAGCTGAGCGAATGGTTTTGCTCAGCATTTATTAAATAAACAGAACAGAAAATAAAAAAAGGTTGTACAAACAAAAATACAAAGGACATGGCACATTCGCCAAAACAAAAGAGACAAACAAAACGGACGAACACTACACAAAACACGGTGAGCAGATATTTTAACTTTACGTTATTATTTTACTATTTATTACCTCCGTCTCCAATCCCTTTCTCCACTCACCGAACAGCCAACCCAGAGTGGGTGAAAACATGCAGATTTTATGCAGCTGTACCGAGACTCGATTGATATCATTCAATTGGATTCACGGTACAACTGCACGTGAATTAATAAAGTGCAATTCCCCGTGCTCACATATTATTACTTTTCACTTGCACGTGAAGTGCTGTGCAATCCTTGTGCCTAAATACAAATATACATTTTAAACACTCGTGTTACACAGACCCGTTTATATCCCGTGTACCAATGACTATACACCAACATTAACACACAACACAAAATATTCACAGGGGCGGGCACTTTGCCACAATCCCTTACGACATAAAAAAACTCATTTAACCTGGACCTACTGCCTGGGTCCATTTCATCACTGCTCCTTTCACCATATACTTCTGTTGTAAATCATAATATGACTGGATGATGCAACAACAGCAATATTTAAAACAAAATCATATAAAGCTTAGACCCGAAATGTCCTGAATATTTTTTGGTGTCTCTGCACACAAATATTGTGGTTAACAAACTCAATATTCTGTATTCGTTCAATATTTTCTGCAGCTACAAAAAACGTTTACAAAAATGTTACAAAACGTGCAATTTCTTTTTATTTTTTATTTTATTGTACTAAGTTTCTTTTAGACTTCTCATATGAATCCACTTTTCCTGTGTAACCCAGGAGTATACTGAATAACAACAAAACCAGCATTTTCACTCATTCATAGTTAAAATACAGTCATTATATTTAAAATACAAGAGATAATCCCCTAAGAGTGTCTGTCTTGCTGTTTGTTTTAAATCTTCTGCTACAGCTGTATTTCCTTTGGCTCAAATGGTGCCTCCAATTACAACACACAACCCAGTGCAATAAAAACATGCAGGTACAGCAGAAGGCTATCAATTACTTGTAACTCTTTACTATATATCCAAGGCCATCTTAATAAAGAAAAAATAAGCACCACAATTTTTTTTAGCTATAAAAGTACCAACATTACTGCATAGTAAAAAAACCCCAGAAAACTGAATAAATAAGTAAATTAAATAAGTAGACATTTCCAATATACATACAATTACAAACAAACAAACAAACAAAAAAAAATAAACCTTTTTGTTTTAGCTTCAGATTGCAGACTGGACTGAAATCAGCAGACGAAACTTTTGCCGGATTCACAGTTTGATAATGGAAAGAGATTAATGGTGCAAACAGAAAGACAACATTAAACACGCTTCTTGAACCAAACTCCTTTCCCATTCCATATTCACCAGCCAATGGTAGAATAGTGATTTATCACAGATTCTGAAGAATAACTCTTCAACAGATTCTCAAATGCCACTGCAGAGTTCTACTACCATAATTGCAATTTTAACAAATGATTATTTAATGATTCTTAAACACTGCCATTATCTAAAAGTATTCTTTGTGACATTTATTTTATGACAAGAAAAAAAGGCTTAACACTAACTGGAATACAGTAAACAGGTAACTTGCTTCCGAATCTATATTTTTTGTTGCTATTGTATAAAGCAATGAAAATAATGGGTCATGAAACATAGTTGACTAAATGCATTAGTCGCATTTTAAATCATGATACCAGGCAGTACATACAGTTAAAGAAGATGAACAAGTGACACAAATTCCTAGGAAGTGATCAGCGGGGCTTTCTGATATACTTGGAGACATGTGACTGGTGATTGACTGATTGATATACAGGAGGAGTTCCCTTTCCTGATTCATATATGCATTGCCTGCAGAAGTGATAAAGGCAGATGACGAGTGAAAGACTAATGAACAAGCCTGCCATTGTACTGAACTATTCTTAACTGTAAAGATTCAGAAAGCTTCCATTTACTTTTTGCCTTACTATAAAATAATGATGTGGTCAGGCCCAACGAGAGGGCGGGGTGGCCGGGGATATTTCCCCGGGACCCGCTGCCGCAAAAAAAAAAAAAAAAAAAAAAAAAAAAAAAATTCTGGTCAATCCATACCGAATAGTTCTACATTTAAAAAAAAAAACTAACAAGTAACAGCGCCAGCCCTGTCCTGCACTGGACCAATTGTGTTTGTACCCACCACCACATTGTTTTTTCAAGGTAAGGTTGTGCTACACTGCACTATAGTACCGTACCCTGAACCAATGTGATTCTGTGGTAGTCTAATGTATACGGCAGTGAAGGTGCTGTCAAAATACTTATATTTGAAACATATAGTGAGAATCGTTGGATGTGTGTTTATGACTTGTCAGGATTCACCTCAATCTTGCTCTATGAAAACATTTAACAGCAGTTTGTATTTGGAAGTGTGGATTTGTTGAAGTTCTAATGTTATTTCTCAGTTTTGTACTGTAGCTAAGTTTGGAATCTGGAAAGCAGGGTGAGTGGTGTGTATGGTATTTGTACATTATTTGGGTTGAACTGAACCTTAGACAAGGGATGTTTTTTTTGTGCTTAATTAAAACAAACATTCATGAATACGGTTAAATGCATCTCATGTTTATACAGTAGGTCTTTTGCCACTGTGTCTTTTTTGCTTTTAAAAACATTAGTCACATCAAATATAATAACTTAAAGGTGAATCAGCAAAGAAAATGCAAACAACACCAATGTGGACTGTGACTACTGCTACAGAACCTTACGATATGTATCAACAATCCAGGCGTCATTTAATTTCAAAATAATAGGCTAGTACAGGCTACAGCATTATAAACACACTGCAAGACAATATGTAATTGTAAAAAAAAATAATATACTGTATATTACAATCTATTGTGATTTAACTGTATGATTCCATCTATTGTCTATCATTGACGGTGCCATTTTGTTTGATCATCAAGTGATCGCGACATACACACGTCATCGGGGGTAAATTTGTGTCGGATCTCAGATCCTGTACCTTTTTGTGTAACTGGTGAGAATCATCCAGTTAGCTGATCAATGTTTTGAAAAATAAAAATCGAAAAAAAAGCAAAACAACTTTAGCTATATAAAATAAGCAATAACCCACTTCCTCTTTCACGACTGAACGATGAACTTCAACAGACTGTGTGATGTATGATACTACTCGTTGCACCTTACAACATCTGTACAACGTATATCCGCTGCACGGCTGTAAATCGGAATGGAATGTATTCTGTGTAAGAACGAGCCTGAAAATTACAATATTTTTTACCCTCCAAACGACAAAATGCCGAAAAATATCGCTACAAAAAAAAAAAAAAAAAAAAAAAAAAAAAAAGACACAGGGATTCTAGTGGACACTAGGCTGCATTCAAAATAAATGAAACTGCACTGAAAGACAGTAACAGGCTTCGCAAAAGTAGCCGCTCATGATGTTGACACTACAACTAAAGTTTTCAGAACAGCATATAAACAGGATAAGCTGAACCGGCCGTTTTTTGGTTTTGAAAGTGAAATATAAGTTTAAATTTTAAATGGACTTGACATGGGACGTATTTTGCACTCAAATGTGCAAATATCGTTAATCACATCCCAAATTGTGTAAAAGTCCTGTATTCACGCAACTGGCTAAGCCAAACTGAAAGGGACATAACATATGGAGAACAAAGAAGTACAGACTCTGTGTACAAGGCTTCAGCTCAATGGCAGACCAATTATTCGACAAGTTTGTGAATTCATAATTGAAGGAGAGGATTGTGGATTTGACTCCTGTTTCATCAAGTGAATGTGAGCGAGGATTCTCTCGTCAATAAGAACCACACTTAACAAAAACAGTGTCTTCCTTCCTCTTTATCTGATTGGTTGGCCTGCAGCTGGCACTGTTCAAACCTGAAGAATATGTCAAAACTTGGCTAGGCCAAGGTCGGCATGCAGCTACCGACACCAACTGCAAGGCACAAAATCCAGATCCACAACCAGAAGATATGAAGCATATATGAAAACTATTGTATATTAAGGTCAGTACATTTTGTCTATAAAAAAGCAGTGGTAATTTTCTTAATGTTGAGATCCGGGACCTTTTTTTTTTTTTTTTTTTTTTTTAGAAATTAACCCCTACATGTCATAATGGGGGGGATGGGGATGGGGGACGACATACCAATCTGTCCCCAGGGCCAATGAAGGCTCTCCGCGGCCCTGGGTATGGTGATGCTGTACAGGTAAACTTCGTTACAAATAATAATCATGAAGGCATTGCCGATTTTCAATAAGCTGTAACATTAATTTGATCCTGCACACAAATATATGTGGACTTACATAAACAAGAATAAAATAAACAGTTCCATCAATCCACTCTATGTGCTGTCACACTGACGCCCAGCTTAGCTGCAAACGTGTAAATAAAGGAATTCTAGTGCAGCTAGATATTTCTTGTTCTTTTTTCTCCTTACACCAAATAAATTAAAATCTCATTATATCTGATTCGACCAACCTTGCTGTGAAAACTGTTAGACAACCTTTTTTTTAAAATAACCATTTATATAATGTGAATTCTTCCAAAACAAATCCAAAATAGGGGGAAGTGGTTCTATTAGTCCTGCACACATTCCTTGTTACTTGTGTCAAAATGATCAGGTGCCATCAGGCCAATACTTAACCCCTCCATAGTTACCTGTATCTTTTCCTTGTACCAATGTAGTACAGTCTGTGCCACCTAATCGGGATACTCATAATTGAGATTTCTGCTTAAATGGGACAGAACACTAGGCAACAGTTCTTCCCAATGCCATTTATGTCATTCAATTGGGACTTCATTTAATTTCATTGGAATACAATATTTTCAAATGATGACCGCACACCTGTCCCAGGACACTTGACCAGGAGATTTTTGTAAGGGATAGTGCTAAGCAAGAGAAGCAGCACGGGGAAGGGTGTTAACCCCCTTCTACAAGGAGGGGTCTGTTAATGTTTTAAAATATAGATGCTTAGAAACTAAACTAGAATACAGCATAAGAGTCCTTTAGTGTAGCTTTAGAGATGATGGTGTTGAATCATTGTTGTGTTTGTAGTGCATCTCATATGCCCAAGTGGCAAACTTTGTCATGTTGGAATCATAACAGCAGCTGTCACTGTTAGTTCATACTCCGGGTGTCAATCACATTCACAACATATATTGCGCTAGTCAAGCAGGTAGAGAATACAATGCCCACCAGATTGTGTGTGGGGGAACGAGTCTAAGGTAGGAGAAATAACTACCTGGCCATTTTGAAAACACCTCTTCAAAAGGAAATGCTGATACCCGTGAGTAGGGAAAGAATAAGACAGCCCCTTCCCTTCACTCCAGATAAAATATATTCTTACTTGAAATAAGGGTTTTTCTTTTTGCTCCATCATAATGCTAAATGAAATAAAATTTCCTCCCATATCATTTATCGTATGATGGACTGACGGTCACAATAATGGACAGTAGCTCCTTTTGTAATCTGTACAGCCTCTGGTCCTGTAGCACATTTACATTGTTTATACAGTATACTGGGGGGGGGGTCTAACTGGAAAATGGAGTAAAGTCTGACCTTTGGAGGAAGAGATAAAGAGTCAGGGCTGATTGTTGTTCTCTGTGGAATGCATTCTCTAAAGGTTAGGAGTCTAACCCACCAAAATCAAATAACACCGTGAACGCCTATTTTATCATTCCACTTTAGTTAAAACTGCATTTACAAAATATTTACATGATACTGATCTGCAGCAAAAGCCTGGGCAGATTATATCTGTCTCAGGTACTACTGTAGTTTTCAGCTATGTAAGATTTAACCATTACCAGTTTGTTGGTAATGTTTCTTTGTCTGTGGTATTGTGATTTATATATTTTGTTTTTATACATTACTTACAATCAAGTAAGATTTCCTGTCATTTATTTTTCACAGAGATTCCTGGTAACCACTGCAAGGTATCAGGATTTTTCTAATTTGTGAGGTTCCAATTCATGTTTTTGAAAACGGTCATGATAAATATTAATCACTGTTCCTAATGAGGCAAACTACATAATTAACCATAACTACATAATTAACCATAACGTGCAAGATCTTGTTTGTAAAACGGCAAACAGGGAGAATGAGTCTTGTGCCTGACAAACTCAACGACGAGAAGCCTGGTTTATACACTGCAACCTTTTATTGTATATGGTCAAGGGCAAACATAACCCACCTAGCAAAAGTAGCAAGAAATTGCTATTTAAATAAATGCAGTCTCTGTATATCACAATGATCTTTGCAGACACATCAGTGATTCTGGACCATCCACTGCAGACAGACTGTGCATTTAAAGAATATATTTCTCTAAGAGAAGGTAAGCCTATGTGGGTTCAGTCAACAAGATCACAGAACCCTCCGAGTTTCTTCTGTACTGTTGTGAAAGGGAAACTTATATAGATTGTGTACTCTCCTCATCAAGACGACAAGAACATCACTAATACAGCTTGAAAAAAGGGCCTGGCTAATGCTACAAGTGTCTCCAGTGACCCTTATATTATTTTTCACGTACAGGCCTTTAAATTCACATCCAATTAATCTAAAAAGGACAACAACTTACACTTATAGATACTACATAGTCTTGTTTTTTAAAACCACATTTGCAAAATGCACTTAGCATGTATTACTCATTCAGAAAGCATACGCAAATGCAGCAATTAGTTTAGAACAACCATGGTTAGGGTAAAAACAAAAGGCAACCAGCAAGTCTGTAAACAGCATATAAAGACTTTGTTTTCATTAGCTGACGCTGTCATACACATATGCATCAACACCACTAGCAACCCCTAGGTTCTGGCCAGGGAGTACTTTCTTTGAAGAAAGTTCAAGCAATGGTTAAAAAAACTACAAAACCATTCAGCTTGTGATTTCAGCTTCAGCTGCATGAACACCAATTTCCTGAGCAAGGTAATGATTATCGAAAAGACTAGGCTTGCCGCACATAAATACTGTTTTTTAATAATCACAGGAAGGCCCACGGTATACTCACTTGATGTAGTAGGGGACTTTATTTGGTGATATTGCCCGCTCCCAGGGACCCTGGACGGAAGCTGTAAACAAGAAAACCGCAGACATGGAGGTCAAGTTCAAAACAAACAGGAAAGACAACATTAATCTTTGGAATTACAATTTTTGTACTTTACACTCAGTCTGCCTGATATGGTTTTGTTTGCTCAGCTGCCCGTGAAGGCTGGAAGGATTAACCTGCTGCTCTGAAGAATCTGTCCTAATCTGAGAGAAATTAAACTTGCTCAACCGTAAAGATAAATGCAAACCTCTTGGACTACTTGCACTTCAACCACCTGATAAAGAGCTGAACAAGCAGCCGATCTGCCATTCTGGCTTTTCCCCTTATCAAGTCAAGTTTCCCAAATGTTTTTTTTTTCTTCTTTAGGCTCCTCTCTTATACTGTCGGAAAAGTAAAAATGCATGGTTTTGATGATGTAAACAGCAGCGGATCTTAATAACACTTATATTTATAAACTAGGTCTCATAGTGTTTCAAGGTTATAAAAAAAATGAAATCTCTTAGTGCATGCAAATGTACAGTACTTCATCCATTACATGTTACAGGGACCACTATCTTTTGTTTTATTAACGCTAGGTAGTAAGTAGCCTTTGGCTTATTTTAAAAGAAGTCACCAGGTTTAAATGGGTGACTCTCACCAGGGCAATACAAGACCCTCTTCATTGAAAACTGCCATGAAAGATCTTTATCACCCACACAACAGTAGATGGGATATTGGCTTCATTATCTGTAAAAAAGCATTGCTTATGAAAGATCCAATACATGCCAAACTGAGGATTGGTAAATGGTATATATTCCTGTTTGTCCCAAGGTAGGGCTAAACTTGTGGACCTCAGGCTCAGAGGTCAGCATGCAGGTCAATTTTATCCTGAGATAACACTGGAATAAATGTTCCACAGACCTCATGAGTAACTTAAGTGACTCTTGACAGTCAATAGAATGGTTTGCTATTGTTTACTGTCAATAGTAAAGTTCCAAGGCATCTCCCGTTCTATTTTCTCCATTCTGGGACATCATTAGATGCCCAGAAAAAACAGAAACAGGTGGGAATGTGAAGCTTTAGCTCTTTGGCTCCAGACGATTGAAATTAACTTCCAGATCAACCTTGTCTTTAAATCAATATGATCCTGGTCATATTTATATATTTTAAATCTTATCTTTTCGTATTTTTACCATGGTATTGATTTCACATACTACAGTGTGTGATGTGGCACAAGCTATTTTTTATACAAGGGGAACATTATTTATCTGATTAAGTGATGTAACAAGACTGTTTCCTTCTGTCCCCCCATTATGGGTGGTTATAGCAGCGGGTTTGCACTATCAACAGATAATAAGATAATAAGAATATTACTTACTGAGCCCATAACATCACAAGATCTTACTGGTAACGAAACACCCCAATCTAGTTCATTTTACTAAAAGCACCTTTACATTTTCATTTTTTAAACCCATGCAGACCAAGAAATATATAAAAAGCTTCAATAAAAATAATTTGTAAGGTAATACAGCCGAATGCCTGTTGTGAATGGTATGCTTAGTGTTATTTGCATACCACCTTAAATTAAGATGAAAAGCCTTTTAAGTGATGAGGTCAAATTTACCATTTGTATGGTATTTACCATCTGTGGCCAGTTAATCTCCAGTAAAACCTGCTTTATGAATACAGCCCACAAGTGCGGAGTGGTTACAGTTAGCAGAATTGTTCAACAAATCTTAACTATTATTTTTTCTACATTCTCATCTATGGAGCTTTGAAAGAAGCACTTGTTATTGTAACGATGCATGTTAATTTAAAATGTATATCTGTAACCGTATCCAGTAAAACAAAGATGTCTTTGCATGTCTTCCTATTAGGTAGTCCTGCACTTCAGCTGGAGAGTACAGGCTAGATTCTCAAGATCCAAATCATCATTAGCGTTATTTTGGGAACCCCACTATTTACAATTCTAAAACAAATAAGAAACAACTCAAGATGACTCACAAGTCCCAGCATCCGATGTGTGACTGCTTTATATCTGGTTTGGTAACTTTTTTGGGTGTTAATGCTTTGCAAAAATATCATGCTAATCATATCTTAGAGTAACTAGCTTTGAGAATCTAGCCCTGAATGTCTTGTTTAAGCAAAAGTGACCGTTGAAGGCTTTACTGTGTTGTAGTGGACCACAACTGTCCACTGACGTTTGATTTTTGATTTGATTCAAAGGTGATGAGGTGATGTGCCAGCAGGCATCTACTGTCTATTAATGCCTGCTAGAGCTGGAAACTGATTGGCTGATGATACTAAATAGTTTTCTAATTGCTATTATTAATCAACCAGCTGCATCCCTTTACATCTGTAATCAAGTTCTGACCTGAAAGACAATGCTGAGCTGAAATTCTAGCAAGTGAAACACGATTCCTTAAAATAATTTTTGCAAACTAAGAACTCCCCTTAACATAGTATGGTACAAAATATAATTTAAAATGAAAATACTTGCTGCATTCAAAACTACATTTACAAGATCTACATAAAATGGAAGTTCACGACATGTACAATATATGGATTTAGCTATAACCCCTTTATGAGCATGTGGAATTGGCACCATTTTATTTGCAAAAAGGAAAGTCAAACTGTTCAAGGTTTACAATTTACTCATGGAAGTACACTCATATTTATTTAATGATGTTGTCTTAGTCATGAAGCAAAGATGGTCTGTGATGGCATTTCTTATTCCTCTTTTATACTGCAAATGCCCAGCAGTGTCATCGGGGGAGTAATATCTGAACTTCCAGACCATGGAGAAAAAATACAAGATTTTCAATAAACCTCTCAGGGATACTACAATGGTTTGCGAAAGTATTGACCCCCCTTGGCATTTTTCCTATTTTGTTGCCTTACAACCTGGAATTAAAATGGATTTTTTGGGGGTTTGTATCATTTGATTTACACAACATGCCTACCACTTTGAAGATGCAAAATATTTTTTATTGTGAAACAAACAACAAATAAGACAAAAGAACAGAAAACTTGAGCATGCATAACTATTCACCCCCCCAAAGTCAATATTTTGTAGAGCCACCTTTTGCAGCAATTACAGCTGCAAATCTCTTGGGGTATGTATCTATAAGCTTGGCACATCTAGCCACTGGGATTTTTGCCCATTCTTCAAGGCAAAACTGCTCCAGCTCCTTCAAGTTGGATGGGTTCTGCTGGTGTACAGTCATACTACAGATTCTCAATTGGATTTGAGGTCTGGGCTTTAACTAGGCCATTCCAAGACATTTAAATGTTTCCCCTTAAACCACTCGAGTGTTGCTTTAGCAGTATGCTTAGGGTCATTGTCCTTCTGGAAGGTGAACCTCTGTCCCAGTCTCAAATCTCTGGAAGACTAAAACAGGTTTCCCTCAAGAATTTCCCTATATTTAGCGCCATCCATCATTCCTTCAATTCTGACCAGTTTCCCAGTCCCTGCCGATGAAAAACATCCCTACAGCATGATGCTGCCACCATCATGCTTGACTGTGGGGGTGGTGTTCTCGGGGTGATGAGAGGTGTTGGGTTTGTGCCAGACATAGCGTTTTCCTTGATGGCCAAAAAGCTCAATTTTAGTCTCATCTGACCAGAGTACCTTCTTCCATATGTTTGGGGAGTCTCCCACATGCCTTTTGGCGAACACCAAACATGTTTGCTTATTTTTTTCTTTAAGCAATGGCTTTTTTCTGGCCACTCTTCTGTAAAGCCCAGCTCTGTGGAATGTACAGCTTAAAGTGGTCCTATGGACAGATACTCCAATCTCCGCTGTGGAGCTTTGCAGCTCCTTCAGGGTTATCTTTGGTCTCTTTGTTGCCTCTCTGATTAATGCCCTCCTTGCCTGGTCCGTGAGTTTTGGTGGGTGGCCCTCTCTTGCCAGGTTTGTTGAGGTGTTATATTCTTTCCATTTTTTAATAATGGCTTTAATAGTGCTCCGTGGGATGTTCAAAGTTTTGGATATTTTTTTATAACCCAACCCTGATCTGTACTTCTCCACAACTTTGTTCTTGACCAGTTTGGAGAGCTCCTTGGTCTTCATGGTGCCGCTTGCTTGGTGGTGCCCCTTGCTTAGTGGTGTTGGAGACTCTGGGGCCTTTCAGAACAGGTATATATATACTGAGATCATGTGACAGATCATGTGACACTTAGATTGCACACAGGTGGACCTTATTTAACTAATTATATGACTTCTGAGGGTAATTGGTTGCACCAGATCTTATTTAGAGGCTTAATAGCAAAGGGGGTGAATACATATGCAAGCACCACTTTTCTGTTATTTATTTTTTAGAATTTTTTTAAACAAGTTATTTTTTTCATTTCACTTTACCAATTTGGACTATTTTGTGTACGTCCATTACATGAAATCCAAATAAAAATCCATTTTAATTCCAGGTTGTAAGGCAACAAAATAGGAAAAATGCCAAGGGGGGTCAATACTTTCGCAAGCCACTGTATCATTGATTTATCCTTTGTGACAATTTTTTCCAAGAATCTCTGTTTTCTAGAACATTTTTAAAAAGCTGTTGTTGACTGCTAGGAAGAAAAAAACCCCAAACAAACAAATTTAATTTGGAATTATGACATATTTAAAAAAATGTTCCTGTCATTACTCTCAGTTCAGTTCTTAAAAAACAGATGGTCATTGGCCATACATATTTGCGAACAGCATATCTGGTGAATCAGATAAAAAGTACAACTTTTATGCAGTGTTCCTTTACTTGTAGTTTTAGGAAAGTTACTTCAGGATTTGCCTAGCCTTGTCTACATTGAGTATTACATAATTACAATAACAATACAGTGTTAGGATAAAACTTCCAACAGTAGATCATATAATACAGATGAAATATTTACTGTATGAAGTAAATAAAAAAAAAATACAACAATAATATTTATTAGAAAACTAAAAAATGAAATACAACATTTATTTATTAGAAAACAGCTGTTTTAATGCTGGGTAACTGCAACAAACACTGGCAAAAAGTTTTGCATCACCCTATAGGATTAACACATTTTGCTTCATAAAGTCAAATGAAACCTGCAGAATAATGTTACATAACATTGAATTATATACTGGTTTGTAGTTTTCCATATATTATATGGCGGCTTCCATGTGTTTATATTTAAATGTATTTCTTGGATTTAATGCAAATCATGTATTTTAACCAAAAAAAGTTATGATTTAGCTTAATTCATAAATGTTAACAAACACATTCTTAAATTTTTGAAACGTGTACATTTTTTTTGGAAATTGTCCCTCTGAGTGTAATAGCAGCTCTGCAGCATACCAAATCAAATGCTTCAGAAGGCTAATTTAGCTTCAGATCTAGCTGGTAAAAAAAGCTCCATTGTCAGATTTAATTGCTGAACGATCTGTTTTTCAGATTTATCTGTTAGGTAAAATCTGAATCGCCAAGTGCAAAAAAAAAAAGATTTAAGTTACATGTATTGTTTCACGGATTTATTTGTTAGAAAAGTTAGCTAAATGTTGACTCGCCAAGTGTAAAAAAAGGGATTTCATTTCACTGATTTAAATTGTATGCTAAGTGGAAGGGGGGCTCCACATAAAAAGCTTGCGCACCACTGTTCTAGTATGTCCTTTTATTGAAACCCTCTCTTATTCACACTCACATACAATAGGTGCATTTGAGTTTATTCAAAGTTGCTTGTGTCTGTGAATATTAACTGTAGTGGAATTTACTATGTACTCCCAATAAAACTGCTGAGATGTGATGGAGGTAATGTCAGCACACAACAATTGGAATTTCATTAACCCTGGGGATTACGATAAAGAACTGATGAATTTTTTAAAAGATCAATCCATTCCAGCCAATTAGTTATAGTTTCACCCTTTCTTTTTAAACCTCCCCCGAGGCTCACACTGTTGTATTCCATTGAAATTAACAGGTGTGACTTAATAGAATTACACATCCTGCTTAAAACTGTGTTGCTACAAGGTATTGTTCTATCCCAGTGTAAAAACATGCACTATATTGGCAGCACGTTTTAAAATGCATTGCACTTTTTTTGGTTGATTAATGCACCTAGGCCAGCTGCTCTACAACTTGATGAAAGGACATTGTATCACTAGGCACTCCTCACATTAATAAAACCAACCTGCAGAAATCAACACACCTCATCTCCTGCCATGTGCACCGACTGGTGCTGGCATTACACCCGAGGGAAGGTATTTGGCATGAAGTGTTAACTTACTGGAGAGGAAGTGCTGTGATGTTGGGCCAAAATCCCTGTGGGCTTCATGCAGCTGTTTTAGGCGCTCCTCAATGGACACCTGGAGAAAAAGGAGGGGCTGTTAAAGTGCACGCTGCATGGCAATTAAACCCTAAATATCTTTCTCATAAAACGAACGATCTTCCAGCAGGAAGCATAACAATTGAAAGCATGTATTGCCCTAAAGCTATAATTATTAATTCCTGAACTCTAAGTCAGAGGGCAATCAAAGGATATTGGTCAGTCTATAAAAAATAAAAGATGATGTAAAATGTTTAAATTAATCTTTAAAAAAACACAGCTGTACACTGTTTATCAATCATTCTTGAATTTATTTTAATCAACCAGAATGAAAGACAATCCTTTTATACCAAAACTAAAAATCACATTAACCAGTCTCAAAGCTGATCACTACTAAATGATCTTTAATGTAAACACAGGTTATGTACAAAAGGGCAAGGGCAACACAAGGTTAGATAAAAGGTAATGAGCTACTGGTAGGATGTTGCTACAGTGGTAACATTTGAAAACTGTTGACAAAACAATGACATCACAGAAATATGAACTGATACACACGCATTAGTAATTGATTGAATAGCAGTGACACCATAACGAGTTCCAATGTGCTGCTGTGCAAGTCGTTATTTGTAATGCTGTGGTAGAATTCTTCTGAAAGGGTGATTCAGATTAAGTATTTGATATTATAACGGTACATCACTGGCATTTTTTTTTAAATTCTCAAATATTCACAGCAGGGCCTTGGCATGGTGTTATCATGGCCTTACTTCTTAGTTCACATTGCTGACCTGAAGGCCTCGCAAGCACTGAAGAACCTTGTGCGAAAGCTAAACATTAAGACAACCTCAACGGTTTTGAATACAGTTACCCTTGATTGTATCAAAAGGATCTGTATGAAGTTCTTCCATCAGCTAATTTTTTTTAGCCAGACCTGGGTAGCAGCACAATTATGCTTATCAGCCAACATATTAACTATTAATTCTTTAAATATCTTCTTTTTCATAAAACTTATTATGCTTTCATATTTTGAAGAAGCCAGCAAAAGTCGCTCCACACAAACAATGATTTTGTCTAAAAGATGCTATTGCTATTTTTAGGTACATACTGTACCTGCAAATTATGTAGCCCACAATCGTGTTTATTCAAATGCATTTAAATGTACTTTAAATGTGCAACAAAGGCAGAACATATGTTTGTATTACCGGTTGTCACACAGAAATAAGATAAGAAATTGTCTTGATTTGTGTTATTAGACTGAACGCTTTTGATGCAGTTTGTTTTACTGAAAATTAAGCTTATTTTAAAGCCAGTTCTATACTTAAATGATCCTCTTATAGAACATGAGGGACATACCCATTTTCAGCTGTGCTTGTAATGTAACAAAAACACTAACACTGACAGCCCTGTACTGTTGATTGTGTTGAATACAGACACCACCTTTACAACAAGCTATTTATAAGGATTACACAAAATCACCCTTTGACTGGAGCTATTCCTTAGAGGCCACCAATACATCAGTAGTTGTATTTAGAATGCAAGCAAATAATGTTGTATGATGGTCAGTCATAGAAAGCCAGCCAAGGGAAAATCAAATAAAAATGTTTTCAGACAGTCACAAAAATAAAGAATAATAATAATTTAAAAAATCGTTAAATCCCTTTGTTTGAAATATTGCACTTGGGCATGCACAGCTTGATTGAATAAACTCGCCATTCTCTTCTGCTGTGAAATTAGTGTTCAGTTTTTTTCCATGAGTCTCAGTGACTCAACTGGAGAAAACTAATTTCACTTAAGGCAACTGAAAGTTCAGCCAAAGCCTCTTTTTTACACTTCACTGTTTCTGCAAATCTGGCCTTGTGCCAACTTAGAGACAACTTTTTTTCAATTTTAGATGGGGTACAGACTAACAGCACTATGACTGTAACGCAGCTGCATTACATTTACGATCAATAGTTTAACCCGTTTAATAGAATTACTGGCTAACTGAATCAACCTTGCGTTCTGTACCTTGAAAAATGGCATTTAATATTTACCTAATACAAAAATCATCTTATTGAACAAAATATTTATAGCAGTCAAAATGATGGCATACGATCATAATTTCAAAGGTTTCTCCCTATATATAATCTGTAAATATTAAAACACAAAGACAGAGGCTCAATAAATCTTAATGATACCAAGTAAAACACCTGGGTGGCTAAGGGAGGCTGCGTGCCTGGCTCCAAAAGCTGTGTTGAGGTTCCTAAGCTGACTCCCAGGCCTCTAGAATGATGACAAGGCCATAGTGCCACCCAAAGCTGATAAACTGTGATGGCTCTGCAATTCTGAATAGCTTAGTATGCAAAAAAAAAACAAAACAACACACAAAAGAATATAAAGAATTGTGACAGAGAGCGAATGAATCCAAGTCAACAATCTCCCTCCTTACCTGTATACACAGGCACAGTATAACAGGAACAGTGTGCCCCAGACTGGATAATTTGACAGTTCATTCCAGGGTCAGTCAGAAGTCGGCCATCCAGGAAGGGGGAGAAGCCACAATACTAGAAGTCAGTGCCTTAGTGCGGTAGGCGATGTGCCAGTCATGGATTGGAGAAGACATGATTGCATTTGGTACCAAAGGGGGCGTTGACTTCTAGTATTGTGGCTTCTCCCCCTTTTTGGATGGCCGACTTCCGATTGACCCTGGAATGAACTGTCAAACCATCCAGTCTGGGACAGGTATATCAGGGTGAGTGGCCAAGCGATCTGTTGCTTGTGTTATGGTTACGCATTGACCTGCAAGGAGAACTATGTAGAAAACCGTGAGTTTTTGTGCGTGTTATTTGCCAATCTTGTAACCTGTGTTACTTGTCAATTGTAGATGGCTAACTAATGCTGGAACTGTCGCTAAAAGCCAGCACTCACCCCGGATCACTCTACAACACTGTTGTCACGAATAAACTGTACCACTTGCACTTGGAGCACTCACTGTTGGACTTGTGATTGTGTGTGTTTAAAAGTGTGTGTCTACTACTATTATTATTTTGGGACTGAACCCTGTGACAAACCTGAGCAGTAAACATGGTTGTGTAGAACCAGTTATTATTATTTATCAGCAAATAAAGAGCTGCTTTTCATCATAAACTGTCTTGTGTCTATCATTACCGAGCACCGCATCACCACTGCAACTGTGCATTACAAACCACTTTGCCACAAGGATACAGAATGAATGTTCATACAGTACTGTTGTTATTCCACAAACGAGGATAACCAAATAATCTGTAATTAAAGACCGGATGCAAACTGTTTAAAAGTCAGTTCTATTGAATATTAATTTATTTTCATAAGGTTCTATTTCTCAGCAGCACACATAGGGTTATTCAGAGTGCCATATCAAAAAAAATATACCAGGCAGTCCAGATACCAGTAGATGAGACTCTGAGACAGCCAAATGTGGGGTGAATAAATACTATCATTACAGGTGCTGGGTAAACAAAAGAATACCTGGAGCCAAGCACACAGAGGCTTTGGCTTTGGAATGGAAGACTGTAACATGACAACAGAGGTAACATTTCCCTCGTCTCTGCTGAATTTAAAGTTTTAATGTTCACTTTGCATTTATGCACTGAAGTTTTTTTTAAGAGACTGCTATCCATTTTATTCAAACTTCTGTTAGCTCCAGACAACTTGTTGTCTTCCTAGACAAGACATTGATCCCTGCTAATACACAAAGGAAAAGGTGGAGTAAATGGTGCAAACTCAAATCTGCAAATTATTACCAGGGCCTTTTTCAAGAACTCCAGGTGCACGCAGATTTGTTTAAGGAGCCAAATGTGAAACCACAGTGCCTGTTCACCAAAACAAACCCATATTTCCTGTTTGTACTGGAAACATGATAGAGACTGAAATAATACGACTGTCTGTTTACCTTCCCCCTCCTATTATAGGTTCAGCAGAAAGTAACTGTGAAGTCTATACACATAAAATCATCTAGCATGGAGCTAAACTTTTAAATATTATAATTTGTTTACAACACAGACATAACGCATAATATAATATGAAACCTTGGAGTAAAAAAATAAAATGAACCTTTCTAAACTGTAATTTTGACACTACTTCTATATACGTTATGCTTTAATCTATTAAGGATCTGTCAATTTGCTCTCCACTGTCTCAACTCTAGTGAAATAAATGCATTTATTTCAGTAAGCTGTCATGGATAGATTGATGGATATGTATCTTGATTGTAAATCATTCCAGATCTCTGGCAAATAGTATTTTTTTTATTAAGAAATGTCAGTATATTTGCTCATAGATTTGACTAAACCAAAAAGACGAAATGTCTTTTTTCTGTCACTAAAGAAAGACTAATTTTTAAACACACCTTGAACACAGCGTTAATCCTTTTTTAATTGTAAAAGGTGTTGGTTTATAAAAACATAAAACTTTCAGATTTAGGAGTGAGATTCAGAGCCTCCTTTAACAAGCTAGGATTTACTGGTTAATTAAATACGATTCAAGCTTCAAGAACTTGGAGTTGTGGTTTCCATCTGCACCATGAAAATAGTCTGTAAAACTTAATATCATCTTGTTCCAGTATCAAACTGGGGCTGCTGTCAGTTCTATCTGTTATCTCCAATCTGCAATTGAACATTACACATAAGTCTGTCACCTATATATGTTTCACCTTTTTGTATATTTGCTCTTTATAAATATTCTCTTATATTTTGCTGTCCATTCAAATCTCCACAGGACCAACCTTCCCTAGCTAACAGCTTCAGAGAGCTTAGGGAGATCAAACTTCTAGGTGGTTCTTTAAAAAAACTCTAGACCTGCGTTAGCTTCTAACTGTTTGAGAGATGTTCATAAAAAGAGTAAGAATGTGTAGTGAGGCTCTCATCATTAGTGAAGCGAAGGTGCAGTCGACTGTGCTTAATCAAAAGTCCCTTACTGATAAAGCAGTTCCACCTAATTGACGTTGTATTCTTAAAGGGCATTTCCATTTCCTATCTATTGTACTGTACATTGCATTGCTTAATTGAAATCATGTGTTCAATATTTTTGGGGGGTAATCTAGAAAAGAAAAAGGTTTAATTGTAATTTATCTAACATGGATAAAGGTACTAACTGATATCCCGTATCTAACCAAACATTACCCCAACAGTCTGTAAACTACAGAAAAAAAAGTTCAGCTTTCTTAGCACTATAAAACATTGCTGTTGCAGGTCTGACCAAGCTGATAACACCCACGTGAATTTGTGCCACCCCATACCAAAAAAAGTAGTCAATATTTCTTTAAATCTTTCTTTTCTTTATCATGTCTCAAAGGTATTCTTTATTGTACCTAGAGGTATTACTGAATTCTACTTTCAGTATATGGGAATACATTCTGGCAGGGTGTCATGCTATATGTATGTTTGGTCTTTCTTTTTGTCTGTTTATAAGCTGTTGCTTGGTTGCATTCTTTCTTAAAATAAGTCCAAAATGACTGGAACATTTTGAACGGTTCTGACCAAGGTTAAGCATCATTCAAGGGCACTTAGTGAAATGTGACTTCATTTAAGCTTGGTATAACATTTTGTATGGGGGTGCTTTAGTGTGCTTTTTAGTGTAATTGTGTAGATTATTAAATTATTATATTTTGTTTTCAATGTGAGATATAACAGATTACAGAAGGAGCAGATATGAACTTTATATTATATTACTTTCCGGGTCATAAAGCAACATAGTGTATTTTGATTGAATCTCCCCCCTCAGTGAGCTACAGGGGCTTTCCAGGGTTTGGTAAGTCAATGCTGACGAAGAGGGGGGAGGCATCACAGCCTAGAAAGATATAAAGAGACAACATTATCCTGTACGATGAATTACAAAATGTTCTAATGACTCAAACGGAATGATCTGACAATATTTTGAAATGGGAAGAAAGGACTGAATGGTACTACACGTGGCATGTCTTTAATGTAGGATGGGGCACAATGGGATTAAAATAATATAAATGTAGGTTTGTATTTTGATTTTGAAGTGTTATGATACAAAGGCACTTGCATCAAACAATATAATCCAGGATGGACATACGTCATGACACTCAGGATAAAATGTGGGACAAGACAAAACATGAACTTTTGTTCCGTGGAAATGGTTTACAAGAATGCTCTGTAAAACTGAAGCATATACATTACCTTGGAGATCTCCCCTCCCTCCTTCATTTGCCCTGAGTTTCTGGAGGTTTCCTTGGAAACCTGATTAGAGTTATGGAAACAAGAGAGCTCAATTGTATCTTTTAGCTTTACAGAACTGTTGAACATTGCAATTACTTTCAATTAACACATCTCAAAGGTATTTAATGCAGCTTAAAAACCTTTTGATGTAATAACACAATTTTGCTACAGTGTTTGTGTTCAAGATAATCTTATGATCTTTGTAATCTTGTGATTATTATTTTTTTTTTATTACTTAATATGGTGCAATTTGAGAGTGCATTAGAGCTCACAGATCTCACTCGGTCTGGATACTGTCTCTTTTGTCAGTTTGTCTGTCCACAGTGTACATGTACAATCATTCTGTTGGTTTTTATAAACGTTTTATATTTCACCCGTGACTAAGCACACATGTCTGTAACCAGGAATATTATGAAGCTCCTTTGCTTATTATTTTTCTTTTTTTTTAGTCAATGGTTACTGGATGTCAACAAAATCAATTGTCACAACAATCCATTGGTATGATACAGAAGCAATTCAACTCCTCACACATCTCAATGAGTCAAACAACCTTTTTTTTTAGTTGTAGTCTCATGTCACCCATCATCCAAGGACACTCAGTAGAATGTGACTGTATCAGCTTGTATAGGGGTGATTTTCAAAGTATTTTTGTGTAATTGTGTAAATTTATATTTTTTTGTTTTTACCATGAGCTATGCTTAACACATTACAGATAGGTTGCTTATTTTTTAGTTCTAATTTAAGCTGGAAGATATTAATTTAGCAATCAACTACCACACTAACCTTGGCTGGGAATGGTGCCTGTGAGCATTCCCACTGGGCTGTTTCAGGTTTTTTTTCCCTTGTTGGGCATCAAACTAGCTATACAGCATCCTCAGGTTGAGAATACAACTCAGTACCTAGAGTCAAGTAAGCTACTTAGCTTCCTCAAGAGAAATTCTAATAATTTGTACCGTAGCTTATGAATAAAAATCAATTCAAGTCTTTTTTTAAGGGCAAACAGCTAGAAAATTGCATCTTGATGCCACTACAATTTACTTACTTTTCTGTGATGCAAGAGGTTTCTTTTTTTCTTCACCTTTAAATCAATACTATTTATTTTTTCACCAGGGTTATTCCATGAAAATTATACGTTTGCTACATTGGTAAGCCATTGATACTCAATTAATAGCAAGACAGAGGTTTTTTTGTGATGATATGTCTATCAGAGTACACAGAAGATTGATCATCAAACAGGGCTTGGGCATGGGCTTGCCAGTAATTTGATATTGATGATAAAGCAATGTACTTTTTTACATATGCAGAGAAAGCCCATGACTAAAACCTATACCTGACCATACCTGAGGTTCCAAGGGATGAATACATGTACAACACTCATATGCATTCCTAGCAATAGATAATAATATTGTTTTAAACCTTCGAAGGTTCGCCAAAGGCCATTCACCACTATTTTTTTTTCTCCCTGTTAACAGAAACTGTTTGACAATGTGTGAATACTATAAATCATACACTAAATGTCAATTACAAATGACATTGTCCGATCTTTTAATTTGTATAATGTATATTACGTAAACAAAAGTTGTTACTAAAATAGCAAATCGTTATACCTACATCAACTCTACATGGTGCCACTGCCGTGTATGGAACAGTGTATAGTAATATCCAAAGCAGTGGGCTCGTACCTCTAGTAGTTGTATTGCTTCAGTAAAATGTGCACTGAATACCTAGTGTACATGACAGGTAAGAGAAGTGCTATGGTAGAATATGATTGAAACACACAAAATATACGCTAACACTAATCATTTTAATTTTGATTAGTGCAAGCTTACTGTATATATTGCAAGTAGCCTCAATTACACGTAAAAACATGATTACTGTTCTATATAACGTATTTTTAAACTACATGTGAATGTTTTATTCTATTTACATGAGTTACCTGTAAAATAATAGGATTTTCAATAAAATATGAACAAGTAGCTATGGTGCCGATACCAGTAAATTATGCAAATGAGTACCATCGAAGGTTCGAATCTTCCTTCGGTAATGTGTTCCGAACTTTCGAAGGTCAAAATGCAGCCTTCGTTGCAGCCCTACTTAATTGTGTAATACAGTGCTCCTTTGTTATAAGCCATCCCTTTATACAGTGGAACAGGTTTTGTGGTGTTATGGCTCCTTTTTGCCCCATAATGCCATTGACCTAGCACTCGTATTGTCATTATATGGCCCCTGAGCTTCAACGTTTTAAAGGAGGCGCACTGTATAGCAAATTTGTAACCACATGAAGAGGCTCTCCTCCACTGACTTGTATCTGAATAAGTAGTACAAAGATGCTCTGTACAAATACACTTTGAGAACCGATCTGCTTCCCATTTTTCTTTGGAAACCTGACTTCAAACAGACAATGCAGTCCCAGGTAGCACAAGATTATAGTGAATTAAATTACACAATGAATACTACAGAAGAGTATAATGAAGTACCTTTGATGTTTTGTAAGGAATTATGGTTACATTATCGTTAGAAAATTACTTTTTCACCAGAGTAGTTTTCAAATGATTAACTGCCCTATACAACATTTATATAAATAGTTGTATCTACTGGACACCATCTGTAATGGAACTATATTAAGAGAATATCAGAATACATCAGCGTAAAAAAAAAAAAAAAGCGTACCAGTAATAAAGACATTAATATTTAGCTACTGTATCCAACACAAATGGTGTTTGGGACTAGCTTTTTGTCAGCGTAAACCATTGGTAATGTAAACAATATCCAACAAGATTGTACTCATACTTTTAAAAGTCATATTGTATTGTGCCCATGGTGTTCTTGTACAAAATAACACTGTAAAAAAGAAAACCTGGCACCTTTCTAATGCATTTCTTTGAGCGTGCGAGGAATTAATTCAAAGCTGCCGAGAAAGCTCCAAATTGCTGATAAATTACTGATCCACTGAGGCATGCCTGTACACGACTGTATTCATTAGGAAGCTTGTTTCTCAGAATGTTCACCCTGAGTGTGCAGCTTTCCCTCTCTGCTGCTGAAGGGCTTTTGTGTTGAATGACAGAGAAAGTCGGTTTTGATAGCTGAGTATTTCTGCGACAACGTGCGCTCTACATCCACTGAGTAAACGACTGCTGAAAACAGCACACCCTCCCCCAACATCCCCCAACCTTATAATGACATATGTAGAAAGACTCCTGAAGCGGAACAGCTGCGTTTTGGAAAAGACAACAAAATATGTGAAAAAGAATTTACAGGCTTTTTATGTCACATTGTAGTGTAGTTTCCAGAGATATGCCTAATCTACACTTCTTTCTCAGTTAAACTAACACACAACCAGTATATTGAAATCCATTAAAAAACAACTGCCCAGGGTTAAATATACTCATACCACACCCCAGCTCTGTAATTACAGTAAGGAAGTAGATATCCTTGCCCCTGGCTAAAGTAAATAAAAATTCCTGTCCTATTTTACCCAACATCATTTCAATCAACATTGCTCTTCCCAAACCACAACATGTCATCCAGTGGGAACAGTCACAACAGGGATAACAAAACAAAAACATAAATGCAGCAGCATTATTTTAGCTAACAATGTCATCCAATTAAGGCAGTGGCAACGTAAAAGTACAACACTTTGAGGTTCCTTTATATAATACTGTAAATGCCTAATTCATACTTAATTTGACATATCAACATTGTGAAAACCCACTTTATGGTAAATATTAAAAAGGAAATGATAACCGTGTACTATACCTAATTAAATAACTTTTTTTTAAACACTCACTGGATTTAATGCTGCAATATTTTTTATAAAAAAGGACATTCCTTTACTTTAAAAAAAAAACAAACAAAAAAAACAAGCTGTTCTTTTTCATTGCGTTTGCACCAACAACTTTTACCAATAGCTTTTAAGTAAATGGCAAGCAATTAATCACTTTAATTTACAATGATATAATGTAATCAAGCATTACAAGAATGGCTTTGATTTGGCCTCCTTGACTCGCTTTGCTTTATACAGTCTAATTTATTTAGAACACACACTCAGAGTGTTTAAAAGCAATCTTGTCCATTCCACAGAAGCCGAGCACAGACATTCAATCAAATCAGGCTAGCTCACATTTACTGACTGCTTCCCATCTAATCAATGCTAATGGGTCATATTAAAACCCTCTTTCTAACTGCTGATGCATTACGAGTTTCTCCTCCAGTCCATCAAACAGTATTACTAATTAATGTACCAACACACTCTCTGCACCCAGTACATTAATGCTAATTATCACAGGTGTGACTTTGCATTAAGACTAAATGCGCACAGCTTTGAACTCTTTCCAGGAAAAGAGTGCAATTGACATTTACAAAAACCATAACTCTCCGAGCGTAGACAACTCAGAGTCCCTGTGAAAGTGGAAGCGATGACAGTAAGTAAAATTGCTAAATTGGTTAGAAGCTACTGATTTTCAGGATAAGGCCATTATGAAGAGCAAAAAGACAGATTAAAATGGTCTGTCCCTATTAGAGGGAGACAGAGTGCTTCCCAGTGATAGCTGAACTAAATTAAATACTACTGTACCACTGAAGACACTGAAAAGGGCTTCTAGTCAAAACTTGTCAAATCCTTGTATTAAGTTTCTTTTGTGTTACTTCCTATTCTACCACTGAGTTTTTTATGTTCAAGGATAATTTAAGTATTAGGTTAAGCCAATGTAAAACAAGAATGTTTTTGTTAACAACAACAACAAAGCATCCCTAAGAGGATAATGCAAGGGAAATGGCACATCACACGAGTGGTTTGTAAACATGAAGTAAAATTTAAACGTGAAAAAGTCTAAATGTATCCGTTAAATCTGAAAATATAGATAGCTCTTCAGATGCATTTATGATGCCTTAATATAAAAACAAGCAACTTATTTCTTAGTGTTTTTCAACCCACTGTGATGCTAAAGCTCAATTTTCTATGCGTTGAGCTTCAAAGCCGGTGGGAAATTTCACTGGTCTGATTACGAGCATGTCTAACTTGCCTGTCCTCTAAATAGGATGCAGCAGTTTGTTGCCAAAACAATTTTTTTTCCTGTGAAGAAATATTGATTCAGCCCGTATCAAATTACATGAATATAGCTTGTGTTCTGATTTCCTTCACAGAAAAATGTTTTTGGTACTTAATGGGTTAAGACAGTTATACCAGCATAAGCTCTCAATGAACATAACTGATCTAATTATTTGTTCAATTAGACATATTTAATATTTTTCAAGGTCTTTTATACTTGATGAAAAAAAATAAGCTTAAATCAAGATACAATACCTATACCTACCAATAACATTTTGAGGCCTGGAGAGAAGTGTTAAATTTGTCCAATTAATAAAATAATTAGAACAATTAAGTAATTGGGTGCTCAAGTGGAAAGAAAGCCAGAAAACACTGCAGACCTCCTGAAACTGAGTTTGACACCCCGTTTTAGGGTAAACTGGATCTTTTTATGAGTGTTCAGAACAGCTGGACAAGTACTCGACTCAGAGCTGTTTGGAAAGAAAGCTGTCTAAAGAAATCCATATAATATAGATATTTACAATCCATATATATATATATATAATATATATAATATATATATATATATAATATAAGAATATAATACAAATTTTTCGTTTTCCTCTAATGTGCAAAAAACTGGATACACTCATGTCAAGGTCACCGTTCTTGTCATTGGCCCCAATTTATGACCTTAGGTCATAGATAAATGATCTACTAAATTGTTTTGATGGATTTTGATTTGTTATTAGTACATTCATCACAACTGTATTGATATAAAAATATGGACATTTAATTAGATAGATAGATAGATAGATAGATAGATAGATAGATAGATAGATAGATAGATAGATAGATAGAGACAGGCAACACTCCTTTTCATTAATTACATTTTAGGATTCTTCTAGGCCTGTAAACTTATACAAGATTATACAAAACTATCATTTGGTAAAGGTTAACTTAATTAACCTGCAAATAACTGTCATGTCAACAGTCAAAATCCTGGGTCGAGAAGTGACTGCTCTTGTTGGCGTCAATGTAGGTCCACTTATTTCTAGGGCTCCCGGGCAGTTCAAGTCCCCTTCTCCTCTCCAGTTTCTTTCCACCTGCATGTTCACTGCAAGGACATTTCATCACTTGATGACCTTCGACACCACGCGCTGGCGCATGCCTATTACCATCACCTTGAGTGAAAGCCGGATGTGCAGTTGAAAGTGAATTTCATAATTTTGCTTTGTGGAGACAATGGCATTACGCAAACAATCCACGAGTAATAAACAAAAATGTATGAGGCTTTAAACCAGAATGGGAGGAAGAGTTTGCTTTCAGTGAAAACAGTGGTAAACCTGTGTCACCTTTACAACAAATCACTTACACACTGTAGTCTGTACAATTCGAGCAACCTCAAATGTCATTATAAAACAACAACACATTTTCATCTGAATATCCTCTTGGATCAGACTTGAGGAGAAACAAGCTAGCCTCTTTAAAAGCCTGCCTTACCAGTCAGCAGATGCTCCTTTTGGCATTCAGTAAAGAACCTGAAGTAACAACTCAAGCGAGTTTTGTATGGCATGCATAGAATATTTGCTTGTGCCAAATGTCCTTATTCAGATGAATAAAACTTTTTATAAAATTGGAGTGTTGGCATTAAACTAGAGAATGCATGTTTAAATGTTATATTGCAGGTCTAAAATTAATATTATATTACATATCAGAGACTTACCAGTGACCAATGTGATATGAAAAGCCCCAGCAGTCCAGACATATCTTTTGGTCAGTAGCGTATTGTGAAATGTGGAGGTGGGGACAGGCAGAGGAAACAAAGTGAAACCACACTGCCTACCTTTTAATTTCAACATATATTCCTGAATGACATAGTTTAAAATATATGATTTTTGGCACTGATGTACTTTATCATTTTGGAATTCTTCTTTAGAAAAACTCGCCTCTTTAATATTACACATGTATTCAACATGTGCAGTCTGCATTGTATGAGTGACGTTCCCATTAAGGCAATCACAGCTCACAGAGGTACTAAAATAACCAATCATATAACACACAGGATCCATTTTCTTACGCACACGTGTAAGAGGACATAATTCATAATTTTGATTAGGATAGCAAAGCGAAGGCTTGTTTAAGCTAGTTATTTTGCATTGTTGTAGCCAAAAAGTAGTTGGAGATGTCATGGAAGCGAAAGGCTGAGGCGGAACACAGAAGATTCCAAAATCGTAAGCCAGGTGATTATTTGTCCAATGAATAATTTTGATCGCAAGGCAATATGTCTGATTTGCAGTGCAACGTTGCAGTTATGAAAGATTGTAACATACAACGTCACTATGTGCAATGCACAAAACAACCACAGGAAAGGACTTTTTTAACTTCAAGAAGTGCAGAAATAGCCTGGAAGAAACTAACTGGGACTGCAACAGAGGGTGCACCATATATGGCTGGACAAAAGAGTGGACTGGCTAGCAGTGCTGGAAACAATTAAAGAAAGAAATGCAGAAGTACCAGTTTTCTTACACTGGATTCTGCATCAACAGGCATTAAGTGGAAAAGTTGCAGAATTAGAACACGTAATGAGCATTGTCATCAAGAGAAAAGAAGAGCCAAGTGTCTGGACAGAAGTCATAAAAAGGTACATTTCATAGCAGTACTGTCTACTAAATCACAATTTCACAGCTTGTCGGTATCTTTTTTTTTCAGTCCTGATAAAAATGATATATTTTGGAATATAAGTTAAATATTGAGATGTAGCATTATATTCTCTGACATATTTTTTTTTTTGTACCATTTGAGATTTCCATTGAAATAAAATACTCTTCTACTTCATCCATTGTATTACATTTGTGATAATTTCTGTACTATAAAATACATTAAATAAAATGTTAATTAACTGACTGAAACCAAGCCTACATACTTATTGACTATGAATCGTGCAGTGGGGGAAATGTGTTTGTGTAAAGTAGTATATTTGGGTATATTGGCCTACATACAATTTATATAGACATTTTCATGTACATTACAATGTATATCTATTGTGGCACAGATGGGGGAGGATATGTGGGGAAAGTAGAAAAGATGTAGTCCAGGAGGGGGCTGCAGGACTACCTTCCCCAGAATACCGTGGCACTGCAGGCAATTGGAAGCACCTGAGGCTGACCAAAGCCACGGATAAAGGCAAGGGAAACCCTGTAGTCAGGACTGATGGAAAAACAGCCATATGCACCAAAGGAGTACTGTGTGTACAAATCAAGTAAAGGTACCGTGTGTGTGTGTGTGTGTGTGTGTGTGTGTGTGTGTGTGTGTAAACGTGTTTGTCTTACTGGGAAACGGCTTAGCTGTCCAGTTGTAGTTAAGACAAGAAGAAAGTTAGTTTAGCACTGCAAAGTGGAGTTAAGGGTGAAACCGAAAGCGAATTTAGAAGCCAAGGGCTTCTGGGCGAATTCTGAAGTTAGCACTTTTTTCGGCATTCGTCCATGTACAATCAGGTGACTCTAGATAGGCCCAGAACTTGAACAAGACGACGGGTGAAACCCGTTTTTTCAACAGTTTTCACTGAATTTTGGTGCAAGCCCGGGCGAGTCTAGTTTCGTCCAACGTTTCAGAATCGATGCTGGGCCAATCTGGTTCGCCCATGCCGTTAATTTGGGCAAGCCTAGTTTCATCCAAAGCTTCAACATCGATGCTGGGCCAATCTGGTTTTGCCTGTGCCAATTATTTGGGTGAGTCTAGTGTTGCATTTCTATACTCTCCCCTCCCAGCTTCCAAGTGCGTGCCAGGGTACCTGCCTCGCCTCCACTTCTGACAACAATGTAGCGACTGTGTGCTGGGTTTCCAGTGGCGGTGCTGAAAAGGCAGGACACCAGCGCTCTTTTTATTAGCTCTCTCTCCCAAAAAATTAAGTGTCAAAAAGTCTTGTAGCCATCAAGAGATAACTGCTGTAATGCATAGAGTAAGGGCAACATTCCATTATAATGTTCAAGCGAATTAAATTTTTTTTTAAAACAATGCTACTATTTAAAATGTCTTGCTTGCAAACATTTCATGTTTTACAGAATGTGTCTTGCGGCTCTCTGCCATATGAAAATGTTGTTATGCCGCTCGTAGGGTCAGGAAGTTGGGCCACCCCTGTTATGGTATGTACTTTTCAAAACCTGCAAGAGTTACTGCTGATGTTCTATTATGCAATAGTACTGCCTCAACAATGGTACTCTAACAGCATGTGGTAACAAAGCTTTACTTATGAATGTCCAACCACATATCCTTCACCCCCTTACTCTACACAAGCTGACAATTGTATTTTAACATTCGCAGCAGACCTATTGATTTTATGGGTTTGCCTTTGTTTTGCACTCAAACTACAGTACTTGTGACATTTTTCAGCTGCCAAAACTGACCAGCTTTTGGGTTGACAAATGTGAAATGTTTCTAGTTACTAGTATGCTCTTACCTCAGTATTTCTATAAACCACAAGCTTAAATTTGGGATTCTTGAGGGACATATAAGGTGAGTCTATGCAATGTTGATTTTTTTAAACACATTAACAAGTTAAGTCCTAGTGCCAACATCGTATTATGTAAGAGTATATTTGTAATCAGTGTTTTCTTCCGAAAGGATGCCAGCATTATTTTAAATAACGGTTTAGAGCATGAACACGTTTTTGTTGATGTGTAAAATGTGTTGTAGCATCACTATGTTCTAAGTTTAATCTTTGGATATTGTGGCTGCTGATAATGCACATTCACAAGTCTAAATTTATAATACACTTTTGTATGTTTAAATCCTCTAGTTTTCCTTTACGTAATGTTTCCATCAAGCCTTCTGCCAAGACATGAATTATAAAACACAAGAAGCCTTTGTCTTTGCTTTTTCTACATTATGAATACCATTATTAAGTGAACTTGGAAACGGTATTGAAAACATGACTCATTTTTTGCATTGTGTTTTTTTTTTCATGCTATTGAACAAATAAGAACATATTTCCAAGCTACAAACTAAACAATGTCAGCACACATTAACCACAACCTTGCCAAATAAAGCTGCCATTGACTGTCTATCTTTCTTGCTAAAACACATTTAATATGTAAGCATCATTGAAAATAGTTTGAGAAACAATGAATAAGAATCAATGACCTTCTGAGGAGGATACTGTGTTATAACATTTGCAGGCAAAGGTGGAACACAAAACACATGCTTTATTAGGGGAAAAGCACCGAGTCAGAATAAGGTGATCCGAGGTAATCAACAGGCAGTTGAATTTCATTGTCAGTCTTTGCAACAAACAAACCAACTAGTTCATAATATGCCCCTTAAAAGAAAAGAGAAGCTTCAGAATTTATGTCTGTGTTTGGCAGATCTAGAAAAAAAAAAAAAAAAAAAAACTCTTTACCCCTTCTACAACACACATACACACAATCGTACAGAAACTGATTGCATCCACAGACAACTTTAAATAATTAAATATGAAAACGAATTAACATAAATGTAATTAGCTGTTCACCATTTCCAAACAACTGTCAATTTATAATCCGCTAACCATCAGCAATCTGAGTAAAATCTATCGTTTTAATTTCCTCCAGTACTTTGATAAAGTTATAATTAAACCACAATCAACTTCAAAATGAAATGCTTTTCATTCTGTAACATGTATGTCGCTGATAACGTTTCAATGCTGTAAAGAAGACTTACATTTTTTATAGGCAAGGTGATTACTAAACAATGCACCACAGTTAAAATTAAAATATATTTTTTTCTCAGATTTCAGTAATTTTTCATGGTCTCTGTCAGAAAGGGGTGGATAATATGCTGAAGGGTCTTTTTGTGTTTTTCTGTAGCATTTACAAACCCCTAAAAATACATTAATTGAAATGACAAAGTCAAGATGAGACTGGTATAAAGACAGATTTATGCTATCTTGTAGTTCATTGAATTGATCTTCTTCCAAATCGGCATTGCAACTTACTACTTTTGTTTTTTTTTTGCTGGTACTTGGTCACTCAGTTGTATAGTTACTGTACATCTCTAACTGTAAACAAGATGGCTACCGGTATTTAAATTCTGTGAGGCAAAGCAGTGATTTAGAATATGTGACAAAGCTCTGACTGTCCGTATATACGGAAAGCTGGAACCTTGCTCGACCAATCACATTACTTGTTTCATGTTCCATTGCCAGCCCTGGATTATAAATATATTTATAGAACAGATGTGGATGGATCTTTCATATTTATTTTCCAAGGTTGCCATAACTAGTTAAACCAAACAGTATTATTTACCTAAACAGCAAATTAAGCATCCAAAAATAACACAAGCCAGCGATCTCCTTTTAATCACCTGCTTGCCGGCTTTTCAGGAATCCAGGAACTGTCGGACAAGAGCTGGTTGCTGAAGCGGAGACTTCAGACTGGAAAGGTTTTACATTTACAGTGAATATCCAATTAAAAAAGCAGTACTCAACTCCTACTCAACAGTCAAGGCTGTTGTTACTAATGGCAGTATTTGTTTTCAAATTTTATAATTGTAATGGCCTGACCTTCGGACAATAATTATAAATTGAAAACTTATTAAAGAAAAAAAACAAACAAAACAAAACCTGTACTTAATGTTCTCCACCCTCAGTATGTCACATTTACAGCTCACATACACATATAAAAAACAAAAGAAACCCTGACAGAACTGCAGACATTAAATATGATGAGGAAAGGGTTTCGTTTTTTTTGTAAATTCCCCTGCATGGCGGATTACGACTTGATGTTATATGTCAGGAGGTTCTTGGGCTTTACATTCCACTTTTGACAGATACTCAAAACAAGTTATGGGTCACTGGAAGTTTGTGTGGTAGGGCGCTGTAGACTGTGAAGATTCTTTTTGCACAGCTTCAGCAACTCCTACATGAGCAGAAGCCTTGAATACAAACGGATTGATAAAAACTGTATTGCCATGTCTTTTTTGCAGTAAATCCTCTCTTATGTTTTCACCCTCATCCCCCACTATAGCAATACATTTATTAGCAGCACTTTATGTTATTAACCAGGAAATGATTGCCAGGTCATATTGTATTATTGATTCAATTTTTTCAAACCCTAGCTTTTAGCCCAAATAAGGTTGACACTTATTACTGGGAAAGAGAAATATTGTCAGTTTCATGTAGATCATGACCAATTTAATACAGTCATGTGTTACATACAGTGGCTCTCAAAAGTATTCACCCCCCTTTGACTTTTCCACATTTTATTGTGTTACAACATGGAATCAAAATGGATTTAATTAGGAGTTTTTGCCACTGATCAACACAAAAAGAGTCCACAATGTCAAAGTGAAAAATAAAATACACAAATTGTTCTAAATTAATTACAAATTCAAAACAGAAAATAATCGATTGCATAAGTATTCACCTGCTTGAGTCAATATTTGGTAGAGGCACTCTTGGCAGCAGTTACAGCCATGAGTCTATTTGGATAAGTCTCTACCAGCTTTGTACATCTGGACACAGAAATTTTTGCCCATTCTTCTTTGCAAAATTGCTCAAGCTCTGTCAAGTTGGATGGGGACCTTTGGCAAACAGCAATTTTCAACTCTTTCCACATATTCTCAATTGGATTGAGGTCTGGGCTTTGACTGGCCACTCCAGGACATTGACCTTTTTGTTTTACGCCACTCCAGTGTGGCTTTGGCTATATGTTTGGGGTCGTTGTCCTGCTGGAAGATGAATCTTCTTCCAAGTCCCAGGTCTCTTGCAAACTTCAGCAGGTTTTCCTCCAGGATTTCTCTGTACTTTGCTGAATCCATTTTGCCCTCTATCTTCACAAGCTTTCAAGGACCTGATGCAGAGAAGCATCCTCATAGCACGATGCTGCCAACCATGCTTCACAGTAGAAATGGTGTTCTCAGGATGATGTGCGGTGTTAGGCTTGTGCCAAACATATCGCTTAGCGTTGAGGCCAAAAAGGTGTATTTTTGTCTCATCAGACAATAGAATCTTCTTCCACTTGGTCTCAGAGTCTCCCACATGCTTTCTGGTTTTTTTCAACAATGGCTTTCTTTTTGCCACTCTCCCATAAAGGCCGGTTTTGTGAAGCACCCGGGCTATTGTTGCCGTATGCACAGTGTCTCCCAGTTCAGCTGTGGATGACTGTAACTCCTTTAGAGTTGCCATAGGCCTCTTGATGGCCTCCCTGACTAGCGCCCTTCTCATCTGGATACTCAGCTTTTTGTGGATGGCCTGTTCTAGCCATATTCTGTCCTTTTCTTAATAATGAACTTTACTGTGCTCCGAGGGACATTCAATGCCTTGGAAATGTTTTTATATCTTACCCCTGATTGATGCTTTGAAGAACCTTATTCTGAATTTGCTTTGAATGTTCCTTCGTCTTCATGATGTAGTTTTTGTTAGGAAATGTACTAACCAACTGTGGGACCTCCCAGAGACAGGTGTATTTAACCTGAATTCATGTGAAATACCTTAATTGCACACAGGTGGACTCCATTCAACTAATTATGTGACTTCTAAAGACAATTGGTTGCACCAGAGCTTATTTAGGTGTGTCATAGCAAAGGGGTTGAATACTTATGCAATCAATTATTGACTGTTTTATATGTGTAATTAATTTAGAACAATTTGTAGATTTTATTTTTCACTTTGACATTATGGACTTTTTTGTATTAATCAGTGGCAAAAACCCATAATTAAATCCATTTTGATTCCATGTTATAACACAATAAAATGTGGAAAAGTCCAAGGGGGTGAATACTTTTGAGAGCCACTGTATATTAATACTATATACTGATTGTGGCAAATTCTATTTAAATGCATCCCAAAGCTGTTGCCTGAGCATTTGATCAGTTACTTAACTAAGTCAAATAAAGTATATGCTTCATTCAAAAGATTGCACCAAGTTTAAAGTACTGTTTATGTAGTAGTAAACATTCTTTTGCCTTTAAGGTACCACAATTTTTTTGTATAGGTTAGCACTCAGTTTGTAACTTGTATTAAACTTAAATGTATTTATATGTATATAAAAGTACTACTGTTGTTAATCTGAAAAAAAAAATTGTAGTCACTTCATGCAAATTAAAATGTAATTATAAAAAAATTAATTAGATGGTAGAACCTATTTTGCAATGACTTAAAAGCATAGTTTCCTATGTTTTATCTATATTTTATTTTACATTTTTTAAAGATGATTTACAGATCTTTGTTGAAAATACCTGCTCTTTAGGTGTCTCCTTATTACAGTAACATGAACCATATATTTGTATAAACTGAACATTATTTAGGGGTACTGTAACAATTTGTGTGGTGTTTTAATGACTGCATTATCGTTCTTTTTTATTGTTGTTGTAAAAGATGACTTACTCTGAATAATCTTATGAATAGTTCTATACTTCTGTTTTCTATGCAGGTGGGTAACAGTTGTAATAATCTAATACTATGAAATGGTTTAGCTTTCTATGCAGAGGTTGGATAGTGTCAGATAAGAGAACCGAAAGCATCTGAGAAAAATCCATCTCTGACATTGATGTTTTTAATGATTGAAAAAATTGATTGAAAAATCTGCATTTGAAAAAATATTTAAAAACAGTAAAGTAAGATCCACTCCTGGATCAAAGGGTGTTTGCGCCTCAGTATTAGCCACTATTGTATAAGTGATCAGTAAGTTCAAACTCACAGAGGTTGCAGGGACTTCAAACTGAGAACCAATTGGGTCTGTTTTATTGCAGTGGTACTGGTATGAATTTACAACCAATGTATTTCTGTAATAGTGAATGCCAAGACTGGTAGCACATTCAATCAGAGGGGTAAAACCGCCTGTAGTCATTCTGCATATATTTATCCTAGATGGTGGTGTGTAATTTATGTGTGTGTGTGTGTGTGTGTGTGTGTGCTGATGTTAATATTTGTCTCAAGGTAATCTTAGTTAACACGATGGAATAAATCCTAGGTAAAATCAATTATAAATGAGCTATCATGCGCACAACAACCACAAGGCTCAGTAATGTGGTAAACTAAGGGTCAGTCTTGGTTGCAGAATGGAATGAAAGCTCTCCCAACTTGATAATGCAATGCGTTTTTAAAGAGGAGACTGATTAAGTGACATGGGTTTTGAAGACCCTGTTCAAAAACCTTCAGCTCACATTTTACTGTTTGTCAATATTCTTGCAAATGTAAGTGTGTTTTCAAACAGAAGAACAAACCATTTTAGCAAACTCTGGAGAAATGTTTCAGCATCATTAAAACTTATTTAATAGATTGAAACAGGCTAAAAATAACTCCTTTGATAACTGATCCCACCAAGTGTTAGTCCCAAGACCACAGCCTAATCCAACAACTCTTTTTGGAAATGTGGGAGAAATGTATAATCAACCTTAACATTTATTTAATGGACTGAAACTGGCAGCGAACAGCGGCCTGTATTTCTGTTTGGCACACATCTTTGCCAAACATGGTTCTCCTGTGTTTGTTTAAACCTTACCCTCAGGGTTCCTGTTACCTTTATTTGTTGCTAAGAATTTTATCTTGAAGGGACCCAGAAAGACTAATTAGATATACCAAGATAGATAGACATTTTTTACATTCCCAGTGGGGGAGGGAGGGGGATGGATATATAACATTGCTTTCTGTCTGCCATGTGAATTCATGTCTACTGGGTGTATTGCTGTGCTTGGGACTTTAGCACCACTAAAGGCACTCCATTACACATCTATGCTTGAAAATCTCACATTCATGAGTTGGCACTTTCAGCTGGAGTAGTCTGAGTTTTTGCAATGAAAACATAATGGTAAAGTGTAGGAATCACTTACCATTAACCACATGAACTGCACAGTCATGCTAACATTTTTTTTAATGTTAAGCCAAAATATTGAAACAACCTATACGTTAAGTGCTTATGGCTCCCGACTACAGCTTAATAAAGAGAGAACACTTTAAGGTTATAAATATGCATGGCTTCAATAAAAGGAGCCAACAGCAAGAATCACCTGGCAAGGACCAGGAAAGATGGCAAATGCTAATATTTGTAAATATTTTAAAAGGGAACACAAAACTGTATTTTGTTAAATGCAAAAGCTGTAGAAGTGGGTTGAAAAGTCCTTGAAAACAAACTGGAGAAGAATAAACTGTTTTTCCACAGCTTTATTGTATGGTTTGGTGCCTTCTGGCTTGAACACATTGTTTAATTTAATTAGCATGTTTCCCAGACATTATATGAGCTTATCAAGCCAAAGCGCTTTGTGATGGTGATCCACTATGAAAGGTGCGATATAAAAATAAAGATATTATTATATTATTATTATTACTGTAAAACAAAATGTACAACCCTGTCCAGGCTGTAAATACAAAATGCAGAAATCTCCACTATATCCAGTGGGCAGTAACATATGAGAGGAGATATAAATATATATATATATATATATATATCTATATATATATATATATATCTATATAATATATATATATATATCTATATATAATATATTTTTCTTTTGTTTTTAAAAAAATTGAACTTAAGATACAGTACCATGGACTAACAAAGCCAGTTTCCACTCATAAAGCAAGAGCAAGGATTTGAAGATATTGTCCCTGTAGCTTCTGACAGACACATATGTAATGCCTTTCATTTCATTCCAACCTATGCAATGTGTTTGCAGTTAGCAACAAAATAAATGTTAAAATGAAAGGACTTCCCGTGGATTAGCCCAGCAGGCTATTCCACCCTGCTACTTCGGCTTGCATAAAATTAATTATTATTCAATAGAGTGCCAGTGTTCTCAATAATTTGTCTCAAAATGTGTGTTCCACAGTGGGAGTAGTCATGCCCTACATTGCCCATTACAGCGGTTCTGCTTCCTCAGTGCTGCACATTACTACACCCCCCTGAGAGATGCTCCTGTAATCCCTGACTGGGCCTTCTGCCACCAGCACTGCCTTTCCAGCGATTTCCATCAGCTACAAACTGTATTCATAAGAAATTTATAAGGGACTTGTGCTTTAACATGTACATGTGCGGTTGACCCCTGTCTCTTAAAACAGTTAGCAGATCTGAGATTTGGGTAAATGAATCCACCCATAGTTGCTTCCAATAAGTCTCATACAACAAAAAACAAGGTTGACTGTACATATTAGATTACAGCAGAATGTACTGTTCTGTGAGGGTGTCTGTGTTCCCCTGCTTTGCAGTGGCTCAGCAGCAATGTATAATAAGATTCCTTAAGGTTTTTACTGCTAGCAACAGCCACATGACCAAGATTCAAACTCAGAACACAATGACGTTTACCTTACACAAGCTTTTCATTAGTAAATGTTAAAGCAATAATCTGTCTAAAGAATGATTTTTAATGTCAGAAACTATTACAGGAATTCAAAAAAAAAAATGGGGATTGTGGCAGGGCAGGGCCCTGTTTGTAAATATTGTGGGGTGGTGATTTGGTGGTGGTTGGCAGGGATTGGGTTAATTTCCTATCCCTGCCAAAATACACGTGAGAATGTGGCTGGCGCTAATTGAATAATTGATAATTAGGCTCCAGCCACATGCCATAAAAAGAGGGAAATTACTTTGTTTGGTGGAGGTGTTTTGGTGTGAGTGTTATTGTGTTTGTTTGTTACGAAGTTCAGTGAAGGCACTGCCCAGCCTGAACAGTTTTTTGTTTGACCTTTTATTTTTGGCTCTGCAAGCAGTGTTTGTTTGATTTTTTGATTTACTTTTTGTTGATTAAAACAGCGCAGCAGCGCTTTTCACTGCAGTTTTCTCGGAGACTTCTCTGAGTCTCTGTCCTCCCGGCTATCCTGTCACAGGGATATATTGTATATGAGTGTGTATTATACATATGTCTTATGTATGCTGTATATACTGGTATTGTTATATTTACTTCCTAGCCTGGAAATATTTCCTTTAGTGTTAAAAAGAGGGAGCCCAGTATCAGTAAATCTGGATGGCACAGAGTTGATGTCCAACATGAAGTACAGCGTGGTATATATGCTCTACTTTCGTACCAAGTAAAAAAGTATAGGGAAATAGATTTTAAGACACTACGCTAAGCTTTGTGCTTCCGGATTGATAAGGGAGTGTCATTAGACAAGGAGGCTTACCTGCAGGAGCTTCCAGCGTGTGTTCAGATCCTCCAGACGGTTAAGGTTGTAAGGGGAAAGCTGGATGTCTGGAGGGGTGAACTTGGATGCCAGGTCATTCACATGGGTTACATTCTCTTTAATCGGAGCAATTTCAGCTCGGAAGGCCTGTAACACAAAACAAACAGTTAATTGAATCTTGTTTTTTTCTCAATTTTCAACACCCTCCTGTTTTCCACCTGCACGATCAGACAGGTATTCTCAGCTGGTATGCTCAGTTGCATAGCCTTCCATGTCCTGATTATGTGCAGTGCCACTGCATACAATTCAACTCTCCATGACTCCAAGAGGTGTCTCTTTCTTACCGACATGCCTTGGGTCAAATACACTTTTTTTTTTTTTTTTTTTAGGAAAACCCAACTGGCATATCCTCATGTCAGTTCCAGTGTCTCTTGATTTTGCAGCTGGATGGTTTTGTCAAATACATTAAAAGTTAAGCAAAGTGCCACCCATGGTTACACGCTGCAGAAAGTAAGACAGTTCTTTGCTAACATTTAAAACCAGATCTGTGTCTTGTTACTACTAGTTTTCAGCCCCTTGCTACTGGTGGTATGTGCTGGTTCCCTGGTTACCCTCTTATACACCACAATAAAAACATAGCAAAGCGCAGTTACATAGGAAAAGCAAAGTGAAAGCATGATAAAGCCAAGGATGGTAGAATTGTTTTAAAGCACTTTTAATAGATGAAGCTTGGGAAATTGAAAATGCAATATGTTAAACTTTTATAAGGGCTATAAAAGGCTCTTTTCTAAGCATCAATTAGACGCACTTGACTTATGTATAATAGGAAACAGAATTGTCTGACTGGTTAACAGACTCCTTTAAAAGACAACCAGATTTGCCAGTACATGCCAGTATCAAGTGAGCTCAAATAGTAAATCACCTTTGGGAGAAAACAACAGTGGGTTTAATACAGTTGACTAGTGGCTGTATTTAGATTTGCCGCTGCTTAAATCATTAAAATACACCACAGAACCATATTCTTATCATCATGAAACCATGTCAAAAACTATTTACATACTTACACCTGGAGCTCTGAAACTGTCTTCATAAATAAACCTTCTAAAATTAACGGAAGTTGTTGCGATTCTCAATATAGAATCTTAATTTAAATAGCTATAATATGTTTCCTTTATCATTATTCAGATTTATTAAAGCAATCTGTGATGGTCGATAGACTTGTGGGCTGCTCCTAAATTCATTTAGTTTTTGGCATACTATGACCTTGTTAGTAGAACTGTCTATGTCTTCAGGGGGAATCTATTTTAGAAGACTAACTAAATATTGTACCTTATATAAAAGTCTTTAAGGAAGACTTAATCTTTGCAAAAACTCAACAAACTCTACTTATAAGAGGCACTTAAAACATAAATAATTAAATGTCTGCCAGTTTCATGTGGTTAACTTTTGCTGTCTAATTTAAAACAAAATGTATTGATTCCAAGTTGTCTGTTTCTATTTCGTCTCACAATGAGCAGTAATTAAATGTCTTCTGCTTTGGGCAATGTACACCATTTCAGTAACAGCATTGCTTGAGAATCGTGTGCCCTAAGAGGCAGCAAAATGGCTAATAAGTTAACGGCTTGATGTGGTACTTGAATTGGAATCTGTCAGACAGCACACAGGGCATGCTACATTGATTAATTGTGAGAATTTTTTCAGACTGGCCACAATATTCTGAGTGGGTTTGAGGTTGTTTAGTGTTATAGGGTCAAAGTTTTACAAAACTTCTCTTCTGGAATCAGGATGCACAAAAACAACCTCAAAGCTCAGTAGAAACTATTCGAAAAAAAGAATGGATTCAGGACCATCTTATTGAAGGTTTATACTCCAAAATTATCCTTAGTACAAAACAAAGAACCACTCGGATTAATTGCAAACATAAAAAGTGAAAAAGTAGCATTTGACACTATATTAAAGGTCTTGAACTTTACCTGTTTCACCAATGGCTCAAATTACACCACAAAACTGCTAGCGTTGATAAACCTAAATGGATCCTTTGTGCGGCTTTATACTTACTGAATCCAGTGTGGGCTGTTTTACTGCTAGGTAAGGCTAAAATAAACGATCAATTAATTGGTATAGTCAAGTAGCTGAAGTCATGTTATGAGCTGTGGGTAGAATGGGTAACATTTTTATATCCTGTTCTGTTAATCTACTGCAGCATGGTTGCTTGGTACCAATGTGCTACTGCATAATCCAATCTGTTGCCATTGCTGGGAATGCTGTGTTTTTCACATGCTTCTGCTAAGATGTCTTCAGGAAAATACACTAATATAATACTTGTACCCCAAAGGTATATTTTAATTTAATATAAGGCCAGCCACTATCTAAATCTAAATGAGTGAGCTTTTTACAACCAGTGTTTTTGACTTAACACTGAGTTAGCTCAAGGAACTCTAACTGCCAATAACAGACTGCTATGTATTCTCTTCACTCTAATCTCTACGAGTCAGAGGGAAGTGGCTTTTATAAATCGTCATCAGGTGCATACTCATTTATTTTTTTGTTTGTTTTGGGAAACATATTCTCTTGTACACTGCAACAATGCCTCCAATAAATCAAGCAAAGGGTTCCAGTCAAAACTCATTTTGTAAATGCCGTGGTCAATAATTTAGAATAAAGAATTCAAAGGTGGAGTTTCAAAAAGACCTCCAAGAACTGTATATAAATTGAAACCTTATTTCCACTCATTGGTCTGCTTCTTTGCTAAGTTACTTATTCAGTTCACTGGTAGTGCACACTGTATATTATGCTAGCACATTATGTTAATGAATATTGTATCTTTGCATTCGTAAAAGATGTGGATTATGACTCACTCAGGGAGCGGTAAATATTGTTCTTTTTACTTGAACTGGAAAATTCCCTTGGGTCTAGTGCTTATTGCAATATATAGTAAGTTTATAAATCAGCAAAAATATATCACACAATATTGCCATGGAGCGAGAACTTCTTACTTTGACAGGCAATCAAATGTTTTTAGAAAGTTCTAAAAATAAATACCACAGAGTTTGTAGGGGGTATCCAAGAATTGTTAATTATGATTGAGCACATTTATGCATGTTACACTAGAAGAAGAGAGGGCTGAATGGTACAACAAGCAAAACCCAGGAGGTGTGAAGAATAAGGTCTAGAGAAAGAAGTGAGAAATCAGATTGAATTCACAGCCAGCATTCACTCAGGGGGTAGAGGAAGGCCAGACTGGAAACTCAAGACGTGACTGCTTCCAGTTTTTTCTTTAAAACACAAACACCTGTGAGAATCAAGCTCTATAACATTATAAGGAAATAAGAAAAAAAAGAAATAAGGAGACATCTCTGGAAGTAGTTGTAATACACAACAAATAACAATGGTTTGAATTTGCTGAAATTTACAGGATGGTAAGAGTATGGATGTGAAGAATGGAAGATGGATTTTGAGAGGATGGTTATAATGTGAAACTGTGCCAAAATGCCCACCCCTTGCATGTTTTCATTTGTTATTATTATTACTTACTGTTTGAGACCGATGAAAAAGCCGGTCTAATGTGTAGTCTGTGGGGATAGGGTTAAAACCTCTTCCATTGAAACCTTGTGGGAATGTGGCTGGAGCCTTAAGGTAATTCTTGTGTAAAATGAGATAATTAAGGCTCCAGCCACAGAATATAAAAATAAGCACTCCAGGCTTATTAGGAGGAGAGTGTCAGAGGCGAGACGTGAGATGAATAGAAAAACAATTGCTATATCAAAAACATACTTGTTTGAAAGTGTTTGTTTTACTTTGGTCAGAGTGCCCTTGCTTTGTTTTGTGTGTTCTTTTTGTTTAAACTGTTTATTTTGTTTAATTATTAAATACTAGCGCAGCAGCGCCGTTTTGCCCGTACAAAAGTTGTTTATTGTTTCATTTCCTGGTCCGTGATGTCACCACACCTGCGCACGGCAACCACTTTGCCACAGAAACACTTTATTTTCATCAAGTAACAAACACACTAAAAAATGGTAACACTGCTTTATTTGTGTTCCAGATCATTATCACCTGTGCTATATTTACTGTCTCAGATAATAAATATAGCTGAAAAAAAATAAAGTACAATATTATGTGACAATTTCTGAAGATGACATATTTGACATACATACATAGTGTACTGTATATTTATTTTGTGAATGCTAACTGCTTTGGTCTATTCATTACATTTCATAACTAAATAAACAAATAAAAAACGATGAACAGAAAAGGAACACTCTGACTTTAATGAATGTGAAACAGCATTGTTGCAAAAAAACAAATATGTTTACCAAGCTTGTCTGTTGAGACTAAATAAGGAAAAGTGTGTCTTGATGGTAACAGCTGTTTTTGTTCAACAGAATTGTCCCCTAAGGGAACCATTTAATATTCATAGGGCCCAATTTACTAAGTGGCGGTAATTTGGCCAGAATTGCGGGATGAAACTTGAGATGACTGCGCATGGTATTTCCAAAGTGTCCCGCCCTATTTACTAACTAATTGAAGCAAAAATACCAGGTCAAAGAAATTCTAATTAGCCTACAAAATGTGGGTGGCAACATATCTGAAACTGTGTACAGTATTTATACTATTGACAACAGGTGAAGCAGCTTACTTACTTGTGGCGGCAGGGATATGAGAGAGAGAGAGAAAGAGAGAGAGAGCGTGGTGTAAGAAAAAGGAGATAAAGGAAAACAAAACCAAAAAATTAAAAATAGTGATGACAGTAACTCTATAAAACAGTACCAGAATTTGAACTCAATTCAACTGTCTGACACAATGTTACAAGATTCATGAAGATTCATTATTACAGCCAGGGCTGGACTAACCCATCACTGGGCCCTAGGCAAGCATACACTTGCAGGCCCCTCACCCCTGAACAAACAGCGACACACACATGTACATACAAACATACATACATACATATATACACACACACCTCCATGTACATTATAGCCTTTATAACTAGCCCTCCACCCTTTTACAACAGGTAGAATTCTTGGGTTTAAGTTATTATGAACGACTGAACAATACATTTCAGAATAAAACGATACATTTCAGAATAAAACCGGAAAAAACTGAAGCCTGCGTTAAATCCTCTAGCACAGCTCGACAACGACTTTTCCCCGATTTACAGAATAAAAAGGCAACAGTTCAAACAAACAAGGAACACCATATGAAGTTGCAAATGGTAATATATAGAAGGTAGCTCCATAACAGTCCATGAAAATAAATAGTTAAAAACATACATGCTTGTACATTGTTGTGTAGTCAGATAAGTTACACTTTACTGCACGCAAAATCGTCAATGTTTCCTTGTTTTTTTTGTTGATTGGGTGGGTTTTGACTTGCTTCATTAAAGAAAATGCCCTTTTCTTAAGAGCCGAGGAATCGTCAATGTTTTGGCATACAACTGAATGACAATCAAAAAAAAAAAAAAACAACACATTTCACGGAGTGTCACGAAAACGTCATTTTATTAAAAGACCAAGGCTAACATGTAGGCTAGCTACGGAGTCAATTCTTTAAAATGTACATAGGAACACTGGAACTCGAGTCGCTATTGAAACAATTTTGGAAACAAGAGTAGTTTAAAATGGTCTGTGTTAGCTGCAAAAAAAGTAACAAGCCGACAAAAATAGTTTTTAAAAAAAAACAAAACTTTGAATGACAAATTCAGCAACATTTTGTAAACCTTTAAGACTTATGTTGACACATTAATTAAAATGACTGTGCTATTTATAGGCTATTTTGCTGCCTTTATCCCAAAATATTAAACATGGGAGAAGCATTTATTGCAAAACTGACAAAACCACAGATATCATAAAATTATTAGTAAATTATATAATATCATATATGCCACTGCAGCCTATCAATGTAAAAAATTAATAATAAAAAAACACATCTTATATGACTAAGCATAGACATAAACAGCTAGTGTTTTACCCTCTGTTACATTGTCTATTACAAAGGCACACAGTTGAAGTCAATGCCATTCTTCACAAGTGTCTTAAAGACAACCTGACCTACTACTGTTGTGTGGTTAACAGTCAAGATGCAGTGTATCTACTAAGTAAGCAGTACGTTCCTCTGAATTAGCAGTTGTAAAGCTCTGTGGGATGAAAATAATGTACAAAACACAGTTGCCTTGAATCATCAGTGGTCTCGCCGCATCCGACGCAAACACACTCAGAATCGTTAATTTTCCATTAATATTCTTTGTGTGCTGCATACACTTTAGGGAGATACTCTCGTCTGAGTGAATCACTGTTAGGCAGAGTTCCACAATTCAGGATTTTTTTTCACTGTACAATATGATGAATTCACCAATCATTGACACCGGACCATGTACAGCTACTGTAGCGCTGGTCTACTTGATTAAAGTATGAAATGAACAGGGGAGGTGAAGAGTAATGGAAAATACTGTAAGGAAAATAAAATACATATTTTTATTATTTTTTTATTTAGCAGACATCTTTATCCAAGGAGACTTAGAGACTATAGGGTGTGTGAACTATGCATCAGCTGCATCTCACCCGAAAGATGGAGCACAAGGAGGTTAAGTGACTTGCTCAAGGTCACACAATGAGTGAGCCGGGATTTGAACCGGGGACATCCTGGTTACAAGCTCTTACAGCCTCCTGATCGAGCTAGTTTACCGTTCACAGTGAAATGAGCAAAGAAACAGCTGCTTGAATTTGTGTGGATCGCTGTTCTCCATAGAGTCTTAAGGCAGCGATCATCACAAACCCAAGCATCTGTGTTTAACATGCTGCTTTGCATATGTAAACATCATTAATTCAATGCAAATGAGGCGGTGACGCTATTCCGCCCCTTTCATTTTGCATCTGCTAAATCCTTGTTTTCAGCACGGAAATGGGAATAGTAAATAGGACAGGGACAGAACTGCACAAGGTAAATGGTAAACGCTTTGTAAGTGAGGCCCATAAACTTTACTCATTCTAATGGATGTTTTATCAGAAATAACAAAAGAGGATACATGTACTTTCTATATTTATACAGGAATCTGAAACTAGTACACCTATATTTATGCCACGATGATCCCATAGGGAAAAGCATGTTTGATCTGCTCTACAGTCTTGGCATCTAGAAGATTTATGTTTGTGCCAGTGTATAGCTTCATGAATTTTCAGCAGCATGATTTAATGCACCGTGCAGCTCTTTTCTAAACACCCTGTGCAAAACATAAAATCTTACACAATATGACAGCTTTCCTCGTTCATTTGAGTCAATGACAGAAGTATCAATAGACTTTTGATAAGAACACAACTAAACATTTGTTTTGTTGTTTTTGTTTAAAATTGAAATGCATCTGATCAACACTGCTTTCTGCTGAACTACAATATACATATTGCAATACAACCAAGCTCCAGATTATGACAGGATAATAGCTGCTTTGTATCACTAACCCTCTTCTAAGTTTGTGGTGGTATTCCACAGCAACAGCCTTTGACAGATAAGAAAGAATAAGGTATGGATCTAGACTGACAGATAGAAATTGATTGATGACAAAAATCTGATTCACTGGAATACACTAATCATAGCTGAATAAACTGTTGATCAATGTTTAAGTGACTACTCTTAGGGCAATCAAACAAATTCACAAATTGTATATAAATATGAAATTGATCGGAATAAAATCAACATGTGTTTAAAGATATTCTAAAAATACTGTTGGGGTCTTTGTTTCGTTGAATTGCCCGGACTGTCACAAGGAGAGAAACAACAGCGTGTTAGTATGTTAAGCGGGGACTCCAAGAATTTGAATCATATCTGTATATGACAGACACTCTTAGGGCGACTGCACATATTTGCAGGTCATTTATGGATTCCTAAAAAAGCAAAGCACTGAAGACCAAAGATGAATTGGTTCCATGAGGCGAATATGTGCTGTAGTATGGCGGACATACTCAATACTCAGGGGTAGATGTACTAAAGTGTTGCGACTGTCGCAATAGTCGTAAACCAGTTGCAAATGAGTCAGAAGACACTGTTAGGGATCTTTAGGGAATGCTTTGCAGCAGCAGTTTTTCTTTGCGGTTCAGCCTTGGATGAATACATAATTATGGGCGTTTCTGCATAAATTCGCAAAAATTGAGTGTCGATAGTGCAAACGAGGGTTCTCTTTAGTATGAGATGTACTAAAGCTGCCGGTAATTGTGACACTTACAATTGCATCAATTTGTTAAGAACTTTTGAAAGCATGTTTTTAACAGTCGAAATAAGCTAACCTTTAAAAGGCAGTATGAAAAACACTATCCCCTATCCACAGCCAATGTGATTGCAGCAAGAAGGAGACATAGTCTTCAGCAAGAACGACTGATTTGTAGGATGAGAAGAGAAAGGATATTTTGTGTCCGCATTACCCTCTTCGATTTAAATAAAGACCAAATTAAGCACAGGTATAGGCTTGGCAGCCACATAACTCTTGAGCTGATTTAAAAGATGACCTGGAGTCTGTCACCCAGAGAAGCCATGCTATCCCTGCAGTGGACAAACTATTGTCTACCCTGCATTATCTTGCTTCTGGGTCCTTTCAGGGGACCGTGGCAGCTGGTGCTGGAATTTCCCAGTCCATTTTTATCCCTGTCAGGGCAGAGACCAGGGAGTCTTCACAGTGCTCGGCCAGTTTCACAAAGTCATCCAGGGTGTTGGTGTTGTGGCGCCATATCCAGGCTTGGATTTTGGCACAGGCCACATGGCAAAACTGCTCCACTGCAATCGCCTCCCCCATTTGCAGATTGTTCTTTTTGGTGGGGGTCAGCCAGTGTACCATGTGGTCACACAACCTTTGCATGACCACCCTGGGGTGTCTGTCTGGGGACTTTTGGTACTCCCTGAACCGTACGTGGTGAGTCTCTGCTGTGATATCACAACAATGGTCTTTCCGGGTCGTTTCCTTAACCATAAACAAAGAAACAGATCAGGCTGCTCCATTCCCTATCTGTACCGTCACACATGACCTCTTGGTAAACGAGTGCAGCCGTTCCTCCAATCCGCGGCTACCACATCGTTTCCCTTCTGGGTCAATGAGTTAGTGCACCAGAGTTCTGCCCCCTTTCTAGATGGCTGACTTCCTTTTAACCATGGGAATGAATCGTCAGGCCAACCAGTCCAGGGTACTCTGTTCCCTTTACTTAGCACCCTCACAGGTCGGGAGGGAGATTTACCACCAAGAAGCATTCTATTTTTGTCCAAACCCATATTGCACATGTAGACAATATGTGAGGTTTACAGTGTACAATAAAAGCAAGCTACCTTCTGAGTCACTAACACTTATGTTCCATGAATTCAAAACCTTCTGGTCTACTTCTTGAAATCCATTTAACGTCTTTTTAAAAGGATTTTTTTTTTTTTTAAGTGAAGACTTGACTTTTGGGTTAATAATAATTAGTCTTGTTTATCATTTGATTTCATGCGGCACCTTCACAGAGAAGCGCTCATTGAGCCAGTTTTTCAGTTTTCGCTTAATTTTCAGCTTATCTGTTGGGCCTTGATGTAACTCCTGAGCTACCTTCCAAAGAGCTGCTGACCTGACACTGTTATTCAACAGGGCAGAGCAGCAACACGTCTCTCTCTCTCCTTCATGCCATGCAAGATTGGTTGGTTGTCCTTCTTCAAACTAAGCAGATTCAAGCTGGGATGCTAACAGAACTGAGAGGCCATGTTTATTTGTCAGTCGACAAGAAATTAATAAAAGCAAAAAGTAACAAACAAACAAACCTTTAGTTTCTCTATATGGTCCTGCAGGGAATCAATGAGAAGATCTCCCACGGGTTGCCAGCCCTGCTTGACCATCTCAGCCTGATGCAGTTTGAGGTCCAGCTCATCCATGGCCTCTTGCAGCTCCAGCAGCCTCTCCAAGGCTTCATCCAGCTTCTTCTGCCAGTCTGAAGAGCGCCCGTTCAGACGCTCCCACTCCGTCTTCACGTCATCTGACTCCTTGCGAAGGATTCGGGATATGTTCTGGGCATGTTCCCCAGCTGACAGCTCTGAGAAGACAAGTTAGCACAATTAAGCTATTATCTATGGATTTAGTCTGCCAACTAAACTGGTATGTATAAATCAAGCCAATCAAGTGACTATTTCAGCACAAATTAGAATTATGGACTGGGATAAATTGGTGACTCCAAATTGTTGAAGGAAAGGTGAGGGAAAGTGGCACTTGGCTTCAGTTATTAATTGAAACTTCACCTTATATCACTGCAAGTGCACCATAACACCTACCTGCCATTCAGTCATTAAGCTGAGACTGCTAGTTGCACAGTATAGTGGTCTGTATTTACTGGGAGTTGGGACCCATAAGCTTATTTCACTCGTGACCTGAGGCGGTCTCAAAACCTGACTTTCAGAGATGAAAGGCATTTAAGGCTAGTGAAATTACTCTGCTGCACAACTAATGAAGGCAGTGTATTTCAAGTGTTGTGTATTCATACCTCTTGGCTCCTGATAATGCCTTTGCAGCCCTTCGACCGGCTGCTCTGCCAGGAAGATCTGCACCGTCTCCAGACTGTTTAAGATAACAGATTCTTTAGCTTTCAGTTCCCTCTTGAAAGCCTAAAAAAAATACATTAGACATCTCATGATTTTCGAACTGGAACTTAGTAATGATACCAGTATTATTAGAGGATTGCGATTTGGATATGAACAACACTATACAGTGATGGATCTTTTCATAACTTATTTCAGACAAACGCAGTGCTAAAGGAATATGTAAAAGGGAAGAATTTTTCAGCTCTGTATCTCATGCAGTATCATAAAAAATATGGTGTGTAACAAATTGCCAAGCATGTTCCATTAAATGTGAGCAAGTTATTCCCAAACTAAATATATATTTTATAACTATGACCTGTATTATGGTATTCTCAAGACAATTTGTTGGACACACATAAGTGAGACAGTACGGACAGCAGCCTCAGCTATATCCCTGTTGCCAGGGATACTCATCTCAAGCAAGGGGGATAAAAAGAAAACATAAAACACACTGACGCTCTGCTTATTTCACAGTAGAGGGACCTAGCAGCAGACAAGGAGTGAAATGCTTTTATAGCTGTGATAATCCATCCTCCCCGTTTGATTTTTGAGAAATGTTCCCTTAGCTGGGCACAGTGGCGAGGTTCAAAATCCCAGTGGGGTGACTTACACTCCTAATGAGAATGGAGCTGGTTTATGGAACTCTGTCACTCTGACTGAGATTCATATCCTTTGAGGTGTGGAGGGCAGCACCAGTGAAATCAGAGAAAGGACTTGAGACCATGACAGAACTAGTTGTGGCAACAACTCCGCCCATCTCCCAATGAGTCAAGCGATAGAGAAAAATAAATGTTTACTTTTTTTTTATAATGGCAAACTACTGCATAGCATGCCATTTTGGCAAGGAATTAAATGTAACTGTATTGTTTTTTGAGAAAAAAATCATCCATTATTAAATGTCTTTCCTGACTGCGTAAATAACTTGTTGCTCTGCTTGCTGTTTTGCTCTGCTTTCTCATGAGTACAAAACGTTAGACACATCACTAAAAAATATATAAAAAATGAAACAGCTGAGCTCACAGAGACTTACTGGATGAATAGTGGAATACTTAATGAGTAGATAGGTACTGTACTGTATCTGCTATTCAGCAACAGAGAAGGAGAAATCAACGAGACTCAGACCTGTTATAGTGACAAAAACTGCCAGCACTGGTATTATGTATGAATAAAGCTTCTACCACAGTACCTCATAGTGTATGTTTGGTAAGATTTCTGTCCTGAACAAAGCAACTAAAATAAAATATAATCAATTTGCAAAGCTTCAAGCAATAGAGTTTAATAATGGTACCCACAGGTTACAGTGATTTTAACAAGTCCAATGTGTATTATTATAAAATAAACCTTTCATTAAGAGGACTATACAATGTTTTATAAACTGTATAACTTTGCTCCAAATATGCAATTTCTAATTATACCATCAGCAAATGATCGCTTTCTTTTGTTGGACAGGTGTTTCTCAAATAAAATCTACTTCAAGGATAATCGAACACAGGTGCATTCCTGTTGTGCTATTTGTAGGTGTTCACATCTTTATAGACACATGTGAAATATTAATATGAAATAGTATACATTAGAGCAACAGTTCTTAAACAGAAATCATATGTTCCTTTTCATTTTTCCTGTTATGCACTATATTCTTAGCCAAAGCAAAGTGTAAAGACAAATCTCTGTGACTTAACTGTGGTCCACTTCCTACAGCAGCAGTAACCAACAGGTATCTAATTTACATGAATCTGCCATGTTTTTTGTGGAACAGTGGGCACTTACTATGTATGTGGTAGTCAAAAGGTTAGGCAGCCCCTCTAGTAAAAAAACAGATATTTAATGCAGACATTTGAGATGTTGCTTGAAACTCAAGATGTGATGCTTCACTACAAAAGGAATTCATGTCTAGTAATCGGAAACCCAATCTCAGATGCCTTTGGCAATTTGACAATTAAAGATGATCCGAAACGGATTAATCAGTAAAGATTTAGAGTTTCAATAATATAATTTGTCACACGGACAGATTAGAAAAAAATCTGACTTCCATTGCATTGCAGTTCAACTCATTCCAAATTTTTACTAATTAAGTTCACGGTAAAGTATGGAATTCATTTTTTGCTTGCTTCAGTTCAATTTTACAGCTTGTTAAACAAGCCTTTAACTAGGTCACAAAGTGTTATAGACACTAATGACCTAAAAATAAATAATATCTTGTCAAGGAACACAGTAATGCCAAAGAGCCATTTGAATGAAATCCAATATAATTGTAAAAGAAGCAACGAGTAATGATCTTTGTTTCGCAGTCAATTTTGACCTCTTAACCTTCCAACATGCAACACAAACACATTCTTGTGCTTCCGAAACCTGAAGCAAAAACTACATTTCACCAATCTCTTAATGCTTTCTGTCTCTACCGCATCACACTGTGTATACTATGGAAAGTGTAGTAAGTAAAGCATACTAAATGTATGGGGAAAAACAGAAAACCATGATGAAACTATGATGAGTAATGGGAATAATATAGCATGGGAAAAGCATTTTAAACTGTAAAATTAATTTGTAAATTGCAAATTTACCATGTGGAATTTGTATGAGGGTGAAACAGATGGAGAGGAACATACTGGAGGTGGTAGGATCCCAGAGATAAATGACACATTTCACATATTTCACCTTTTGTAGAAGTTTTTTTTTGTTTGTTTTGTTTTTTTTAAATGGCAAATGAATGCACTTGCAAAATCGTGTGTTGAAAGCTAGGGTAAAACAGGAAACCAACCATTTATAATGTATGGCCTGCCAAAAGTGCAACCAAACTACTTTATTGAAGTCTTTGTATTTGTTGTCAATAATGGGTACCATGAAGACATTCTGTCCGCTGGTTTAATTGTGAGAATTGATTAGCTCATCTCATGGAGGAGGAATGTTGCTCGGGAGAACACACAGCATTGAGAACCTAGAGAGTGCCTCAGGGCTTGGTGTCAGGTGGAGACAGACTCATATTTCTTCTGTCTTCCCATGTAGAAGATCATAGGAAAGTCTGATGTGGCTTATTTTTAGTAAGGCGACTCAAAAACAAGACAAAAAAGGAGATAAAACATCTAGGGATGTCCTTTCCCTCTGTACAGGGATTGGGGAAGTAAACCCTTGTTTGTAATAACTAGTCAGGGGGGATTTAATTGATGACATGTATTAGTTTTTATCCATGAAACCAGGGTCAACACCCTTTTGTTTTCGAAAAAATCAATGAGATTGTTAATGCCTACACAACAGATGAACCATGGTTTAACATCTGGTCTTTATACCACAGGCTCTCTACATCTTTTTCTTCATGAATAGGTAAGCATTGAGGTTTGAATTCTTACTACAATCTGAGCCCTCTAGATAGTGTTGCAGTTTCAACTTAGTGCCTATAGTTCCATACTTTACCGTGAACTTAATTAGTAAAAATTTGGAATGAGTTGAACTGCAATGCAATGGAAGTCAGATTTTTTTTTAATCTGTCCGTGTGACAAATGATATTATTGAAACTGTAAATCTTTACTGATTAATCCATTTCGGAATATCTTTAATTGTCAAATTGCCAAAGGCATTTGTGATTGACCACCCTCGAATTGACGGCTCACTCAGATATCAGCTTTTTAATAGATGTTGCCCTCGAATAAATGCCGCTCTCAATGAAATGTAAAGGTTTATTTATTTTTTTTTTTACCCCTGCTCAAGTATGACACTCGAAGAGTCTGCAGCCTCAATCCAGAATGTAAGACAAACTAATGTACACCTAATGCACACATTAAGCAAATAGGGCTGTCTGTTTACCTTGTCCTCATTTTGGATGCTGAAAATTTAAACTCAGAGGAACTTAGAGCTTTGCCGGTCACTCTAACCGTATCCGAAAGCTGGCTGAAGCTATCTTCTTGTAGTGACACAGAGAGGTGGGAAAGGGGGTGTGTAGGCTTTCCCTCTCTATGAGTGGCTGAGAGGCTGGTCTTGCGGGGGGATTGTTAGCCCTATAAAATAACACTCTACTGTTCCCAAAGGTCTGCCCTTTTAAAAGTGCTGAGCGTGCGGAAGCGCTGGTCCAGGACTGAGAACGGCCGGGGGAAAGAAACCGGAAAAAAAAGAAAAACAAAAGAAAAATAGTAGTAACGGGGAAACCTTGGGAAGACCCCTGAAGTATTCATTATAGCAGGCTGAGGGAGCCGCTAGTGTAGGTCGGTGACCCGGGTCGTGTGGGTAGCAACGACTGTGGAAACGATGCCAAGTGCAGCACCTTTTATTTGTAGTTTTATTACTGTTTTATTTTTCTTTTTTCTTTCACCTTCTGTTTTTGATTATTCATTTGAACACCTGTAAGTGCGCCCACACTTTGAACTGTGTACCGCCTTTGGTATTACGTGGTTCTGTCTACCATCGTTGGTAGGCAGACCACGGTCAATAACGCCCTCTGCGGGCTAAAAAGGGGAAGCACCCACACCCAATAAAACCAGGCACCTTTACAATGTTTCAAATTCACCCTTATATCTCCTCTTGTCAGTGAATTACCCACCACCCTTCCATAGATATATTTTCCTTTTAACCAAAAACAAATCGATATTCTGAGGTAATATTTTTCATTAAGCAAAACAACTGCATCACACTAAACTACCGTTCTCTCTCCTCTTCTTGTCCAGCCCCATAGCAACCAATACACAGTAACCAATGTAATGGAACCGTAGGTTCAATCTTAAGATACAAAACAGAGATTTTGTTTTTGCTAAGTAGAAGAAATGCCCGCAATGATTCAGAAAAAAAAGCCCAACAGTGCCTCACCTGGCTGCGCGTCATTAATACCCATACATGTGAGATGATGTACCCTGACATTATTATGCTGCTGGTGCTCTGAAATGTCAGGAGATATGCCCAATTAGTTATTTTGTATTCAGTTACAGATTCTGGCAGAAACCAAGCATTCCCACCTGCTGTTCAAAAGAGATTCCATCAGCAGCCTTAGAGGGAAAGCTGTGGGATCGTAAAAGAAAAGCTGATATAGGCTAGAGAGGATCCTGGGGTGAAATAGGGGGGCAAAAGATATTGATCTATATACTATGCTTGGGAAGATAACTACCCAAAGCTAAGGCAATACAAATGACACCATTAGATTTGGGTACCTGTAGAAGAAGCTAATGCTCTGCAAACAATTTTTACACTATTATGGCAAACCAGAGGATCCCAAGGCTATTTCATTCATCAGCTTAGAAAGGCACCGCATTGTGTAATTTAAACAATTAAATTAGTTTCCTTCCTATAAAATACGTTAAAAAAATCTCAATTTCAGTTTTTATGGGTACAGTACATGTTGTATACACGCCTCAAAGCCGCCAGCATAATGAATGGCTGAAGAACATTTATTCAGACAATCTTGGAATTTGTTTGAAATGTGTAATGCCATTCTGTATTGGATGTACCTAGCTTTTTACTGGTTCAAGCAAGGGCCCCAGTGTCAATACCCTGTAATGGAGTTGCCCTTATACAAGTTTACCTTAGCAATTTTGCAGTATTGCAATGCTTTCCTCATTGTTTACCAATGTTAGCCATGTTTTTAATATGCATTGCATTGCCACATCTCTCTGGGCTTAACAGTGCTTACCCATGGTTCCACTATGCTTTGGTACAGTTTGTTATGCTTTTACTATGGGAAACCTTAATAGGGGTGGGGTTGTTATAGCAGTCTCTTACCCTGTGTGTATCTAGCTGATTTTGGACGGTAGGCACATCGCCCCCAATGGGCTTCTGTCTGGTCAGTTCCTCATTCTTTAGCTGGAGCCAAGCAAGGAGTTCCTGCAGAGAGAGGTGTAAGCGCTTCCACTGCTCGGTGCTGGCCTCAAGATGGGACCTAAGCAAATGGGAAATAAATGTAACACAAGTGTCTGTAACCAGGTTCTTACAATAGTCTTACAAGACAGCTTTGAAGCTGCTTAAAGTATATCATATACGGCACTACATTCATCTGATTTTGATCTAAACTACAGGTATTATGAGCCAAGTGAGACCATGTATGCCTAGCTTGCTACATGTTACTACAGGTCAAATACTACATTTTTTGTGTAGTACGGAAGGATAGGAAGGATTTATTTTCTCTGATTTGTAGAATTGAACTGGGGAGATGTTTATTATCAGGTGATATAGCAAACCTAACACATCACATAGGCTTATGTAACAGGGCAGTAGAAAAGCCCTGCTTAAATGTATTTTGTTAATTTATTTTTAGAACAGGGTCTCCCCTTCCACCCCTGCGTTATTTAATGTATTATGATTTATTTATTGTATTTGTTTGTTTTATTATTTATTTTATTGCATTACTGTATATAATTATTGATTGAAGGCGAAGCACCATGTGTTTTGTTATTGTTTTGCAGCGTGGATGCGAAGCCCCATCCACATTAAAAACCCGTGCAGAAGTTAGCCATCTCCCGAATTAAGTGATTAATTTGTTGCTAATCGGGAAATGTTCACCTACATAAATACCTGCAGCTCTCTGCACCTCAGGGCGGGTGTTCAAGAGGCGGAATGAGAACGAAGAGAGAAGCGAAAACGAAACTAAAAACGCTTAAAGGATCCGTGAAGGTTACTGCCCAGCCGGACCTTAACAGTTATTATGTGTTCGTGATTTGTTTTTGTTTATCTCTTATTTTTGTGCTCTGTGAACTGTGTTTCTTTTGTTTAAATATTTTATTTATTTTTGTTATTTAATAAACGGCACACGCCGCGTTTTGTTGAAACTGCAGATACCTTTGTTGTGCTTCCTTCTTCTGGTCTGAGTCACCGCAAAGCCATTTCCTGCCACAGCTTTTAAAAATGCAGCATAGTGTTTTAATTTAACAGGATGGTAATGGTTCGTTTATACAAGGGTTTTCTTTACTAGTTATAAAGCTTTTCTAAAGTAAAACCTATTTTGTTTGCTTTTCCAGAGAGGCAGAGTGTGCACACAATTATGACATTTTTTTAAAATAATAAAGTCAGTTTCTAAATGACTGTGGGGACCCAATTCATGTTACTCTCTCTAATACTTTTTTTGTACAGCGTTAATGTTTTGCAGATTTATATTTCCTGCCACTGCCAATGAGAAGTGCTGTGAATGAGTGGTTATATCCCAGCAGGTTATCCTGTTAAAAACGAATTTGAAATAAATTAAATGAATACACACATAAATTGTCACCAGAGTCTTTTGTTCCTGGAGAAGATCATAAGGATGATAATATCATTCAGCCTGAATGGAAAACATAAACCCCTTGCTCCCAGTGCATCTTTTTTATTATTATAAATTTCCAAGAATCCGTGAGAGCTTTTCTGCAGGATAGCACTAGACTGACTGACATATTGAATGGTTCTTCAATACACACCACTACATATGCATTTGTGGTAGCCGTCTTGTATTTAATATTAGCTAGTCACCCTCTTCAGTTAACACTAGTACCCAAATCTGACCCCTTATACATTTTCTTTAAGATCATTGACCTGGCTTACAATAATGCGGTAAAGAATTACAAGAGAATTACAAGAATTACTGATGCTTGAAACTGGTTTCAATAGAAACCTGATCTGACCATAGCTAAGGTGGAAACAAGACACTTCCATATGCCAAGTACACTTTGCCACTACTTTGTCGAGAGAAAAAAAAAATCTATTGAAAAAAGGAATGCAACACAAGGGTTAAACAGCTCTTTTAACAAGCCTAAACAAAGCGCTTCATTCAGAATCATTGCTCTTTCATGACAACCTATGGTTCCATTCAGACAATGAGTACTGTATCATGTTTACACTCAGAGAACTAAGCTATCTGCCAACATCTTTAAAGAAAATGTCTTTGCTACTGAAATATTTCAGAAGAATGCTTTCTTTCAGGATACACTCGAACTTCATCATGCGGCTGTCGTTTTTTTTTTACACTATCTGATATAAAGGTACTTTACTGTACAGTGCCTTGGCTTACAGCTGCACAGAATCTGGCAAACTGCATTCATGATAACAAACAAGAGAAGAGCGAGCCTTCAGAGACAAGTGTTACAATAGGGATAAAACAAGAGCACTCACCCACATCCTCCTTATAAAAGTATACTAGTATACTTCACACATGGGAAAAGTATGGAACAAATCGAATGTGCTGAACCATTAGAAGGTTCAGCACATTGTTGTTTTATTTGTAACCTTGCATCTAAACTCAATAAGTATTATGACTCATGAAAATCAGATCAGACTTAAAAATCCTCCCCAGGTAAGCGTTGTAAAAACCTTCCACTATGCAGCACGTCTCATAGTCCCATGCCTTTCAAATAACAGTGGATCACAAAATAAAGATCAAAACAATATCATGTTTATAAATGTGCTTAAAAGAACTCTGGGACAAAGTTGTTGAAGGGCACAGATCGGGGGATGGGTATAAAAAAATAATAATATCAAAGGCCTTGAATATCCCTTGGAGCATGGTCAAGATGACTACTAAGAAGTGGAAGGTGTATGGCACCACCAAGACCCTGCCTAGATCAGGCAGTCCCTCCAAACAGGATGACCAAGCAAGAAGGAGACTGATCAATGAGGCTACCAAGAAGCCAATGGCAACTTTGCAAGAGCTACAGGCTCTTATGGCCAAGACTGGTCAACATGTGCATGCGACAACAATATCCCAAGCACTCCACAAATCTGGCCTATATGGTAGGGTGGGAAGAAGGAAGCCATTACTCAAGAAAGCACTGACACAACAAAATGTGAAAAAAGTTCAAGGGGGTATAGACTTTCTACAGGCACTGTACCTGTATATACACAAATTTACTTACAAATATTTGTTTATTTCATTTATTACCGGTTTTTGAGGTTGCGCTTTATTTAATATGCCTGTATATGAACACATTTCTGTTCAAATGTCTGTTTATTTACAATGTTTCGGTTGTGTAGGTGCTTTATATGACTTTCTTGAATAAAACTACAACTTACATTGTATTGTTTGTCCTTTCATTATAATATGTATGTTGTTTATAATACTCCGGTCAAATTGACCGGTCATGGTTGTTCTAGGTATACCTATAAACACGGTCGTTCTAGTGTTAATGTGAATATGTAAACATGCTAGGTTTACAGGTCAGTGTCAGGTGACATAGTGTACCGCCAAGGGCACATTTCCTTTCATTATGGCAGAATTATAATATGCAGGCTGCAGGTTTCTAATAAAAAATAAAAAATGAATACGAATACACAGTTGCTGAGTGGATTTTGTGTTGGTGGATTGAGGGAGATATATATCTGACTAGCCCCTGTGGGTTTATCTGGTATTGTCTGGAAATCTGATTCTTTGTAATCCTGTGGGATTACACTGTGCATGGTTTACAACACGTATGAGGCAGTGTGACCAATTTGTGTGAGGAAAGGACTCGGGGACTCGGTTTTCAATCTCATCCACTGACTTACATCACCACAGGGCAAGTGGCCTACTCTAGGCACCTCTATTCCACTCAGCTCTAAAATTGTACACATTAATAGCACCTTACAGTAAGAGTATGTGACATCTTAGTTATGCTGTCTTGGATAATAATAATTTCTTCTAAGATATCCTTTGCTGCTCTGGAGCCCAGCTGTCAAGCATCACATGTAAATTAGAGAGGATGAATTGTGGCTCAACTTATCTATATCTTTCTAGTGCCATTAGCTGGAGTCCCAGCTGTGGACTTGCACTCATAATCAGGAGCTGCAGCAGAGATTCATTCATGGTTTCAAATTCCCAGTCTACTTAAATGCTGCTCTATTGCTGCTTCCTCTAGGCAAGGGCGTTTGGGGGTCAAAGTAGCTGGGATCCCTGAATGGCAATACTATACTTTGCTTGCACTAAAGAGGATTTTACTTTTTTTTTTTCTTATTTTTGATATTTGTTTTTTGTTCTTGAAATCTCATTACCGTAATGCATCTGAAATTTTTTGTTTGTTTTCCTAAACATTTATTCATGAAAGAATGGATATATATTTCTGAAATATATATATATATATATATATATATATATATATATATATATATATATATATAGTGCGAATTCAAGTTGTAAATGTTACTAGATACCTAAACTTTCAAGTAGATATTAATGACTAAATAAAATTTTATAAATGATAATTTACATGTCTGAAAGATTTGTCTCCTTATCGTAATATTTCTTCAAGTTCTCCAGTGATGCCTGGAAATATTTAAATAAAGTTTTGATTACTTTTAATTATCCATAGTACTAAGTTTAGTGTACAACAATATATCCCTGTATATGATAAATTCAGTATTAAATGGAGTCATCTGGGTGATTATGTAAATAAAGCACCCTATTTACCTGATGCTGAAGGACTTCTTATGCAGCTCACTCCATCGGACGTTCATGTTGTCCAGCCGTCGATGCAGCAGCGTGGCATCTTCTGAGCCCTCGAGAGACTTCAGGATCTTCTGCCCATTCTCATCTAGGCTGTGGAACACCTCAGTGTGGGCTTCGATCTCTGCCTGCAGGTCCTGCCAAACAAAAGAGAATTTTAGAAGACATACAGCAGATGTATCAGTCTCAATAACCTGAGCTTGGTATTTGAACAGTAAGACTGATATATATATATATATATATATATATATATATATAGATATTATATATATATATATATATTTAGAATATATGTATACATGTGTGTGGGTGTGTATATATATATATTGTATATATATATATATATATATATATATATATATATATATATATTGTATATATACATATACACACATACATACATATATATGTTATTATATTCAAGGGCTAATGGACTCAACGATCCTTCTTCCATTTGGTCCCTGCTTATTGGAATCAGTTCCCATAATATCTCAAATTGTCAAAATCTATACCAGTCATTTGATAATTGAAGAGTCTGCCTTAAAAACCTTTTTCTAAAAAAAATCCCCAAAAAACAAAAACACATACACACTTCAAAATGAAGTGTTGCTTCTCAATATGTCTGTTTCAAATCAATACCTACAAATTCTGCATGCTAGGAAGAATAAAGGATAGGCTAGTGGAGCTGTCCACATTAACAGGCATTACTTAGCAATACCAAGCTTCCAGCACACAGATACAGAGAGAGCAGATATCTTTGTTTGCCTGCAGGCACAACAAATCAATACAGATATTAGAAAGAAAATGTTTTCACACCACAGCTTTGAAAGGCCTTGTTAATAAAAGGGAAGAACTGCACCTTCAGTTTTCAGATGAGAACCTTTGAATACCGATAAAGATCAAGATATTCTGCAATTGTAACACTAATTTTATAGTTTTAACTCAGAATTCACAATTGAATGTTTAAAGTTATGGATGCTACTGTAAACAAGAAACATTATTATTATTATAAGTTCTGCTTTTCATTGAACAGGTATATATGCAAGTGTCTATACAGGTGTAACTATGCTAGGAAGGTTAACATTTGATAATTGAAGGTTAACACTTGACATTTGAGGTTGATTTCATAAACGCATACAAGCATTTTGCAGCACTGGAGAATCCCAGAGGATTTAACCAACCACCTATTGTTGGGGTACTCCCTGGTAACCAACTGGCAGATGCAATGCAGGGTGATCCCCCACTGCAGTAAAATGGTTCAATAAAACCCAGCTGTGGTTTATCCCTGTGGGATACCGGTTGGTCAGATCAACCCCTAATGTTGCAGTTATCTACAAAATGTACTTTAGAACAAATATACTGTTTATGTTCCTACTTCAGAAGCCTTTAATTGTCCCCTTGAGACCTGCTGGGAGTGTCGTATTCTCGTCATTACACAATATAAAGCAGTACTGTCTTGAAACAGATGAAAGAAAAATGCTCAAGTTTAATTCTGGTGAAACAGTTGTTAATAACTAATAATTTCATCAGATCATCAATTAAGCATCCTTGACAGCACAATTTGCTACTGACAAATCCACCAATATACAATATAACCTAAGGGACACATTTTGTAAATGCAGTTATTGTATTATATACCTGAGCATTTATAGTCACTTGAATAATAAACTGGAAACTCTGTTTCCAAACTAATAGTTCCAATGGAGATAATTTAAATTCACCTAGAAACCATTTGGGAATCCTTTCATTTCATACCTGTGAGAAAATGTTTGTCTGACAATATAACCATGAAAGTAAAATGTAAACACCACAGTTATTTAGCAGTTTAAAGATACTATAAACTAAGGTAGCCACCAGTATTGCTCAGTGCTTCCTTCTGATCCTTTTAATTCATTTAAGAGATACAAAATCCACTCATCTCTATGCTAACCAAAGAGAAGCACATTGGATAAATGGGTGTCAACATTGGTGCTGTTTGAGCACCACATACACACAAGCATTTCAAACACTAGAAATAACAAAGAATGGCTATTAAACTCTGACCTTGACCTTGAAGGTTTTCCTGTGTAACATGTTTAGCCCTGGACTAAAGCACTGCTTCCCGACGCATCACCACTACTGTCAGGATACCACCTCTCCACATTGGGACAGTTTTCCAGTTTTTGTGCTTGATTACATTTCACTGACAGAATATAATTAAGCGCACAAGCCCTACTGGTCGATAAAACACAGCCACTTTGTCATTTGGATGAAAAAAAGACAGACGGACGGATGGGGGGTGTGTGGGGAGGGAGAGAAATCAGACAGGGCAGTGAGTGTAGGAGGCTTTCAGAACAAAAAACTCTAAATAGGCCACTGACAGGCCCATTCTGTACAGCATCTTCTCTTATCACTTTATAATTAGAAGGGTGAATTTTTTTTTTTATTTGAAAAGCAACTTCAATGTTCCTGCCAAGTGCACATTCCATCCATAGACAACCTAAGTAACAAGATTCCAATCTTCCTACACAGCACATACATTCTCCACACGCTACACTTAAAAAATGATTATTTGTGATTTCTCCATTTTTCAAGGCTTTTTTTTCATATTTAATTCTATCCATGTAAATATGTATCCCTCAGCTCACAATCACATTCAGTTTATATATTATATAGACTCTATTTTTATGATTAAAATTAATCTTGTCTGTATTTTTCCACCCAGGGTGAGTTATTGACCTCTTATTACTATCACTACCACATAAAAAGTTAGTAAATAAGTCTGGTTTAAACATATTAGAACAGCAGTATTAAGATCCGCCAGTATTAAGATCAGTTGTCCTCAATGTTTTTTTGCAACAGGTACATTTGGGTATTTCTCATAAGGTCAAGGGCATGATCCCTTCACTCTTCAACATTTAGCTAACTACTTCTTATAAAATGTGAAATAAAACGAAGTTATGAAATACAGACTGAACAAAAGCAGAGTTTGAGAGCACAAAGTAGTATATTTAAAAGATTTTAGTTCCTCTAACAATACATCAGTATTTCAGAGTAACATCGTGTCAACTGCAGCAGGCACAGATATCTTTCTGGTCTTGAGGACACACGTTTGCCCAGGAGCACTGCTTTGAGGAAGACTTACTTAGATCATCATACACTAAGGCAAGTTGCAGTACTGGAATATGTATTGGTAGGATATTCTACCCACATTTTTTTTTTCAATATACTTTTGTGTGTATTGTTTTAATTTTTTTCTTTTTTTTCACTTTGACCACTTTTTTAAACTTTTAAATGGCATTCCCTGCGTCAAGGTGGTTCCCCGTGTACCCACATGGCCCTCTCAGGACTACATTTCCCATCATCCTCCTGCTCACTGGTAAATCCACCTCAGTTACATATGTGAGCAGGGGGTTGATGTAATCCTGAGAGGTCCAGTTAAAATACTCAAAGCTCATTATTTCAACACCTCCTATACCTAAATTTACCTGACAATAAATTTTCACAATCTGTGATCTTCGTATTTGTACAGACCTTTGAACTACAAAGAAAGTACTTCAAATGTATTCCTCATGGTATTTAATATTGAAGCTCACAATGGCCTCTAATAACAAAAAGCTGTGTCCAGTCTTAAAATGTTTACAGAATATCAGTGCCACGCTCAATAGTTTTCAAAAACAGCATTCAAAACAAATCTCATTTACAGGTTATAAGCTATATGACAGGGGTTATTGAATCTCATTTTCTTTTGTTGCTGATAAATGTCTGCTTATTGTAGCGACAAAAAGGTTCATGTTCACTGAAATTGGCACACACAACTCCTAATTAGCCCCAGGGGTCTTAAAACAGAGCTTGAAGATTACCCAGCTGTAATATTCCACAACAGTTTTGGAAAGTCAAGCTTAGCACTTGCATCTTCTGGAATCTAACTGCCTCCAATTCAAACTATTGTGCAGCACCAGTAACATTCAGCTTCTGCTTTTGCAGTTTATTTATCCCACCCAAAAGACAAAAAAGTGATTCCATTGAAGTTGAGCTTTGACATGACTTATGAGTGCACCATCATAACCAGCAGCCAGCAGCAGCCCTGCACAGAAATGTAAAGTCATATCTGGAAAGCATGCTACTTACTGTACAAATGCTGGACTTGCTCCAGTCCCAATCACTCCAGTAGAAGTCTATTTCCATTGTGTTTTTGCACGTTTGGTCAACACGTCAACCTTACTCAAACTTTACACAGTATATCATGGCAGTAGAACCCCCTGCAATTATATTTCTTTCCCCCTTTCAGTTCTGAGAAAGTCACATCACCAATGCAGGCACACTTCTGATGCAAGCAGCTTTCGCTCTCACTTAGTGACTCAATGTCTCGCTTCCTCTTTCCACTGACAAATAAAGACCTTCTGGATAATTTGGAGGAGCCACTGCTATTAGTTCCACTCACATTCCACTCACATCCCACTTTCCAATACCCACCGATTTCCCTTTACAACAGGGAGTCAGGGCACAAGAACAGAAAAACAAGCAGCCGCTTAAAATGAGTGAAGAGAAAATCTTTTCTTGCAAAACTGAAAAAATAAATAAATAGAAGTACCATTCACCACGCTGAGCACTTAAAGTCCAGGTTTTTTTTGTTTTTTTGTGAAAAATTCTGTAGCAGCCTTCTGTATTTCTTCTTTAGAGGTGGGGGTTAAGGTTAATTGATAATTGGCCTCACAAGTTTTTCACTTTCCGATATGTTACTGCTCTGCTCGTTTTTGTCTACGCTCAGTAATGTGGCGAAGGTAAACTTAAAAACATTTTTGGTTGTTTTGACATTCCAGCAAACATATCCTTTCATTACCCATGCTGTAAGGGCATGTCCATTCATCTTCCTTTTTTATCATCTAGATCCAGTTGCAAACTTGTATCTCCAGCACAGATTCTTATTTCCTTGTTTCTGAAGTCATGCCAGGTTTCATCAAGAAATGCCACAATGATTTAGAAAAAAAAAAGAAAAAAAACTTTTTGAAGAACAACTTGTTGAATTTTTGAAGTAAACATCTGGGCTAAACAAAATGTGTTTACTTTTCTATTTCTGGTTAATAACAAGTTGAAAGCCCTATATAGCTTCCACAGGGCTCTCAGAATCATGTCTGAGGTCAATGGTTACACTCTGATGTATCAGATATACCTAGCAGTCAGACATGATTCCGAGAGTACTACAACATTAATAGTATACACAGAAAAATAGAAACTGTGCAAGAAATTAAACAGCTGCATAGGTTAAAATAAAATTAAAAAAAAGACTCAATACAAGAAGAATAACAAATCTTTAGAACTTCAAATAACAAAGAAATCCTTTGAGATTCGATGATTTCAAGACAACTTCCTAATTTTATATAAAAGAAATACATTTTTTGGTGGAATACCATTAAGATGCAAATCAGCACTTATGTGCTTTGAAAAAGGAAAACTATATACTATAATAGTGGTTACTGTTCTATGTAAATTAAGCCTGGGACTCCTAATTTGTTATATAAACTGCATGTGTGCAAGGCTTTTTTTTTTCTTTAAAATTTTTTTTAAAAATTCATTTTTCTAAAAATTTCGTCGTCTCCAAATTTTTACCCTAGTTTTCTCCTCAATTTAGTGTGCCCAATTATTATCTCACCGCTCGCAACTACCCTGCTGACTCGGGGAACGGAGGCTGGAGCATGCGTCCTCTGAAAAGTGCTCCTGCCAATCTGTCATTTTTTGCACTACGGATCCACAGCGAGGCCACCAGACCTATAGTGCTGGAGGACAACACAGATCTGGAGGCTCCACTTAGAACCACAGGGGTCGTTGATGCCCTGTCGACCTATGTTTGATCCCCTGTTTGACAGTTTAAAGGATTAGCTCACTATTACTGATATAGAGATTATATATCACCTGTATACAAAAGTGGTCATTATTCTCTAGAATCCACTGTTAATCAGCAGTGGAACTGCTGTGTACATGGAATCACAAAGACATTTAGAAAGTGACACAATTTCAGTTGAAAAATGTTCAAGCAGTAAAATTAAATCTGACTTTTCCATTGCACAAAGAAAGTGTGGTGTGCCTCAAGCAATATTATCTAATCTTTGTATATTATTGCTCTGTTGTTTTACTGTTCAATGCTGCAACTATAAAGGGTACTGACACGACTGGCAATTTAAAGCAGACGTATTGGCCATTTAGTCTACTAGATTGTTTTCATTAACAGGTACTAAGTGCAGCCAGATACACCTCCATCCTTCAGACCAATGTGAACTTCTTCATGCCTGGGGACGGGATGCAAACCTGGGTTGTCAGGGATCCAGAGTGAACCTGCTACTGTTGCTCTAAAAGAGCTGGGTCCCCTTTAGTGGAGCAGTCAGATGCATCTTAATACTACGTCACTCAGAAAGTGCAAACATACGGACCATCATTACACAGGGGCACACGTATGGCATATCTACAAGTACTCAGAGGTTCAGTCCATGAGACATAAGCGGGAAGGCGCATGCTAAAGGAATTGGTATCTCATTAATTTCTGTGATAGCTCACATGGCCTGATTGCCGCTAGTCCTTTGAAGTAAAGACAGTGATTTTGTTCCAGGAAATAGTCTGCATATTCAAAACTACAGTACAAAACACAAACGATGGCCAGTGATAATGCTGCTAATTTTAATAATAGAAAAAATGATGGATTTTAAAAACTTGGTTAGAACTAAATAAATGTAAAAGTAACCTGAAAGGATAATGCACGCTGCTTCGTGGAAATGGCATGCGTGAACACTATGGCAACCTGGAATGCATCATAGGATCAGTAGTCCTATAACACCACTAAAACACAGTACAGAGTCAGTTAATACATTTCTCAATATCCTTTACACTCAGCTGTTCAAACAAGGGTAATTGGCTCCAAAACCATTTGCACACCCCCACCCCCCCGAGTTTTTGACCAATTACTTGAAACCTCAAGCTAGGGTCCACTCCTTAGCTGCTAAACACTGTCCATCGGAATGTTGCTGATGAAAATAGCTTATGTCACCTGACTGTCCTATCCCTATTTTTTCTCAGATAAAATGTGTCTGAACCATAGACCTGGGGAGAGAGTTCTTCTTGTAAATCACCAGTAAACTTTTAAACCCATCTCCAAAGTGCTCACAGCCAGTAAAGCAGAAAATGCAATCCCAGGCATGGTTTAATAATCTTAGCATGATCAAGTTGGAAGGAAGTCTATAAGCAGGAATGATCAAGTAGTATGTGACCAAAAGTTAACTCCTTCATTCTCACCACACTGCTCCCCGGTATGATCGGTCAAAGAACCATTTAAAAATTTACAGCACTGTTGTCTATGGAAAGAGGTAGAATTTGTTCAGTATCATTATGGTGTAAGGCCACCACTGCTATCCAGGGCAGCAGTGATGTTGCATTATTATTCTGCACTGTGTTTAAATGGTTCTGCTACTAGTGCTTGTTCTTCGTATCACTGCAGTAGAAACCGATGTTATCCGAGGTAAGACTTTTGCTTATCCATTTTTTGATAGCACCATTTCAACCAAATATGATGCAGGTTTATTGCTGGGATACTAGAATTGTAGGGATATCCAAGATAAAACTGGTTTATGGGTCCCAGTTTGTACAGTTTTGGATACAGAACTACCTGCAAACTGATGTTTCACAACTACAGTTTAAAGTTTGCTGTTGAGATATCTGGTGATTCCCGTGCGATGTAATTCTTTTGAGAAAATAATGTTTTCGATACTGTTGAATACAAATACAGGTTCCCCACTGTATGACATTGCAATCCCCTCTAGTTTCTCGCAGTACTGGACCTGCTTTTACAGGATCACACAGCTTCCATAAATTATGAATTACAACTTGGAATCACATTCCAACTGCTTTTTCAAGAATTTGTACACTGCCCACAGGTACTAGGGCAGTGTTACACATTTACAATAGTACAAGCACAGCAAGGTGTAATTAACGGTGGTAAACTTTTACTAGGGTGATCGTTTAGACTTCCCTCCTCTCAGAATCGCAGAAAGGCCTTTATATCTAACTTCCCTCACTTGTGGGGGAAATTATGTGAAAATCCCATATAACCATCACTTATACTTAGGGCTTCTGATTTTCAGTTTTAAATGATAAAAAATAGATAAATTACAAGCCCTTTTCTTTAACCACTGGACCACACAGCCTCCTAATGTACAACGTAAGTGCTGAAGTACTGTCAAGTTAGTATACGCAGAAAAAAAAAAGTATTTTGGAAAGTAACCGAAAACACTAATTTCATACAGTATACAAAAAGCGAAAGCCCCCAAAAAACGGATTTTGGGGTATCTTGAAAATAGCTAAAAAATAAGCACAGAAAAATGAAATTAATACAAACTGAAAAACAGAAGTCCTACTCATACTATATTCATTATAATGATGCTTGGTCTTCTGGTTAACTGAGACTAAATGCAACTTGTGAATCTTACAGTATAAGACCTGTCATAATAATACAGTAATAATTGACTCCCATCTCCTCACTGGTTTACCCAATAGCTTTTCCTTTCTAAAAATGTCTTGACGTAGTTTCTGCTCTGCTATCAATGTTTCCCTCACACAAACCTGATTGACCTCTGACCACTGACTAAGATCTCTCATCAATAGAGTGTGGCTATATACCTGCTTGACTTTTTTAGAGGCTAAAATGTGTTTGCAAAATGATGCTGACCAAACATCATTAACTATTGCTTAAGTCTTCTTTAAACAGTCATTGTAAATATTGTTTATATTTTTCCTGACATGATAAGCCAGTACAAATGGAGTCTGATTTGCTGCCATGTGACAGGTTCAGCTGAGTAACTCCTGAGCAAGCACTCCCTGAGGGAAAGAGTCATCTGTGTGTTTACAAAACAATGTACTGTAGGAAAACAGCTCTCCCTTCCATTATCAGTTTGAAACAGATATTTACTGAAACTGCTCATGGTAAGCAGCACAAAGGGATTTTTACGATGGGGATCCCAAATGATATCTGATCTGTTATCACACAAAACCAAACCACATGATTTCCAGCGGCAATTCAGTGGCACTGCAATAGCATTGGTTTTGCATTATTTTGTTTTCGCAATTCCATTTTAAATTTATATCTCTACCCTACAAATACAACAGGACTCATAGACTTTGAAACATGTGATAGTGGTTACTGAAAGACATAGAGACAAATTATATATATATTAATATTCTATACTGCCGTGAGCAGTTGTCTAAGATTTATGAATTTACGGTCAGTCAGTTGCTGCTTTTTATTTTATTTTTTTGTCTTTTGGTAGCACACCCAACCCCCCCTTCCAGCACTCGACACAGCTGTCCTGGCACAAACCTGCAACAGGCTCGAGCACCACCTTAAAAACTCAAGCTGAGAGTAGATACATTCAGGAAAAATGTGAGAAATGAGTAACTACGGTCCATTTTATTATTTAGCTATTTTAAATAGGACCACCTTTAAATTCTAAATTAAACCCTTCATGGTTGTTTTACAGACCCCTGTATTAACATCACTTACTACAATAAAAACACAATGCAAAAATGTTTAAGATTTTAAGATTGGTAGCATGTATATTATAAAAATAAAACCCAACTGTCTCTAAAACAGCAAAAACATAGGGAATCGTAGTAGCAACACCAACCGAAGCTCATTACTGACCAAACTAGTCCCTAACCTCTGGTATTTCTCCCTGCATCCAGATTTGATTCTTAATTAAACAAGCTATAAGATGCACACTTTCTAACACTCCCTTTAACATCCACATGGATCAATCTGCTCTACTCACTCTTCAAACCTCTTGAGTCCAAGCTCATATACTGTACCACTTTTTTGAGAGCTGAAATAGATATACAGTGGCTTGCGAAAGTATTGACCCCCCCTTGGCATTTTTCCTATTTTGTTTGTCTTGGAATTAAAATTTATTTTTATTTGGATTTCATGTAATGGACATACACAAAATAGCCCAAATTGGTGAACTGAAATGAAAAAAATAACTTGTTTAAAAAAATTCTAAAAAATAAATAATGGAAAAGTGGTGCGTGCATATGTATTCACCCCCTTTGCTATTAAGCCTCTAAATAAGATCTGGTGCAACCAATTACCTTCAGAAGTCACATAATTAGTTAAATAAAGTCCATCTGTGTGCAATCTAAGTGTCACATGATCTGTCACATGATCTCAGTATATATACACCTGTTCTGAAAGGCCCCAGAGTCTGCAACACCACTAAGCAAGGGGCACCACCAAGCAAGCAGCACCATGAAGACCAAGGAGCTCTCCAAACAGGTCAGGGACAAAGTTGTGGAGAAGTGCAGATCAGGGTTGGGTTATAAAAAAATATCCGAAACTTTAAACATCCCACGGAGCATCATTAAAGCCATTATTAAAAAATGGAAAGCATATGGCACCACAACAAACCTGGCAAGAGAGGGCCGCCCACCAAAACTCACAGACCAGGCAAGGAGGGCATTAATCAGAGAGGCAACAAAGAGACCAAAGATAACCCTGAAGGAGCTGCAAAGCTCCACAGCGGAGATTGGAGTATCTGTCCATAGGACCACTTTAAGCCATACACTCCATTGAGCTGGGCTTTACAGAAGAGTGGCCAGAAAAAAGCCATTGCTTAAAGAAAAAAATAAGCAAACACGTTTGGAGTTCGCCAAAAAGCAATGGGAGACTCCCCAAACATATGGAAGAAGGTACCCTGGTCAGATGAGACTAAAATTGAGCTTTTTGGCCATCAAGGAAAACGCTATGTCTGGTGCAAACCCAACACCTCTCATCACCCTGAGAACATCATCCCCACAGTGAAGCATGGTGGTGGCAGCATCATGCTGTAGGGATGTTTTTCATCGGCAGGGACTGGGAAACTGGTCAGAATTGAAGGAATGATGGATGGCGCTAAATACAGGGAAATTCTTGAGGGAAACCTGTTTCAGTCTTCCAGAGATTTGAGACTGGGACGGAGGGTCACCTTCCAGCAGGACAATGACCCTCAGCATACTGCTAAAGCAACACTCGAGTGGTTTAAGGGGAAACATTTAAATGTCTTGGAATGGCCTAGTTAAAGCCCAGACCTCAATCCAATTGAGAATCTGTGGTATGACTTAAAGATTGCTGTACACCAGCAGAACCCATCCAACTTGAAGGAGCTGGAGCAGTTTTGCCTTGAAGAATGGGCAAAAATCCCAGTGGCCAGATGTGCCAAGTTTATAGATACATACCCCAAGACACTTGCAGCTGTAATTGCTGCAAAAGGTGGCTCTACAAAGTATTGACTTTGGGGGGGTGAATAGTTATGCATGCTCAAGTTTTCTGTTCTTTTGTCTTATTTCTTGTTTGTTTCACAATAAAAAATATTTTGCATCTTCAAAGTGGTAGGCATGTTGTGTAAATCAAATGATACAAACCCCCCAAAAAATCCATTTTAATTCCAGGTTGCAAGGCAACAAAATAGGAAAAATGCCAAGGGGGGTCAAGCCACTGTACAGGTCTTTTCAGTTGTATAGTGTTATGTATGATTGTGTTAAATGTACTAAAGAATAAAGACCTGAGAAATATGTAGTGTTCACTTTAGAGGTACTCTTTTCATTGATGAAAATCTGACATGCCTATTTTGTATTCTACAGATGGGAGAGTTTTGAAAAGCCAGGCAATTGCTTAGTACCTCATGGGACAAGATGTCATATTTTCGCTGCTTTGTTCAAAGTGTAACGACACAACTGGGGCAGCCTATTCCCAAGAGTTTTAGTTTGTTTCTTTTGCAATCTTTTTTTAATATTGTTATGTGTGATAAATCGATAGGCATTATTGATTATGAATATAAAATAACCATGGGCCTGATTTATTAAGATGTTTGTCTCTTTTTAAATGCATTATGAATAATTGTGACCATTTTTTTCAGGTCTTACAATTTATTAACACCAATTTTGTTTTATTACAAGTTCAATTTTAAGTTAACAGCTCAGACAGAATTCTGTAGCATATTTAACATGGGGTTAAATTTGGGTACTTTATCCATTAAAATGATCTACAAAGACCGATCTGTTAGCCTGTAATTTAACATGGACTGATTTGATTCTGGTCTGCTGCCATTGGAAATGAACAGGGCTAAGGCCTTTCTCAGCCCTAGTGGCAGCTGGGAAGAAGGTTTTACATACAAGACCATATATATATATTTAAAGAAAGGAACCTGACAGGCTTGATGGTACACCTATCTTAACATACCTGCCTGTAATATTTTCAATAAAATGAATGACACTACACAAGATCAAATTTGATTGAGCAAAGATAAAGTCATCACATGTGTTCTGTGTGCACCATAGTTACATTGTAAACAGCTGACAAGCAAGCAGAAGTAAAGGAAATTACTTTTTTAATGGGTTAGCAAGAAACAAACCAATTTAAAGCAAGCAAAAGATCAAATCTGCTTATGAAACAGGGCCATCTTATACCTGCTACTCCTGGAGACCAGTCTAGTTTAATTAGAAGAAAGCATCACAACTGCTTCACTTAGTGTTGGACAGCTCTGTCCTTTATTACAAAGTCTGTGTACTCCCAGTGTCCCAGATTATATTTACCTTTACTGCTAAAATAGATGCCACAATTCAGTACCCAGGTGATTTCATTTTAATAATACCATATATGAAATTGACATTTGCTGTGGAGTGGCTGAGTAGGCATTTGTGAATTTGTCTTTTTTTTCATTGCTATCTTGACATTAACATACGGATTCATTTTTTACAACAGCCAAATTAAGTTAAAATATTTTAATATATAGTATCAAGCCTGATGGAAGTTGGAATTTGATTCATAATTTTATCTCTGGTAGGGTGGCGGGGGATCCAAGGTATTTTAGTTACCAACAGATTATTCAGGCTGTCAAAATTACAATTCTTGAAGGCCCACTGCCAAGGGACCACACACAACTTTCTATGATAATTCGATATTTGTTGTTACACAACTATTGTAGTAGTTTCACTTAGGAAAGTTTGTCTCTAAGTTATCATTACTGTAGATTTTAAAATGCTAATTTGGAGTGCATTGATACTGTATATAAGACCCATTTCTTACGTCAGTGTTCAAAAGGAATATTTTAAAGATGGCCAGGACCTGAACACAGATTTATCAGGCTCAGGTACCTTTAATATAATTACTAAAGGGGTAAAAATGACGCTTGGACAAATGGTTCTCTTTACAGAGTGTATATAACAGTACACAATACATTTCTAAACAGCACTGGAAATTCTTGTGTGCCCACACCCATTGTAGCCATCTACTGTATATTTACACGGATTGCTACACATTTCTGAGGATAACTTGTCTTTTAAATATCTGTTTATTGCTGTTATTTTAAGAATCACTTGTCTCCAAACCATTCCAGCCACAGTGAAAACGCTTCACAGCTCTAATTAATTTTCACAAGGCCACAAGGACAGGACTTATAAAAACATAGCATGCCTCTCTACAGATATAATTTATATTCTTTATTAAAACTGAAATGTCTTTGACTGTCACAGGCTTGAGGTGAAGCACATAACTTTGCCCTGGCAGGTAAACAAGGGTGTTTCAGTCAAGAAGACACAGTGGTGCAAGCAGTTCCATAGGGCATGCTGGTCTGAATCCAAGAGCAAGCAAACAACTTGATCTGGCAGACAGTAACAGGGATTAGGTAACAGGTAGCTTAGACACAGTCAGAGCAGGTTGTTGCAATAATAGTTTTCCTATAGCTGGCACCATCTAAACAACCATAATGCAAACGTTAGATTATTATCATAACCTTGGTTCCCTGAAATAAAAATGTAACCATTACCACATAGGTATTTACCTTCTAAAGACATGAAACCTGAATAAGATATATCAAAGCTGCTCCGCCGCACCTGTGACCCAGTCATGCCCGCCCTCAAGGGATAAAGGACTACACACACAAATCTCAGTGTCATTTTTCCTTCAATCCTGCTGCAATCATGGACACAGTGACCTTGAAAGTTAGTGGTTACATTTCTATTTCAGGGAACCAGGGTTATGATAATAACCTAACAGAAGGTAAACAGAAGGTGACGGGGAAGAGTGTTTTGAACTGGATTGCTGTTATTAGCATTTCTCCTTTCTTGTTTATCTGCTTTTTTGTTGCATAATATAGTGACATTCACATCTCCAAGACAGGTGACTGGGGGAAATGCATGTGCATCCGCATTTATGCATTTAAGAAAAGACAAGCGAGATCTAGATCATAGAAGAAAGAAGTGAAGTCATTCGAGAAAAAAGGATAGATAGAGGGTCAGCATGCTTACCAAACTGGTAACAAGACTCAAAGACATGACCGATGAGCACAAAAGCTACAGTATATGCCGATGGTTGCTGGTAACTGTAGCAGATAAATCTACTGGGAACCCCTACTTAAATAGATATTACTTAGATATTTACAATTGTGTTGCTGCATTCTCTAAACAACTGCATTAAAACAAAAATTTCCACATGTATTAATCTGAAGTAGTTGTTTAAACAAATTTAGGAGTGCAATGAAGTTCTGAATGAATGACACTGATTTGTATGCAATTACTTTACCTTAATTAATGAAATGAAATTTGTCACAGAACATTTACAGAATCTTTTTTTTTTTTTTAACAGCGTAGCGCATGCAAAATATTAGCATGGTTTAATTCAAAACTCAATAACATTGTGAGTAAACTGCCATTATTGTTTCATATAATGAGCTTTTTTAAGTGGTTCAAGTTTCAGACTGTTAAGTATACAATAGAAAATATGAAGTTTGTATAAACTAACAGTGACGGCTATTTTCTTCTTTTGAAGTCTTTTGAACGCCTAAGGGAAAATAAACCTACTGAGGGTTATAGTTCCTGAGGGAAAACCTGATTTGGTTACAAAGAGCATTTCCACAGAATCTTCTTTTTGTTTCCCAGGCTTTACAGAATCATTAACTGATGTAAATTCAAGTTGAGACTATAACATCAAAAGAACCCTCAAGAGATAGGGTTCCACGATGATCTCTTGAGGAAAAGCACGTCTCAAATCAACTTTTCTAGCCTTAATTAGCTTTTCTAATAGATTTTCTTAACTTTGAATCATCTCTGAATATAAAACACTAGCGCATGAGGATCCATAAGTTATGAGGAATTAAAAACAGAGTGTCTCTTTCTTAGGAAATATTTAGCTGTAACTTATCTGTCCCACAGTTTTGGGTGGCACAATTTATGAGGGACTTGAATATTGGTGGACTAACGTGAACCCCTGTTTTACAGTGTTATACTTTCAACATGCACAGCCTACAGTAAATGGGACTGAAGATAATAAACTGATTTTATAAGATTAGCAACTATACCTTTTAGGCACATTTTTGCATTACGAACATCTTCATGGTCTTCATGGGTCAATGATAAATGAAAGTTAACCCAGTATACTGTGACGACATGAAGCTTTGAGGACATGTAAACCCCGCCAGAGGCCTTTCATTTCACACCAATAATAGAAAAGATCTGTTTTTGTTGACATAGTGGCATTAAAAGTATTACATTTTAAATTCTTTATTTCTAGTAGTTTTTTTTTGTGTTAGAAAATATTTTTGTTACTATTTAGTTATGGTAAGTCACAGAAGTTAAACAAGTAGATGATGTTTGAATGACATATATAGAAAACCCTGCCATTAAGTAATTACTAACATAGATCCTTTCCATCTACAACAATGCTAGAAAACATGTTAACAAAAAAGTGGATCACGCAAGATGAAAAAGTTGCAGCTTTATAAACTGTTATGGACAGCCAGCCTTACCTGCCACTGCTTCACAAGCTCTCGAGCCACATGAGCATCATCCAGCAAACCTTCCTTGTGGGTGGCATCTTGGAGAACATTGGCTGTCGTCTCAGCTTCCGTCAACCAGCCAAGGAACTTCTCCAGATCCAGGTAGAACTGCTGCAGGAGCCTAAGGGCTGCTTCCAATGCTGCCTCCCTCTCCCCCACCCTGCCAAGAAGAAGACACTTCATTCCAAAAACTTCAAACTGAGGCAGTTTTTCAATAAAAGGCAGCATAATTATTATTCTACCTCCTCTTTGGTACACCAAAGTCATATATATATATATATATATATATATATATATATATATATATATATATATATATGTGTGTGTGTGTGTGTGTGTGTGTGTGTATATATATATATATATATATATATATATATATATATATATATAAAACACCCAGCCACACAGCATGAAATTGTGCAATCTATGCTGGTATAATACCATCACAACCCTTTCACACAACCAAAGGGATCATGTGAGTAATTTTCAAACCTGTCAGTCAACAGATCGTTGTCCTCACAACGGTTGTAGCTATGCTCACGCATTGTGTCGGTGATTCGCCCACAGACTACAGTATCACACACCATCCCTTCTATTTGTGAATTTACCTCCTCGTCAGACCGCAAGGTTACCAATTCCTTAACTTCTTCCGGACTCCAATTAATACCTCTTTCTTGATCAGCCACTGGATTTAAAAAAAAATTAATTGTGTAATATCGATGACAAAAAGACCCAACACGTTCAGTACACAGTCGTGTGGGATGTTGACTTTCAATCCATGCCCACTATAGCACTTCAGTACCGGCATAGCATTTCACACAGGCAGTGTGGCAGAGTAGAGGGGGAGGAGAAAAGTGCAGTCCCAGACACCAGACTTGCACTTTTATCCTTTTAAAAAAGTATCACCAAAAATCCTTGTTCATACATCTTGTATGTGGACCAGCATGGCTATTAACACATTACTATCCTACATACAAAAACATTTGTTTCAAATAACTCTCACATAGCCTCATTGTTTTTTATGCCAAGCTGTATGGTACATTCTTAGTCCATTCACCTCTTCAAGCCAGGTATTGGAATTGAATAAACTAGAAATCAATCTATCCTATAAAAAAATTAAGTTTCATAGAAAATAATTTCCTTCCCTTTTGAAAACATAACCGCAAGCTGATTGCCTAATGTCCTCAAATAATTCCCTTTTTGGCGGTATATCAGATAATAAAGATGTATGCCTACAATTGAATTTCTCTAATGAAGAGCTAAAATAATAAAATTTTCCAATTTAATAAAATGTGTTTTTAGTGATTAAAAATGTGTTAAAAATACATTTATTACTGGGTTCGCCTAAATCCTAATTACAAATTAATCCTAAAATTGTTAATCAGGGTTAAAACATGTATTTATTTATTTTTTAAATAAAGTGTTGATGTTACTAGTTCAGTTTAGTTGAATTAAATATTGTTTTCTATATCATGGTAGTAACTATAACTACAATAATGTGGAATCCTCAACCAAAAACACTTGAGTCATTGATACTATAATAAAAACTCCTTGCTTGGTGTAAAGCAATAATTACTAAAAAATGACATCTGAGCATCAATATACGGAATATACAATATTTAAAAGAAGCTATTGAATGCCTGCAGTTCAAGCTGTATTTTCACTTTGTAAGGCACCTTGGAAAAGTTTCTTTCATGATAACTTAAATAACAATAAGAAAGCAATAAACTGTGTAACTGTACTGTGGCTAGACCTACCAACCTAACTACATATTGCAGTGACTAAACAAGTCAGTCCTCTGGTCATGGGTCATATAATCTAGGTTGGGTAGAAGCTAAATGGAATCCCCTACAAGTTGGCTTTCTTATAGGTTTGTGTTAAGCCCATCCAACACGTGAGTTCGGTTAGCTCTGCATTTTGGAACCTGGCAGCCAGGCTGACTTTGCTTCTGGTAACTGATTGAACATACTGCATAGAGCTGGGCAATTTGTTTAAAATGTCTTCAACCAAAAAGACACCAACTGCATCAAAGATAGGAAATACTAACGATCGCTCTGTCCAGCACAAGAAAGAAACATTTCACGACTGCTGTTATTATTACTTTTATTTTATTTTTTTTATTTCATTTTATAATTCCCTGTTGGTGACATAAGAATGTCTTCAAAAAGGTGGACATCAAAAACTAAATTGTTTTTCAGGTAAACATTTACATTTTTAGTAACATTTGCTAGAGCAAACGATCCATTTTGAATGCGACTATTTTTAGACTGGAAAATGTTCTGAAATAAGCTATTTTTTATAGTGAAGAAATCCTAATTTTCCTTGATCTGTGGCAACTCGCTCTAGGCATCAGTGATTGATCAGCTTGGATGGCACGAGACATTAAAAAAAAAAAAAATTTGCTTTTGAAGTTGGCGATAGTAGCATCTAAAGACAGGCAAGGCTCCCTAAAGTGGAGTCACAAGGCATAAACTTATCTAGAAGATTCAAAGGAAACCCTTCTTCTGCTGACAACAGTGAACTAATCCTGATCCTCAACTGCTTGTCCTGATCCTCTTCTAACCCTAGTTGAAAGAAATGCATATTCTGCTCTGGGTCAGATGAAGGCACCTGTTAGCCCTTTAATGGACACTGATGTCTGTCTGATGATTAGTGGAGTGCAAAGCCAAGGTTAAAGGGGGAAGATGATCTGCTTTGCGCAAAACATGACGACATCAAAAGCATTGTTATACAACCTGATGGACTCTGTTGATGTGAATCAGCGGAGATTATAGTATAATAATTAGCTTTACTTAGCTTCACAAAGAAACCAAACACAAATAAAACATAACCAAACTTTTTTTATAGTTAGGTGTTATAAAAAAAAAAAAAAAAAAAAAAAAATGCAATTTGGCAAATCAAACGGCATAGTTATTTCTTTTGGATTCTATGTTATTTTCAGTTGGAATGCAGGCACCCCACTTGCTTCTCTGCAAAGGTGAATATGTAAGATTTTAAGACCAGTCACCTAACACCAGAATATCCACTGCTTTCTTGCAGGAGTTGAAAGTCTGTGAAACAAGGGTGTATCAGAGCTACAGACATGCATTCAACAGTACATTCTCAGTGAAGAAGCTTTATTTATCAAGAGAGCACATTACATGAGTTACCGTGAATACAGAGAATTCCATCGTAAGTAAAATAACCAAAATGAAAGATTCCTAACAAAGTTCTTTCTAACTGACAAGCAACAGGACACATGTCTTGCAATATAAACAGTCCACTCATAAAGTAAATAACCCCACCACCACCACACACATTAAAATAAAATGCGTATACATAGTTGGGGGTAAATTATATCCAGTAATTGTTTTGAAACCAGAAAACCGAGAATTCTGAATTTTATGAGAATTCGATAAATGGAGTCGTATGTTTTAAGACATTTCTTAACAAAAAGCAAAAGCCTGTGTGAAAAAAAACAATGGCATTATACTACTGCATAGTACAGCCAAAAATCCAGATGCCTGACAAAAATATAAGTAGCCTATGATTGGTGTCAGTAATATCATATACTGTAGTAAACAGTAACAAACATCTTAAACAATGAAAGAAAGAAATAAGAAACTAAAAAATATAACCTTCAACTTCATGGCTCTTTGACGGAAAGCTTACAGCTACACAACTGTTCAAAATGCTGCTAAGGGTCTTTCCTTTTCATACACTTTAAAACGTCATCCTCTTTCTGAATGGTCAGACAAACCAATGTTCTGTGAAGACTGCAGGCTGGAGCTTCTGGAGTGATTAGGCCTTTTGTCAGAAACAAATTGCCGCCATTGTCAATTCCCATAGATGCCTGCATCCAGTGTGATTAAGAAACTACTTTGTATTTCCCATTTAAAAGTGTTTTCTCTCACTTCACCCGTGTGCTAATCGTTCAAAATTAACACCTCATTGTTTTGTTTTTCAATGAAAAACTTTTTAATGAAACCTTTTCCTTCGTGACCTTAATGCCTTCTAATAAGTGTATGATGCTGGTTCTAAATTATTACTCCAACCCTGCTTTCGGCTGCATATACACAGTGTTTTTTGTCAATGCACCTGCAGCTAGCATGCCGCTTTGGCACATTATATATATATTTTTAAATGGTTTGAAATCTCAGATTCTGTACTTGGCCAGGTGGGTAAACAATGGAGTCTCTCTTCAACATTTGTGCCATTCTCATGGTATTTGGACACCTTGATCTACATACATTATGCTTTCTTTCACCTTTTGTTATATAATTTTAGGATTATGTTTTTTCTTGCTTCCACATCTGTTACACTGGCAACATGACCAGCTTGAGCTGGCTTTGAAGCCAAAGTGATTTACATTTCAATAATATTTATTTATGTATACAATTTATACAAATACAAAACTCAGGAAGGAATTTCCTAGTCCATAGAATATTTTAATTTTTTTTTAAAATAATATTCACAGCATATACAGCAGTGGTAAAAGTCATTATCATTAACAATAAATAATTATTAATTAACTGATTAATGGACAATTGACACACAATAGTTGCTCAGAATGAGCTGGAGGGGTTAGTGGCACATTTGTGCAGTCTATTGCTCAAAGCACGTTGGGGAAACCAGAAATGTCATTGAACACAACTGGCAACACATGAGAAAAAGCAATAATTGTGACTGTTTAAAACATGCCTGCAAAATTTTTTAACAAATTTATATAATTCTAAGTGTCGCAATTGCCGGGAGCTTTAATACATCTCATTATAATATTTGAGAACCTTCACTTGCATTTTCTCCGCCCCCTTTTTGTGAATATATGCAAGAACACCTATAATTACATATTCATCTAAGGTTGAATCGCAAAGAAAAAATGCTGCCGCACAGCATTCCCTAAAAAGTCACTAACATCATTGCGCTTATTTAGTACATTTCACCCTAGACTTCGACTCATTTGCAACTGGTTTGCGATTATTGCATCAGGTGCAACACCTTAGTACATCTACCCTAGGTGTGCTGGGGCAGCTGCTGAATCTGTACCTTCCGTTTTTCGACAAGTGGTTTACAGTTGGTATTTTTAGATATGTACACATATTGTATTGTACAACCAATTCGAGGATTTGTTATTTTAACAAAACAGTGCAGCACACATTTGCTTTTTTATTTGAATTGTTATTATTGAATTGTTAATTGTTATGTTATGTGTGATTATTTTTATCCTTTAACTACTGAAACTCAAAGTTAGTTCAGTCAATCCCTGATGGACTTCCAGTTAAATAATGAGCTGATTTTTGTGCAATGAAAGCATTTTTTTTTTAATGTTTTATTTCAAATATCTTTGTTAAGTTAGAACTGATTAATAAAATACATTTTTATTTTGTTCTGTTTAAATCTAAAAATACATTTGACCACCCTGCTAGTAGCAGTAGGTTTTTCAGGTTGTCCAACAGTACTCTTCTCTGTACTACTTTTACAACACTGGTAGAGATCTCTGAGGTGTTTGTATTAGGTCATGACTGAGCAAGAAGGAGCTACAGGCTTTTATGGCCAAGACTTGTCAAAGTGTGCATGTGACAGTGTCCATAACTCAAGAAAGTCTGCCTTGAATCCCATTGAACTCAAGGTTACAGCTAAAGACGGTTGCGAAGAGGCTATAAACAGGGTTCGAAATGAACCCGCGTCGAAGCATAGTCTGTTGACAATGAAAGTAAAGGTTTGCCAGGTAAAATAATCCCAATATTCATTGATTTAATATAAAAAATGTACACATTTTGTTGCTATTTATTTGGAATATATACTTGTGGTATAAACAGAATACTGAATGATTGCTTGCGGTATATGGTTTTTATTCCCTTTAGGAGTATGTCCTTACTAATCCACTCACCCTGTCGGAGCTTGTGATTTACTGTGACATCCTCCTGCAGTGAATAAAAACCATATACCGTGAATGATCATTCAGCATCAGAGGGAAATCTATCCCTATATATATATATATATATATATATATATATATATATATATATATATATATATATATATATATTTGCTAGCACCTGTCTGTCACAAGCAATATATGTTATTCATGTAATTTATTGCAGTACATTATTCACTCATAAAAACATATCAAAGGCAAACAGTAGAATTAGGGCTTCCAGCTCTGAGTAACCGCAGTGGCTATTTGCTGGCAGGTCTGCTCTGTATTAAACCCCCTGTGTTACCAACACTGGTACCCCCAGATAATCTCAAGTTCCACAGTCTTGATTGTATATGACACAATAATAATCATCATATATTGAGGTTGAAATCAATTTGACAGCAACCGACTCAGGACTGCTTTTTCCAATTATCCTATTACAGGCCCGCTCATGTTTGGGAAAATAAGTTTATATTTCCAATTCCACCCAGGCACAAAAATGAGAAGTGCAATGCCTCCAGATATTAAGGCTTCACCGTTTATTAGAAGGGCTGAAACTTAAATAAAATAAGACTGCTGCATCGGGTATTTGAAAAGATAACACACATATGGAACTTATTGTAAATGTGCATACTAATTGAAACACCACTAAGGAGTTAAACAAACAATACAGAAACCGACTAACACTCTCCTAGTCAAAATTATGACAATATGACTATTACCATAGTTCTAATGTGCGTATACAGTGAGTTACATGTAAAACATTTGGCCATTTCCTCAGTGTTTTAATGTCTGTAATTGAATCCTACCGTTAGAAAAGTAAAATAAACACCCATAGAACTATGCCATTACAACTGAAATCACCACAAGCCAGAAGTCTACACATTGTACAGACTACATACCTTTCAAGTCATTCTAATAGACTTGTTTATTAGGCACAGTGATCTCAGTAGCTCATGAGGGGAAACATAGTGATACAAAATGAATAGGCAGTCCTAAAGTGTCCATTATTGTGTTCAGGGTGTGAACCGAAGTTCAGAAAATGCAGATACTCTTTGAAATTCCCCTTGAAAAAGTGGAAGATAATAATGGCACTGGTGTACACATGCCTAGGACGTTTTGTGCCTTTTGAAGGTTGCATATAAAATAAGATACCAAGTAATAACTCTTAGTCTTCTTAGGAAGGCGACAGTTTGTGAATTCCTAACTAAGTAAACCAGGGAGTAAAGATAGGCATTCAGAGACAACATTCCTATTGGCCAAGTCAAACTTGGTCTGTAGGTTATCAATATTTAACTAGAGCCACTGTAAGAAAACAAGGACATTTTTACAGTAAGTTGCCTGGCAAAAGCAGTATCAGATTTGTTATACCATGGGCTTTTCTGGTAGCGCTTTACATTACCGGACATGAATAGTATTACATTGTAATAACTGAGTGATGACCAATCATTAGTGCTCTTACTTGATAACTACTGTGCAATGACATTTTTTACCTGACATATTTACATGGTAACACACCATTCCCACGTAATTACATACTTACAGCAATAGTTACCATGTCATTTGGTAGCTACCCAGTTATTACCATGTTATTAAATAGTCATATAAATATCTGAAGTGCAATTTTAGATTACAGGGATGTAATACAGTGGGCGGGTGGAAAGCTCTCTGCTTGAATGACTGCTATGAGGGAGTTTGCAGTAGTCTGGGGTAGCATTGTTTTGCAGGCTTTGAAATAAGAGGCTATATCATTAGAGCGTGTTGGAAGCTTCAGTTACCCTGTGAAAAATCTCAGCCATAATCAAGAAAAACCTAATCATCTGTCCTGTCTGTATGATAAAGCAACATCAATACATGCTTTTCTGTGCATAAAAGGATGCTATGGATTTTCTACAGCAAAAAAAATGCAGACTGAAATCCCATTAGAGAAAACAAAATGTATCTGAGAAAAAGCAAATCATTCACTGAAGTCCACATTGTCCTTAGTCTGACAGAAACTAACAAACTGTGCCTCTCACATGCAGTAAAATGATTTGGGACTTTAGTTACGCCCTGTAGCACAAACTAAAGCTAATCTAGACTGTTGTTAAATTTGCAAAATGTCTTTCAGGCTTGTGGTGTCCCTAATGCCTGTTGTTCACGACACAACAACTAATCTCTTCTAGACTGTAAGTAACATCGGGCAAACTTTTTACAGAAAAGTATAATGGAAAGATACAGTGCTTTTCTGTTGTTAACTCTAATCTGGTCCTGAAAGAAGATATTCATCAACATCAAAAAGGCACATGGGAAGAGGCAAACCCCCTCCCCACCCACAACAACTGCATGTTTGTAACTTCTATTCATAGATTTCAAAACATAAATATCCTGTCACATTCTCTATATAACAAACAAATCTGTGGATGAAGAAATCCTATATAAATGTACACTTTTGGGCATCCCTGTGATACATTCCTCACATACTCTACATACCCTGCATGTCACATGAGGAATAAATATAAAGTACCAAGCTCAACCCTAAGGTGTGGTGAATTTGGGCTTTGGTCACTACTGGATCAATGACCACCAAAGTGATTTTTTGAGTCTCATTATTGTCGAGTTCACTTGCCTGATTGTAGACAATACTGAAAATACAAAATTTTCAATATGTGAAATTATATATATTTTAATATTTGATTGTTATTATATTGTTATTATTTCTTGTTTCATGTGATGCAGTAATTTGTGCACTTCTGTCAAGTGTAATTATGAGCAATTAAAAAAAAAAAATCCCAAATGTCATTCTGCATAGCAACTCCTAAGAATGTTTTCATATGGTCTAAAAACCAAGGACGCTCCTCCAAAACTGGAAAAGTGTGGGGCATTCAAAACATTCCCCCTCACAGCCAGTGCAAAATGCCCCCCCATGAATAGATCGTTTACAGTTTTAGGCCTGTATGATGTAGCTGGGGGCTTATCGTCCAGTCAGTATCTCAATTAACAGCGTGGCCTGTTTTTGATACACAACTACAATCTACATAAGGCCTCACTTGGGCCAACAAGGGTATATTATTTTGTTTGCTCTTGTTATATATACGGAACTGAACCCTTCGTACATCTATCAAATTACAGTATCTCTCCTTCCTGCTATGGTGGTCTAACTTAAATCAACAGAAACATTTAAGAAACAAAATGTAAAAAGAAATACTGCCAGAACATACTTTAACACGTTATATAATTCATTACAAAGTCTTGGTACACTGTGCGTTTCATGATTATGGTGATGCAAAACTGTACGTCAGATCAGAGATGCTCTTGTATAGTTTTAGATTTTGTATCTGTTGAAAATGTATACCATAGCATTCATAACGTACACACTTTTACACTTATCCAAAACACTGTTTGAGTACTTAGGAATTTATAAGCTTGAATCAAAGACAAACACAATCTACTAAACTTCATGTTCACTATTACTAATAAGTGACTAACTTATACAAAGCCTCTAAAAAGCCCTTCTCTCCTTACTTCCATAATGATCTCCTGTAAACCTTAAAAAAAAAATCATTCCCTCCACTCATTTGAACAGTTGTAATAGCTGGCTTGTGAAAATATGTAACGCTATTGTTATAATATTAGGTCTTCATAAGTCTCCAATGCATTTGCCTACAGTAAATGTCACCTGAAACTATTTAATTGTTATAGTGGTTTACTGTAGTCCCACTACCTTCACTTCAAGGCATTGTAACTGTTCCTGTACCTTTAATGATAGGTGGTGTTGGTTTTGCCTATATATATATATTGTGTGTGTGTGAGAGAGAGAGAGAGTACACAGAGAGAGAGTGTGTGAGACTGAGTGCACATGTGTAGCTTGCTGTTACTGGTGTGAGAGAGAGTACACAGAGAGAGAGAGTGTCTGAGTGCACACGTGTAGCTTGCTGTTACTGGTGTGAGAGAGAGAGTGTCTGAGTGCACACGTGTAGCTTGCTGTTACTGGTGTGAGAGAGAGAGAGTGTCTGAGTGCACACGTGTAGCTTGCTGTTACTGTGTGAGAGAGAGAGAGAACACAGAGAGAGAGAGTGTCTGAGTGCACACATGTAGCTTGCTGTTACTGGTGTGAGACAGAGAGAGTGTCTGAGTGCACACGTGTAGCTTGCTGTTACTGGTGTGAGAGAGAGAGAGTGTCTGAGTGCACACATGTAGCTTGCTGTTACTGGTGTGAGAGAGAGAGAGTGTCTGAGTGCACACGTGTAGCTTGCTATTACTGGTGTGAGAGAGAGAGTGTCTGAGTGCACACATGTAGCTTGCTGTTACTGGTGTGAGAGAGAGAGTGTCTGAGTGCACACATGTAGCTTGTTGTTACTGGTGTGAGAGAGAGTGTCTGAGTGCACACATGTAGTTTGCTATTACTGGTGTGAGAGAGAGAGAGTGTCTGAGTGCACACGTGTAGCTTGCTGTTACTGGTGTGAGAAAGAGAGAGAACACAGAGAGAGATAGTCTGAGTGCACACGTGTAGCTTGCTATTACTGGTGTGAGAGAGTGTCTGAGTGCACACGTGTAGCTTGCTGTTACTGGTGTGAGAAAGAGAGAGAACACAGAGAGAGAGTGTCTGAGTGCACACATGTAGCTTGCTGTTACTGGTGTGAGAGAGATAGAGAGTGTCCGAGTGCACACATGTAGCTTGCTATTACTGGTGTGAGAGAGAGAGAGTGTCTGAGTGCACACATGTAGCTTGCTATTACTGGTGTGAGAGAGAGAGAGTGTCTGAGTGCACACGTGTAGCTTGCTATTACTGGTGTGAGAGAGAGTGTCTGAGTGCACACATGTAGCTTGCTGTTACTGGTGTGAGAGAGAGAGAGTGTCTGAGTGCACACGTGTAGCTTGCTGTTACTGGTGTGAGAGAGAGAGAGAGAGTGTCCGAGTGCACACATGTAGCTTGCTATTATTGGTGTGAGAGAGAGAGAGTGTCTGAGTGCACACGTGTAGCTTGCTATTACTGGTGTGAGAGAGAGAGAGTGTCTGAGTGCACACATGTAGTTTGCTATTACTGGTGTGAGAGAGAGAGAGTGTCTGAGTGCACAAGTGTAGCTTGCTGTTACTGGTGTGAGAGAGAGAGAGAGTGTCTGAGTGCACACGTGTAGCTTGCTGTTACTGGTGTGAGAGAGAGAGAGTGTCTGAGTGCACACGTGTAGCTTGCTGTTACTGGTGTGAGAGAGAGAGAGTGTCTGAGTGCACACGTGTAGCTTGCTGTTACTGGTGTGAGAAAGAGAGAGAACACAGAGAGAGAGTGTCTGAGTGCACACATGTAGCTTGCTGTTACTGGTGTGAGAGAGAGAGAGTGTCTGAGTGCACACGTGTAGCTTGCTGTTACTGGTGTGAGAGAGAGAGAGTGTCTGAGTGCACAAGTGTAGCTTACTATTACTGGTGTGAGAGAGAGAGTGTCTGAGTGCACACATGTAGCTTGCTGTTACTGGTGTGAGAGAGAGAGAGTGTCTGAGTGCACACATGTAGCTTGCTATTACTGGTGTGAGAGAGAGAGAGTGTCTGAGTGCACACATGTAGCTTGCTGTTACTGGTGTGAGAGAGAGAGTGTCTGAGTGCACACGTGTAGCTTGCTGTTACTGGTGTGAGAGAGAGAGAAAACACAGAGAGAGAGAGTCTGAGTGCACACGTGTAGCTTGCTGTTACTGGTGTGAGAGAGAGAACACACAGAGAGAGAGAGAGAGAGAGTGTCTGAGTGCACATGTGTAGCTTTGTGGCAGGCTGGTGAGTGGATAGAGGCCCAGAGAGACTGCAGTTCAAAAAATCCTAATTTTATTATAACTAAACACAAAAATAAAGTGCACAAGGGCAAAATAAAAATCTTTAAACACAAAAAGAAAGACAACAAAATTAAGGTTTCCAGGCTGGGCAATGCCTTCACCAGATTCACAAATCACAAAACCCACAAACACCAACCTGCTTCCTCAGCTCCCTCCTCCCAAATGAGAAGCAGAGGCCTCCTTTTATGTCAGGTGGCTGGGCGCTGACTGATCATTAATTAAACTAATCATCTAATCAACCCCAGCCACCTGAACACAATGAACCCAGGCAGGTAGGGGAAATTAACCCCATCCCTGCCAATTTAAAAAGGGCAGAGCTTTGCTCTGCCACAAGCTTGCTATTAGTGAACTGTCTGTTTATCAACTGTACAAGTCATAAGAATTATTATTATTTTCCAGCATTCCGATTGTGCTTGGATTAAACTGTTGTGAAGAGTTCAAAATGTCTTCCATTAATAAAGTGTACATATTTGTTTTCATGTGGCTCATTTCTGAAAAGGTTCCAAACACCACTGAAAGTCTAGGGTCTAGGCTGCAGACCTTCCCAGCATCTTACAACATAATATCCTACCCTAAATAATAAAGCTTAACAAAATCACTATTCAGTATAACAACCCTCTCGGTTCTTATACATACACTGTTAGGGAGAATGAACTCCATATACAGACATCAAAGGGCCAGTAGCAGTTGAGCTAACTTCTGTATTCTACTGTATATTTTTATCCATGTCACACTCTTAAAGAAGGCAACAACAGTGCCAATGGAAAACAACTGCAAGGGGAGTTTTCTGATACAGACACCTGTAAACTAGTAGTTCAGTATCAACTTTTATTTTATTACATCCTTCTATTTTATACAGAAATGGTTTTCCCAGAAAGTGTTTCAGAAGGTTGTTAAAGTTAATATCAACATCTGTTAAGAAACATTCTTTATGAGTTAAAGCCTTGTAGTAAATACAGGCCCAATATGTCACTGTTTTGTTGTAGAAAATTAAAACAATGAAGGAATTGTATTCTTTACAATAGCAGATGTGATCTTTATTACTATATGCATGAATCACCAAAAACATGGACACTCTGCTTGGTCTGCTACTTAGCACTTGTATATATTGTTGTTTATGCATTTTGAAAGTGGTCCTTGTAAATGCAAGTCACAGCTGTAGAGTACTTACTTCTTATTAATGCTTGCCCAGGACTTGTTCATGCTCTCTGTCATCAGATCAACTTTCCTGGTGTCGTCAGCAGAGTAATCCCGCAGCAGCTTGCGTGCAAGGTCATTTGCCACATCTATGTTAATCTGCCACTGCCGGAGCTCTTTGACAAATTGCTGCAAAAACAGATTTTTTGACACAAGTCATTCATTCATTCAGACAGTCACAATAAACCATAGAAGGAACAACTGGGGAATAAAAACATGCAAACACACACACATATTCCTCGAAGGGTATATAGTGAAATCCCTCTTCTCATAACCTATGACAAGACAGACATTCTTTTAAATGATTCTACAAATTATGACTAAAACCGTCACTTTAGCCCTTTGCTAACTGAAATTTATGCATTTATACACACACACACACACACACACACACACACACACACACACACACACACACACACACACACACACACACACACACACACACACACACACACAGCTGTGCAAAAGTCTTAGACATGTTGCATTTTTCTACTCTGATGCATTATGAACATCAACAATTTACTCAAAGTATCCACTAGTGTTTTCTATTATTATATTATTATAAAGGAAAAACATTGAGTGAAATAGCCCACATCACACGATTTTCAAGCATAATCAACAAGTACAGAGAAACACCATCTGTAATTGACAACCCCACAACTGGAAGACCCAAAAAGCTGCCTAACAAGGATGAGCAATACTTGAAGATAATATGCTTAAGGAATAGAAAGAAGACAAGCGTTGAACGTTGACTAGACAACAGATCTGGCAGAAAGCACAGGTGTCGTTGTCCATCAATCAACAGCCCGAAGCACCTTTAACCATTGTTCCACAGTCCAATTTCTGTGTTCTTGTGAATATTTTAGCCTTTTAGTCTTGTTCCCTTTTCTTAACAGAGGTATTCTTACTGCAACACATCCTTTAAGACCTGATTTCAAGAGTGACCTTCGTACTGTTGATTTAATGGACAACGACACCTGTACTTTCTGACAGCGCTGTTATCAATTCAACGCTTCTTTCTATTCCTTGTTTAACTCAAGAGGTTGCTATAATAGTAGAAAACACTGGTGGAGGCTTTGAGTAAATTGCTGATGCTCATAATACATCAGAGCAGAAAAATACAACATGTCTAAGACTTTTGCAAAGCAGTGTGTGTATATCCCTGTAATTCATATTCAATCTGACACTTTAACTAACAGTATCGTCAAAAGTAAACAGGATGTGACAACCCCAGGTGTTGCCCCAGTCACACACATTCCTCCATTTATTATCTCTCTCAGAGATAAACAGCTGCATAGAGTCATGTACTCCTTCCAGTACAGAACTGTGGTTTGGGATAAGTAAAAGAAAAAAAAGGATAATTACATAACGCCACATTAGATGTTATAAAATATGATAAGCTGTATGGCTTTTTTTTTTGCTCTTGCTGTTCATTTTGGTGGAGAAACACATTGTTTAAAAAGCTGAGGTCAGTTAATGCTGTTTTATTGGTCAGTTCATTATAAAATATACAGAGAAAATGACATTACATTGTTGTATTTTTGTGTTTTTGGAATTCTGTTTATAAAATGCTGTTAAGATCACCAGGCTGCCCTTGAAAAACAAGATACACTATTCTATTCATCGATATATATTGTTTAAAATTAAGCAATTCTTTCACAAATGAGAACACACCTCTAACTCTCTTTAAAATAGTTAATAAAAGGTTTCTGAACTTTAGCACTGTTTTAAGGAATGTTGTGTTAAATTAAATTTTAATGTTAATGTTATTATTTAATTGAACTGCAAATTATGCACATATTCTATGCAAATTATTTATTGGTTTATTCTAATTTTTTCAAAGCACATTTGCCATCAAAAATAAACCACTGTGAGCATGTTAGGACAAATCTATAACAGGTATACAGTTATCAGTAACTGCAATAAAAAATTACAGAAATAGAAAGTGACTTTTTAACTCTGCTGGTATTAGAAAGTGCAGTACATTTTTCATTTTAATTATGCTGTTCTTTAAATTAATTCTATTATTGCCATTGTATTTTAGGAATGACAAAAAGGCACATTGCAGTATACGCAAAAAGTAATTTAATAGCAAGTTCTAAGAAACACAAAGCATCGCTTAAACAAATGATCTGCAGTATTTGGTCTATAGAAAATAAAGTGGTATTTATCATTGCCACTACTTGAAATTGTTAATTCTTAAATAGCTGCTGCTTACATGTCCCTATTTTTTTTTTAAATTAGAAGCACAGTATTGCAATTACTGCTTCATAGGCCATTCTATTAAGGACCCATTATTTTCTGTCTTACATGACTTCATGTAATGGATTTTTATAATTAAACTAATGACACACATTTTTTTCGGGCCCCATTTCTTTCTGAGCTACATCTGAATAATCAAAACTTCATTGAAAGTGCTTCATTAACTTAATTTCATTATGACATTCCACCAAACGTTCCCTGAGACTTAGCCATGTCATCCCCTGAATTTACTGACTTTATTAAGGAGCTTTAAGATTTTAATGCAAACATTCATTTCACAGCTCATGCTTATTTCTTTAATCAAGAATCAAGTCTGCAATTCTTGACAATCAAACTTAATTTATTCCACAAGAGTCTTTTGCTTGTTGTTAAATTATTCACATTGTATTTAGTTTTTTTTGGTATTTTTTTCTCTAATGTTTCAGTGAGAAGCATTTAAGCATTAGAGGCTGAAGGAGCAGAGGAGAGATTTGATTAGATTTGATTTATTGGGCTGACGGGATGAGGATCAAAAGAAATAATGATACATTTGTTTTGTGTTTAGTGAGGATTAGTCTTAATTCTGCACATGAGCCTGTTTTGTGTTTAGTGAGGATTAGTCTTAATTCTGCACACAGGCCTGTTTTGTGTTTAGTGAGGATTAGTCTTAATTCTGCACACATGCCTGTTTTGTGTTTAGTGAGGATTAGTCTTAATTCTGCACACAAGCCTGTTTTGTGTTTAGTGAAGATTAGTCTTAATTCTGCACACATGCCTGTTTTGTGTTTAGTGAGGATTAGTCTTAATTCTGCACACATGCCTGTTTTGTGTTTAGTGAGGATTAGTTAATTCTTAATTCTGCACACATGCCTGTTTTGTGTTTAGTGAGGATTAGCCTGTTTTGTGTTTAGTGAGGATTAGGCTTAATTCTGCACACGAGCCTGTTTTGTGTTTAGTGAAGATTAGTCTTAATTCTGCACACATGCCTGTTTTGTGTTTAGTGAGGATTAGTCTTAATTCTGCACACATGCCTGTTTTGTGTTTAGTGAAGATTAGTCTTAATTCTGCACACATGCCTGTTTTGTGTTTAGTGAGGATTAGGCTTAATTCTACACACGAGCCTGTTTTGTGTTTAGTGAAGATTAGTCTTAATTCTGCACACGAGTCTGTTTTGTGTTTAGTGAGGATTAGTCTTAATTCTGCACACGAACCTGTTTTGTGTTTAGTGAGGATTAGTCTTAATTCTGCACACAAGCCTGTTTTGTGTTTAGTGAGGATTAGTCTTAATTCTGCACACAAGCCTGTTTTGTGTTTAGTGAGGATTAGTCTTAATTCTGCACACATGCCTGTTTTGTACTTAGTGAGGATTAATCTTAATTCAGTACATAAGCCTGTTTTGTACTTAATGAGGATTAGGCTTAATTCTGCACATTAGCCTGTTTTGTACTTAACGAGGATTAGTCTTAATTCTGCAGACAAGCCTGTTTTGTATTTATAGTTTGAATTAAACTTTTTCTTTTTTGTGGATATGCTCATCCTTTAACATTTGTTAAGGCTGAGGTCATTTTTTTCTGAGCTGTTGGTTTACTAACATTGTTATCATATATTGTTTCTTTTTTTGTTAATGGTTAATTTATATATACTTACCTTATAATATATATTTTTTATTTATTTAATAATCCTATTTTGCAAACTGTATAATACAGTTTGGTACTAATCTTAGAATACCTAATGTGACTTTCCATTAGACTCACGATTACTTTGACTTGGTCGCGGATTTACTATGTTACACTTTACAATTTTAATGGGAGTATTATGGATCATATATATATGATTATAATTCTCTACTATATATATATATTATATATATAATATGTCTATATATATATATATATATACAGTACTGTGCAAAAGTTTTAGGCAGGTGTGAAAAAATGCTGTAAAGTAAGAATGCTTTCAAAAATAGACATGTTAATAGATTATATTTATCAATTAACTAAATGCAAAGTGAGTGAACAGAAGAAAACAGCATCAATTCTTCTAGGTATACTTGCACAAAGTCAGGGATTTTGTAGGCATATAGTCAGGTGTATGATTAAACAATTATACCAAACAGGTGCTAATGATCATTAATTCAATATGTAGGTTGAAACACAATCATTAACTGAAACAGAAACAGCTGTGTAGGAGGAATAAAACTGGGTGAGGAACAGCCAAACTCAGCTAACAAGGTGAGGTTGCTGAAGACAGTTTACTGTCAAAAGTCATACACCATGGCAAGACTGAGCACAGCAACAAGACACAAGGTAGTTATACTGCATCAGCAAGGTCTCTCCCAGGCAGAAATTTCAAGGCAGACAGAGGTTTCCAGATGTGCTGTCCAAGCTCTTTTGAAGAAGCACAAAGAAATGGGCAATGTTGAGGACCGTAGACGCAGTGGACGGCCAAGTAAACTTACTGCAGCAGATAAAAGACACATCATGCTTACTTCCCTTCGCAATCGGAAGATGTCCAGCAATGCCATCAGCTCAGAATTGGCAGAAAACAGTGGGACCCTGGTACACCCATCTACTATCCGGAGAAGTCTGGTCAGAAGTGGCCTTCATGGAAGACTTGTGGCCAAAAAGCCATACCTCCGACGTGGAAACAAGGCCAAGCGACTCAACTATGCACGAAAACACAGGAACTGGGGTGCAGAAAAATGGCAGCAGGTGCTCTGTACAGATAAGTCAAAATTTGAATGAGTGTCTGCAGGCAACAATGAAGCATGGTGGAGGTTCCTTGCAAGTTTGGGGCTGCATTTCTGCAAATGGAGTTGGGGATTTGGTTAATGGTCTCCTCAATGCTGAGAAGTACAGGCAGATACTTATCCATTATGCAATACCATCAGGGAGGCATCTGATTGGCCCCAAATTTATTCTGCAGCATGACATGACCCCAAACATACAGCAAAAGTCATTAAGAACTTTCTTCAGCGTAAAGAAGAACAAGGAGTCCTGGAAGTGATGGTATGGCCCCCACAGAGCCCTAATCTCAACATCATCGAGTCTGTCTGGGATTACATGAACAGAGAGAACTGAGGCTGCCTAAATCCACAGAAGAACTGTGGTTAGTTCTCCAAGATGTTTGGGCCAACCTACCTACCGAGTTCCTTCAAAAACTGTGTGCAAGTGTACCTAGAAGAATTGATGCTGTTTTGAAGGCAAAGGGTGGTCACACCAAATATGGATTTGATTTTGATTTTTCTCCTGTTCACTCACTTATATATATATATATATATATATATATATATATATATATATATATATATATATATATATATTATATTACATCTATGAAGGAATAATAAACATATAAGAGAACCTTTCTTACCTTTAGATCTGCATTCTGCTTCTTTAGTGCATCAACTGTATAAGATACTTCCTTCCATGAATCCAACTTGGCTTTGGCCCTCTCCAGCACCTGTTCGGCCTCCTGTTTCGCTTCAAGCCACTGACTCGAGTCCTTCAGCATCTCTTGTAGCTGCTGCCTTCGGTTCTGGAGCAGGCCTTGTACTTCCTCCCACTGGACCTGGATTTTATCTACTGCAGCGTGAGAGACAAAAGCAGGGGAACTCTGATTCGAATCTATTCTTTCTTGTTTGACCAGGGTGAGAAGCCATTGAGATGTGCTTTTACCAAGGAGTCCCGGTAGACAGCACATCAAGTTCTGTACACACAACATCTACAACAAAATCAATAAAGAGTAGCATAGGAAGAAAGAAAATAAGCAGACCGTTTTGTCAAATGTCACAGTATAGGTTTGTTTTTATTGTAAATGTTTGTAAATCGAAAAGTTATTGCCATTTAAGATTATAAAAAAAAAAACACACACACACACACACACACACACACACACACACACACACACACACACACACACACACACACAGCTGAGCCACGCTCTTTAAAACAAAGATTTAATTATATTCATTTTCAAGCTATTTTATTTTTATTACACTTGACACCAAGGTAATTACTGGCATGCTGGCATTTACCTTTTTTATTATTATTTTTCTTTTTATTAAGCAGTATTTGCATCAGTGTTTGAGGTTAACACAGGTGTTTACTTCCTCCTCACCCTGCTTCGTTAAATGTCATGCCCCAAAGCATTCAGTAAAGCAAGGCAGCAAAGTAATAGCATTGTTAACCGTTTACAAAAATGGAGCAATTGGCTTTATTAAACCAGGGAAATAGTAACGCCACAGTCTTACTCTAGCTGAGTGCACCCAGGCAAAATTGTAATACCATATGGACCTTCAGTTCATGGAAGATCATTTAAAACAAAATCAAAAATCTCAGGTGTAGTTTATAATTGATTACTCTAAAATGTGTGTACTCTGCAAAAATTACATTTGCTTACAAAAGCTTAATTTCTTTCCTTTATTTTTTCTTACTGCTGTAATCTGCTGTATATGAGAACACCTTCATAGGATACAACTAACACCTAAATAATGTGGATGGTGGCTCTCAAAAATCAGGACCTGGAACATTTGTCCTGGGGAAAAAAAAGTCTTTGCTTTTGTTTGCAAACTCTTACAATTTTACATAAACTATGCATCATTACAGGAAGTAAAAATGGTTGTTTAATTTCTGTAAAATAAGGTCAACCTTAGTACAGTATGTACGTCAAGTAACAAACATGTCAGTAATACACATGTACAGACGCTTGTATCTCCAGAATCTGATATTCTAACTAACTTCAAATAATGTTATTACCAAGTTTCATGAACACTGGAGGAGTGGTTCTGCAGATATATGCAGTGTGACATGGATGGATGTATGGACAGAGACACCTCACTATATCCTCAGAATCAGATACTCTCAATAGCCTATGTTAAATACCAAGTGGTTCTCCACATATACGGAAAAACATGACAGACTACAATATAGAAAAATAATAAGGCAGATTTAAATCAGATCGTACTGGGAAAATGTAAATGTGGAGCCACATTTCATCATTTCTGCCACACTGACTAAATGTCATACGATTCCCTTTTGAAGCAGTTTTTCTGTGATATTTAATTTCCCTATTCAGCTAAATAGCAACATGTCTTAGACCAGTGGTTCTCAAACTGGGGGAAAAGGTTTGATTTCTTTAATTACTGTGCACATCTTAACACACACACACACACACACACACACACACACATATATATATATATATATATATATATATATATATATTATATATATTAACTTAAAACACATCTTACTGCTGACACCTCAAAGTCTGCTGCCATTTGGTAATGCATGTTGTTTATCAGCTTGCAACGTGGTGTGTACATTAGTAAGCATTGGACATAATCGGTAAACTATTATTTGCAGTGTTAAGTTTGCTCTTATTATAATGGATCGGTGGCTGGTTTGTGCAAAAGAAAAAAAAACACAACAGCAGTGACATACAGAGTAGCCAGTGACATGCTGGATTTTCTTTTACTGGTATATGTACATGTATGTAGAGGGGTGGGGGGTCAAGTACCACAGATTTGAAGAAGAGGGGCGTGGTCAAAGACTTTTGAGAACCACTGCCTTAGATGCTGCTGTCACCTTCAGCTGACCAGGACCCCTGCAAACACTGTCTGTATTGTATAGACTTGATCAGCTGTGATAGAGGCAAACCAACCCTGGTAGTACCTACAGCTGTTAACAAAATAGGAGTGTGAGAGGAACAAATACTGCTTAGAGAGTACTCATATTTAGGGGCAATGATACTCTTTTCTGGTCATGGGGTGTCACTGTTGCATTATGGAAGGTTAAGACACTTCCTTCTATTGCAACAAAAACTTAGATTTTGTGACATATTTTGCCAATTAATTTTCCCCTTTTAATTGGTGTGTCACCCACTGTTCCAGAGTTCTTGTACCTTAAAAGTAACATGCATGCCACAATACAGCATCCAAAGGGTTAAATAGTGGGTGGTTTTTATTCACTACCAGTGCAGCACATTAAGAATCAATTACAAAGGATAACAATTCATTACACTTACTTCAGAGTTGTAATATAAAACATAACCTTAAGGCAACTGATTTTCATCTACATTCATTACGATGAAAAAGTTCCCTCCAGCTTCCAGTATCCACTGTCTATGTAGATTACACTGTTGTGTAGTCGCATTTTATATGGTTCAGAATATACGCAAAGGCTGTTTTGAAATAGTGCTTGTTTGTTGTAATGAATGAGCTAAGTTAAAGACTTTATGAATATTAGTGATGCAACAATTATTAGAATAATTCAATTAATCACAAATTTTGCAATCGGATGAATATTTTTTATCAACAATTCATCTAAATGACTGTAACTTTCCTATCTTTCCCATCGCAATGGTAGAGTCTGCTTTAGACACTGCTGCAGCAGGTAACACTAAGGGCTCTATTCATAAAAGTACTTGCTGACTGCCTTAATAAAACTATTTAAGTTTATAACTAACGAAAGCCGTCCATATTGCTATTCATAAAAGATCTGAACAAACGTGCGACTGTCGCAAAGAACTTAATGAATAGGTATACAGTGGTTCAAGATGAAAACATGTCTCTTTTGATGACGTCATCAGCATTATTAATGTTCCCTAGGTGGCGTCGGTAGCTGTTCCAAAATGAAAAACGGAATCCACCGACAGTAGCCTACTACCGAAACCCGAGTCTGCACCTGTCATGGGCAGTTTGCAAAACCTGATTAATAATTATTATTAATAATAATAATAATAATAATAATAATAATAATAATAATAATAATAATAATAAACCCTGCTTACAGCAGGGAATCAATCAGGGGCGAGTTTATGTTTATGAATCAGTTTATGTTTATGAAAAGTATCACGCGGTATTGCACACTGTACACAAAATGGATTGTTTTGTGGTGTGCTATGGCAATGTTGCCCTGTGTGTATTTATCTGCTGTATGTTGCGAGTAGTGTGTTAATGTTGGTGTATTGTAGGATATAATATGGGTTATGCGCACAAATGTTTAAAATGTATATGTGTATTTAGGCACGAGGATTGTACAATCACGACACATGCATATTAAAGTGGGTAGTTCGTGTGGAAGCATGGGCAGCATCATTAATTCACATGCAGGTGTACCGAGATTCCAATTGAATGATTGATTAGCAATGGAGTCTCGGTACAGCTGCATAAAAGAGGCACGTTTATACTCACACGGGGTTGTGTGTTCGGTGTGTGTAGAACAGGTGTGGAGAGGAGGTAAAAACTAAAATAAACGAAGAAAATAACAAATGCTACTATGTGAGAACCAGCACGGTACTTGTTTGTGTCTGTTTGTCTACTTGTTTGTCTGTCTTTTTATTGCCTGTTCGTTTTGGCTACTGTGCCGTTTTATTTTACAAAGTGTTTTTGTTCAAGCCTTTTATTTTGCTGTGGTTAATAAACCGCGCATCAGCGCTTTCATTCACCATTTCACTGGCAGTGCTGTGTGTTCATTTCTGGCCTGACGTCACAACTAAAGCCAGCTTGTTCACATGCGCAAACAAATAAAAAAACTCCCTTTTGAACACTGACCGAACCTCGCAGGTTAAAGAAATAAAAAGAAAAGGACTGTTATCAGCCGCGGATCACGACCAAGAAATAATAATAAAATGTGTTTTTCTATGGTTCCCTCGCTATATCGCGGCCCTTGATATATAGCGGATTTATATTGGACCCCGACACCAGCGATATATATCGAGTGGGTGGTGTATTTATAGTAAACATTTTCCTTCAAATAAAGTTACATTTTTTTTTAATAGGCAGTGTTAATCATGGGTATGCCAAACTGTATAACAGAGCAAGTGTAGTAATAAAATATGTCTTTAAAAAAGTAGTCTGCCAAGGCGTTAGTTTAGACTTGACTGTAGAAAGTGTTCAATAACTCCTAGTTATCGACAGTATTTTGCTGTCATTCATTCTTATGAATAGCAGGTTGATGCTCAGGACCGATGAAAACTTTATGCTAATGAGGTAATCGTTAACCTTTCTCTCAATTCATTAAAAACATGCCTTCATAGACGAAAATCCTTGGGGCTTAACAACGATTCTAAATTCTCTTATGAATTGCAACTGCCTTAAATAGGCTGTCATGGATGAAATCCAATCCTGTTTTTTCATTTCGACAGGCGTTAACCCTTTATGAATAGACCCTTAAGTAACTAAAGCTGAGACAACACTGGTTCTTTTTAAGAATTATTATAGTATTATTATTGTGAGCGCATCATGGCACAGTACACATGATTAATCAATGTGGAGCCCAATGTTCAGAAACCAAAAGCAAAAAATTAAGAATGAAAAAACAAAACAAATTATGAGACTGGAAAAAGGCAGAGAAAAATCTGCCTGTCTGCTATATTGTGAAAAGGAATGACCTGTTAATTTGTGTTGAAAGGATTGTTACCAGAACAGTAGTTGTAAAGAAGTTAGAAAAATAGTCAGCTCATTAAAACCCAGATACAAGAACATGCACACATCAAACACTGCTCCAGGTTCAGATTTATTTAGACTGTGTGAAAATGACAGGTATTCATTATAATTTAATGGAATTTCATGGTCACCTCTCATACTTTTTTATAACTGCATCACACACTGACAATAAAATCAACAGCCATGAACTCCAAAACAGCTACAACAACCCCTGGAATACAAGTCCCCACAAATGTTGGCATATTATTCCATTAATCCTTTTATATGTTTTATTTTCATTACTTTCTGTTTTACCCTCAGAGTTGAACATGACAGAACTCTTGCTGTATGTTTTATAGTTTAAAAAGAACAGTACGGTAGAAAATTGGCAAACCGGTGATACAATTTATTCATTAAAGGTCAGAATGCAGACATTGACCTATAAATCCTTATTAGGCAAGCCACAGCAGGAGTGAATACAGAACAGAATGTCTCACAGTCATCATTTACTACTATCATCTGAAAATGTTATTTCAGGTTATTTTGTCCTTTTTGGTGATGAGGTGGTAGGTACAGTATAATTTATGCCAAGCTCCCACATTGCCTTTTGAAAGGGAGACTGAAAAAAACAGCATGAGGTTCAATTATGACCATTAACAGTCCATAGCTTTATAGTTATAACAGGTTGGCACTGAAGGTTTTTTTAAATATAGTTTTTCATTCACATTTTTCAGTACCTATGCGACCAGTACTGTATTTATCATTTATCTTTCTTTCAGATTCTCACTGTATTCAATCAGCTGCTTTGGTTTGGTGATGGGCGCTGACATTTTGTTGTATCCATGGCTATAAGTAGACCACTTGAGTATCTTTTTAAAACAACATTTTCCAAATGTACAAAACACGATAGGTGCTGAATACACCTAATTGCATTCACATAGACTAGACTTACTTGTTTAACAAAACCTTTTTTCTGCAGTAGTATAGATATTTTAATTAAATAATCCCACTGCCCAGTTGTGGCAGGGCAGACTATTATTATTATTATTATTATTATTATTAGTTCACTTAGAAGATACCTTTATCCAAGGCGACTTACAGAGACTAGAATGTGTGAACTATGCAGCAGCTGTAGAGTCGCTTACAAGAAAGTCTCACCTGAAATATAACGCACAAGGAGGTGAAGTGACTTGTCGGGATTTGAACAGGGGACTTCCCTTTTCTTTAACCACTGGACCACATAGCCTCCAGATGCCCTGCATGAGTATATATGTGTATGGTTTCGGTAGGGATGGGGTTCATGTTTTTAGGCACAGTACTAGCTGCTAGAGTCAGTTCAGCGCAGGACTCAAGAAGTTCAGATGCCTATGCTTATCGGCCTGGTAACAGAGATAGATTTAGACCACTGTTGTCTGATCTATTAGCCACTACCCACATGTGATGAATTGGGAATCAAGATTATGCGAATTGCATTTTTGATTTGTAAATAAAAAATGTGTAATAGACACTGTCGTTATGCAGGTGATCTCAATACATACACAGCGTATGCATGTGTACTTTGACCTCTCTATGCGTTTGTTGGTAAAATGATTAAGACAAAAAGCAGTGATCACTGGATTTACACGTACACGATTGAGCAAGGTGAACAGCACAAAAAGCAAAAAATAAAAAATCTGTACCATTTCAGTGTGTAATCACTGCTGTGAAGTGATAGCTTTGCAAAAGCATTCCTTGCCGCTTACCTTGCCTTGCTCAAGTTGTGTGTGAAAAAATCCACCTTAACACGAGTGAAAATGCCAGGTTGTGTGAGTCAACAGTCACAGCAATCACTCTGATGAAGTTAAAGTATCATTCGCAGCTGCTGGACACAAACCTAGAAGCTGCATTTAGATGTGCCGTGTCTGACAAATTTATGCCAGAATTCCAAACTTTGGTGAAAGACAAAGACTGCAAAGTTTCACGCTGATCTGGTAGATGTTTTGGTAGGGTTAGGTAGATGTTTTGTTAAGTAGATGTTAGTTAAGTAAATGTATGTAGATGTATATAAAAAAATCAGCACATTATTGTGTTGTTGTTCGTTGATTTTACCACTAACTTGTGTCGTTCCTGTCTGAACATTAAGTTTGTGTATATACACCAGGTTTTACAGTGTTAAAGTACATTTACCTGTATTGTGTAAGTGTATGTTGGGCGTTTTCAACTAAAATTAGCGCAAGTGGCTAAAACGGTGTCGCTGCAGCCACGCCTGTGTCTATTCAACAATTTCTATTGTTTACAATACTGCTTTAGGCTATGTGAATATTGTTTATTTTGTATTTTGTTTATTTTGTTCAAATATATTTAGCTTGAAAAAGTCTGGATCTTAACTGAAGCTCTTGATAGAGCTCCAGACTACAAAGCTCCAGACAAACATATTGTAAGAATTTCCCTATATTCTTATACTTAGAATCATATAGCATACTAACCTTCAAAATTCTACTCTACTCATATTAGTTTGTCATGAAGAGAGGTATCAGTACCACACTGTAATTATTCAAACAACAGGAATCCAGATGAAATAAGACAAGATCATAATTACAATGTGCAGTAGTAAAAAAAATAAAAGCCACCTTTTGATAATAAACAGCAATACTATGAACCAGTTTTTAAATCCATAGTACTTGAATGTAACAATACCCCCACTGCTGTAAATACAAAATTAGAACTATCAGTATCATGATAAAGTAGATTACCATGACCTACATCCACTGTATGCACATGTAAGCATGTGACATAAGTACTTTAAGTATGTAAAGATTTAAGAATACACAATGTGAGCCCAAAGAGATTCTAGTGAAAAAAAGCAAGAAATAATGCTTGCATTTTTAAGAAGTGACAGTTAGCACACTCTAAAATGTTTAACTTGTAGAATGCTTCAGTGAATCATGTGATCAAGATTGTTGTTTTCATCAAATTACACTATTTCACTGTTTTCTAAGCACAGTGTGAAACTTGGTAATATATCTGATCAATATTCCAACATGTGCTATACTAAATACAGACTAAAGCTTGCAAATAAATTACATTCCACTTAGGTTCACAGACAATTCACTTATAAAAGGCACAGTAGTGTCTAGAAATGAATAAGAGATATAAAAATGGAAAGTCTACTTCATAAGTATGCAAGTTAGTCATCAACAGAAGCTAAAAAAGGATTTTGTTTGACTGGCTACCAATAAAATGACCATGGTTTTCAGCAATAAGTCCATTATTTCAGTAAGGGATAAACCACGGTAAGTGTTGAATCGCTAAACATAATTCCCTGTTTTGAGTGCTGTTAGGCTCAAAAACTGTGGATTATTTTCTTACCGATTCAACACTATGAAACTTAAAACATTTCTTCCTTATTGATACTTATTTGATAATGAGATTCAATTGATTGTTAATTTGGTAATTAGATTTGGTTTTTGCTCTTTTGTTACGCTTCGTTCAAACAGTTAAAATGTTTCTCTCGTATTATAGAAATGCTGACATGAGTTTCTTGGAGTTTGAAATCCCACTTACACAGATACAAATGTCTATTGTAAGCGAAGATAGTAGCGACCACTTTGTTTTAGACAAAAGTGGCGTTAGAAAAATAAAAATGCAAAAAACAAAGGAATGTGAATGAGGAACGGAGAGTATAGTTATTGATAGTTTAGCTGAAGACCTAAACATCATTGCCAGCAATCGGTTTTCGAGAAGTACTCAGGCAAAATGTAAGTGAGCTGTAAGCTTCTACAATGGTTAAATGAAAGACATGTGAAAGCTGAGTTTAAACCTAACATCTGTGCAATTGATGGAGATTTACTAAGTGATGACGAAATTGCTGTTGTTCCTGAACCTGTCCACAAAATAGGTGGAAAAAAAAATTGAAGGGGGGTGTTTATGTGGAAATATATTAGAAAATATGAAAACTTTTTTTTTTACATTATGTATATGTATAATCATATTACTTATAGTAAACAATAAGAAATGCTAAACTGAAATCACAAGCTTTTTTTCTGTTGTGCTATGTTTGAAATGGGTAATACTATAATGAACTAGTTGTTGAAATGATTGTTGTGTAATAAAATGCTATTTGCTTTTCTGTTGAATTGTTCTGACTCTGGTTTTGTTGATGAATAGTTTTTTGTGGATTTGTAGCACAAACTGTGGATTCGTTAATCAACAATATCTCTGCCCTGAACTCCCCTTTTCTTCAAATCCACACAGCCATTTTATTTACTAGATTAATATTATTAATCAATTAAAATATCAAAAGGGTGAAGTCACAGAAATATTAAAAGAACAAAAAAATGTATTTATTTGGATTGGAACCAAGCATCATAGGTATATGGTTCAAGCCGGTGCTTAGCAACCACCACAATTTGAAGCCTAGACACATAACCAGGAAGTCCAAAACACATTTCTACCATTTATACAGGTAACATTTTCTTTCTTATTGAAAGCTCTGGCCCAGTTTCCTATGAAGAGTTATTGCCTGTAGTGTGCAAATATTGAATCAATAACATTCAACTAGATACCAATGGCTATGTAACAAATGATAGGCCTTGGAAACTGTTCATTGGAATTCATTGTTACTGATCAGCACTAATCAAGCTGAGATCAATCCAATGCCACTTGTGCTTTTCTCTCTATATATCCCAGGAAATATAATACAACAGCAAAAACAAACAAAAAAAAGCTGCTGATCATCAAGTGTATTCCCCTTGGGTGTTGGTCAGATCTTGAACTATGGTCTTTACAGTTGAAAGTGAAATATCTTATTCTTGTAACCGCAAGTCAACCGGGTGTGCATCACATTAGAGGGCTTTGTAATTACATTCACTGGTGTAAAACATTTGGCCTTGCAGGTTAGCTATGAATTGTGACATACAGTAACTGCATAACCCTGAACTAACATTAAATGTAATGGCATTCCGAGCAAAACAGAAGGGCCTGATAAGACTGAATGCAAAATGCAAATTGAACGCTAACAGAAAACAAATGAAATCCTGCCACAGAAATCAATTTTTCCTTCTGAAGGTGATGGCACTTTTAATTACCAGTCCATCAAAAACTGATTTAAAGAGAATAAGGTTTCTTCCGTAAATGTAACTTGCAAATAAATGGGTATCAAAACAGAACACAGAGTTAATGAAATGAGCCTGCCATTTCCCTCCCCAACAAACACATACAGCAGTATCATAAATAAGAGCTGCAGTAGTGGGAGCCTTAATATACTTTAAGACCTACTGATGCATAAGATATTATGGTCACGGTAGCAGTTTAAATCCAGGGATTATTTGGAACTCATTACCTACTTAATGAAGTGTTAACTTAGGGAAAGTATGAGTTTAAGAAGCTTACAGTATACTATGGAATAGTACACATTATTTCATCAGCAGTTATTTCAGGGTAATACTGTACCTCCCAACAAGAGATTTATGGGTGATATTAATACCCAAATGCATAAATGTGATACCATAACCTTCAGAATTAACCATTTGACTGCTATTGGACGTCCTCAAAAAAGCTTACTTAGTGCTGCCGGACATACCAGGTACGTCCTTATTGAAAACATGTTTTAAAAAAAAAGCTGGATTGCCGTTAATTCACTCGGGGGTCTGTCATCGAGAAATTCTTACAGATAATATTAAGTCTTGGTTTCAATTTCATTATGTTACACAGATAAAATATATCTGATGTGACACAGTTGTTAAACCTAATTTAGGCCATGTCCACACTATGTCTTTAAACCGGCTTAAAAGTGCTAAATATGGTTTGCGTCTACATTCCGCAGCGGAGTGAGTCAATTGTATATGGAGTGGGGGAGCAGAGCAGACACTTCCAGCCCACTCTTTCACAGCACTGAGAAAAACTGAGCATGGTTTTATTTTTCTGAAATACATGTTAGGCCATGGAGTTTGCACAATTTTTTTTTTAAAAAGAAGGTGAGAAATCACTGTTAATTTTCCCGTCACAGACTCAGAGGCCAAGTATGCTGTAATCGAGAAAGAAATGAATAGTCGTCATAAAAGAACAAAATTAACAAATGAACCAACAGCTTCTGCATGCCTCTCTTCCTGTGTGTACGGGCCCGTCCGCCCGCATGCAGTTTTTGTAAAATGTGCTAAACAAATGGCGACCTCACGGGGACCCCAATTCGGCTGGGGGCCCTACGCTATAGCGTAATTTTCGTATAGATTAATCTGGCCCTGCCAGGGGGTAGTGCGGTTTATCAGTGTGGGCGCTGTAATACCAAACTACATTTTTTGTGTATCCTCCAATATCCCAACATGCTTTGTGGTATGTTTCGTGAAATACTCAGAATAGGCGCCTGAAGGACTTGCTATTAGTATACACTCCGCATTAGATATTGAGTTTTGTGCTTAAAAAAATCTGTCCGGATATCTCTGTTAAACTAGTGGGGAAAACTGAGCAAGATATAAAGGTAAAAGCAAAGATTGTTTTGTAATTAACAGCTTTTTCTGAGTTTCATTATGAAACAGTATCAGTTCAATTTGTTTAAAGGGACGTCACCTGATTAAAAATAAAACCTGAAAACTTCAAGCCCTACTTGTGTGCGTGTTCACATTTACTTATCCCAAAATACTTGTTTTATTTATTTTTAGCAATATGGACCTATAAGCAATATGTTAATATTGGGCATAACACATTTAAAATTAAATACAGTGTGTGGTGGGATACTATCATATTAATTTCCACTGTTCATTGTGCTGCTAGGAACTGTAACCAAACTATTTTAATAGTTTTTTTTACACATTAAGCCTGACTAAAAATGAAACAGTACTTTAGTGTGGACGCTTTGTGCTGGATTAATTAAAATGTTTTTGAGTACCGTTCTCGAGATCGGTTATGTAGTGTGGACAGGGCCTTACAGCCTGCTTAAATGCTAACGCTGGCTAGTGCTGTGATACACTGAGAGTAAATTTAAAACAATTTGCATATAACATTTGTTTCTCTGCAATGAGGATCGATAATAAAAAGTTTTCCTTTGATTAGGAACTGTGTTACGGTCTCGCATTTCATGAAATTAGCTTTGAAGTGACACATCTGATTATTTTCTGCATTTTGTTTTGTTGCTGTGACAGTACAATAACATTACCTTCTACTTCTAATGCTATCATGTCGACACAATTTAAACTTATCACGTGTGAGGGGAGGTAGTTGAACTGAGTGTGTTATTTTTTTCTCCAGACCAGTGAAGTGTGAGTCAGCGTCTGAACCTGTGCTTTACCAATGTGATATAACCTGTCAATTCTGGAAAGATCTTTCAAGCTATCTGTCCGACAAACTTTCGATTCAACTAACAATTCATGTTCATGATGTGACCATTTTTCAAAATTTTTTTTTGGTTTTGTTTTGTTTTTACAGAATAAGCATCACATCCACAAATGTAAGCATAAATGAATACAACCAAACATTGTATATTTTATTAAAGAAGTGGAATATCACATGGTAGCTTTATATACCTATACAAACATGAAAATCTGTAAAACTGTTGAATTGTATTACTGTTGTTTTGAATAATACCCTGGTGATGTTTATAATTATTAATAATAATATATATATATATATATATATATATATATATATATATATATATATATATATATATATATATATATATATATATATATATAATCAGAGGTTAAAAAAACATTAAGAACCATATGATTGTTTTTATTCCATTTGCTGTAACCTTGTCTCTGACTTTGTTATGTTTGGTTGTGTTGGTGTTGGAGAGAATGTTTAGGCAGCAGTTTGAGTAGTTGGGCGCATTTTTCACAGCTTGAGAGGTGAGAGGGAAAACTACATGCATTATTATTAAAAATTGGAGTAGAAAATTTGTTTGGCTTTTTTGGAGGGTGGCATTCTGAGGGCCATCAGACTAATAAGTCTAACATCTCATGGAGGGCACGTGGCTGAGGTGATTTCTTATAAAATTTATGTCGCTTATAGTTTTTCTAAGAGTACTTATGTTATTCTGCTCTTCCACAAAATTCTCCCTGTATTCTGTGGATAAAACTTACAATCTGCAGACCACTGTTGTTTGTTTTGGTTTTGAGTAACAGTGGTAGAGTCTATTTTTAAGTTTGAGTTATTTTACACAGGTCTCACTAGGGTGACCTGACATGGGTATGGGTCCCAGTAATCTTCTCAGTCCCAACATGTCTACACATCATTCATTTTTTTGCAACCCGCAGAGTCTCAGGATAGGAAATTCTGCTAACCCGAATCCCACTGGGCCGAACAGGCAAAAGAGCTCTGGCATGATCAAAGGAAAAGGAGACCTAAAGGTAGAAGAAACTCTTTGTAGTTGACACAAAGTTCATTAAATGAAAAAACATGTCTGTGAACTAAAAAATGATTTAGCATCCAATATTGTTTGGTCTGAGCCTTGCTGCTATTTAACACTAGGCAAAACATAATGCCAAGGTTAATGAAAAGGAAGAATGCAATAATTTATTAACATGCAGCAATGTTTAACTGGTTCCTTTTACCATCTGTTTTTGCTACAGTTTTTAAAGATAAACTCTCTGTACTTGATTTATGAAGCTTTTGTCTGACTGCAATATCATCAGTAGAATACCATTTTTAAGTTTCTAAGTTATTACCAGGAGGTTCAATTTAAATTTTCATTGGTGACCATTATTTTAAAATATTACCAAAATCACCCAAATGTGAGAGTTTGTGTTGCAGAGGTCCAAATATGGATTTACTGTAGGCAAGTAATCTTTTTCAGATGAGTAAAGAAAACCATAATGAATAGTTACATTAAGGCATCTGTTATCTACAGACCTCTAGAGACTACACCTCCTACCAGTCAGACATTGTAGTAATTGTCCTGCACCTGCTAAGTTAAGAGGTATTTAATATGCCAATGAGTAACTATAATCATCTAAATGGTAGTACAGAAGCGCATAGCTGCACTGTATGCATCACTGGTCCTTCAACACCTTGTGATTTAGAGGGGCTAAGAACACATTTGGATGGATCTGCATACCTAGGATATAACAGTACAAAAAGGAATTTTAGTTATAAGCAAAGTGTAGTGGTGCTTTTTTAATCAAATACCTACATCCAAAAACCCTGTCTGGTTATACAACAGTATCTGAACCGAGCTAAGGATGCAGTGAATTTCTAGCTCCAAGGTCACTTTCCTCCTTTACTAAATAGCTCAATTTTATAACCATGTTCAAATTTCAAGGTTGGCTTGAGTTTACAAATCAATGGTAGATTATTCCTTATTCCAGCCATGGTGTGTTCAATTCAGTCGTATAATGGTTTTTGGTTTATGTATTCCAGCACAGTGGTACTGTAAAGCTGCAATTATTTCTCGTAATATTTTATTACAAATATCAATAACTCGGTGGCACAAACAAATATTGTCTACAACAACAGTAGGTTATCAAAATTAATAGAACTTGTCTAGGTAAACTCTCAAACTACATTTACAGCTCAAAAAAACCCCAATGCAAACTGGCACAAAAATTAGCTCAGAAAATTCTTGTTTTACCCATTTAGCTTTTAAAAACTAAAAATACATTTGGCACTACCAGTTGAACATAGCTGACACTATAACAATCTGCACTAATTTATTTTCACCACATAACATACGAATAATACTGTCTAACCTATCACAACAGGTGTCCTGTGAGAAACATGTTATAAATCCTTATATACTTGTGGCGTCTGTCAGTTATGTGGCACAGTATTCAGGCATTCTGTCTGACACTAGTTTCTTATTGTTTTCCCTTAAAATTCTGTCTCACCACCTGCAGATATCAGCATCAGACTGATGCCCCCTCCTCCCACATACATCACATTGCAGCCTCCACTGATGCCTGTTGGACTGGTTAGACTCCAGACTCACTCAGATCGAAAACCTTTAGGCACATGCTATATTTCTTTAAAAAAAAAAAAAAGGCTGGCTACTGTGCTATGTATCTTATGGAACTATCAACTGTATTTTTTGTTTTATAATTTTGAAAGCGTAACCTTATACACTCCAGTGCCAATAAAAACAAAAATACAAGTTTATATTTGAAAAGGCATCATGTGATGTAGCAACTGACATACAGAACTGTACTGTATGAAACACTTGCTTCTATATTTCAGCACAACCCAAAAAACTCCTGCAATTCACATGCTGTGGTACCCATTCCTAATTTCCCAGAGTAGTGCAGCAGTGGTACTTACTGTGGTCAGTGATGGCGGCTCGAGCCTCCTGATTGTTGGTCTTGTTCTTCAGGTTCTGTGCTGCAGTAATCAGATCTTCCAGCTGAGGACGCCTCTGCTCTAGGTCCTGCAGAGCGGCCTGATAAGAACAAGGAGAAAAGCAAAAGTGACATCTCACCCCATTAACACACTGGCAAATCAACACCTGGGTAGAGAACACAGCACTGGCAGCCCTCCTTCTTTCTTAGAATGTATTTTGTACACTCACAGTATTTTACCCTCCTGGCATTATACATTATTTAAATAGTTTGCTCAAGAAAACTTTCATTACACTACCAAAACATGATTAATGTTTGCTGCTGTGTTGTGAGTGTTTTCCAGAAAACGCTGCAATTCTACTTCAGTTTGGGCTGTTAAAAAATGAAAAGAAAATACAAACAAACAAACCACCTTATTTAATGTGCTGTAATGTACTCATAAATCAATGGTGACTTAAAAGCATGGCTGTTTTAACCCTGCTGTCTCTTAAACACTACTGTAACTATAGAAGTGACAAAAACTATTTTTTTGTGAAAGATTATTGCGGCTCCAAATCCATTAACTTGAGAAACACTAGTCAAAACAAGCTACATTAAACATTTGTGATGCAAAGCAAAAGCCCATAATCATTAATCTGTGGCGCAACCTTTTGTCAAATTAACATATGGGAAATTAACCTGACCAGTTCCATAAAACTATAAAGGAAAACAAAGTTTTCTCTGTTGCTGTTTCTAATTCTACTGGGAAGATGTTCGGGTATTAGTTATCGGCCCAATTATTCATTTCATTTCAAGAGGGATACAACCATAATGCTATTGAGCTTTAAGTTCCCAGTTTTTCAAGCAATAAAAGTTAGTTAGAAATTAAGCAAAGTGGTTCAGACAGGGAACTTACTTTTAATCAGTCAATCAAATCAAGCTCATTAAATGTCAATAACCAGACAATTGTCCAATAGCGGTACCTTATCGCTAACAGCGTAATTACTGCGGGCTCCCGAGTGGTGAATCCAGCAAAGGCTCTCCACGTGGATGTGCCCTATAGACTGGGTATCGCAAGTTGGAATCCAGGCTATGTCACAACCGTACGTGCCTGGGAGTTCCTAGGGGGCAGTGCACAATTGGCCGAGCGCTGCCTGGGTCGGGAGGGCTTAGGTCGGTAGGGAAATCCACGGCACACAGCGCAGCGCCTGTGGTTCTGCAGTGGAGCTTCCAGATCTGTGTTGCCCTCTGGCACTATCGGTCTGGTGGCCTCACTGTGGATCCGTAGTGCGAAAAATGATGGATTGGCAGGAGCACGTTTCGGAGAACACGTGCTCCAGCCTCCGTTCCCCGAGTCGGCGGGGGGGTTGTGAGCGGTGAGACGAGGATACAGATAATAATTGGGCATACCAAATTGGGGAGAAAAACTGGGGTAAAAAATTGGTGACGACTAAATTAAAAAAAAAAATAATAAAAAAATAAAAAAAATAAAAAAAAAAAAAAAACAAAACAAAACAAAACAAAACAAAACAAAACAAAAAAAACAAAAAAAAAAAAACAACGTAATTAGTCCAGTGATCAGGGAAGGGATTCAGATCTTACCTAATCCATTACCTCCCTGCTGCGACTTAGAGTTTGCCGCCTCCTCCTCTGCCTCCACCTGTTTTTTGGCTCGTCTAAGTCTACTGTCATCCTCTCCACTTATCAGCAGAAAAATGTATGGGCAGGGGTTCCCCGAGGCAAGGCCAAAGATGTATTATATGTTAAATGTGTTATCCAAGAATGTGTAATATGCTTAAATGAGAAGTGTATTTGTATACAATTTACAGGGAGCTTTCACTTTAACATTAACTTCGGTCAGCTTTTTTTTTCTTAAAAACAAGTAAAGGGGTGAAAAAGTAATTAAAAAGTAGATTTAATGGCAGTAGTTTTATAGGTCACAGTGTAACCCGAGACGTTTATACTCAGACCATTTACTTGCAATTCCACGCAAATTTGCCTATATTAATGTGCAGTGCATTTCTAGCAGTCAGACTGTAGGAGTTCACTTTCTGTAGGCAGTGAATAATTATAAAGATTTCAAACTGGCATCAGCATTATCACAGTACAGTATGGGACATGGTGTCTTATTTTAATCTAATCATGACTGTGCACTTGTGTGTAAGGAGGGAGTAGGGTGGGTGGAGTGCTGAAAGTGGTGCTAAATGAATCTTGCCCTAAAGGAATATACCTCAGTTTTGGTTATTTTTTCCATCAGAAATATGTATATAATAACTTTTTATAAAAGCGTTTTTATTAAGTTGTCAGTATACAAATGGGAGACTTGGCATTTTGATTTAATCTAGACTAGATGTATTTTCCCCATGTCTCATTAAAGGCATAAACAGAAGGGAGTTCAGAGTAATTGGAACTGCAGCATTTATCTTCTGAAAGGGCATTTGCATTGATGCTTTTCATTTAATCAGGCTTCCTAAGCAATGCCCTCGTAGCCGCCTTTCTGAGGCGTTATTAAAAATGACCTGTGTTGGCAGGTCACTTTTTGTAAATATGGTTTCTTCCCATTCAAGTATATTGGCTTGTTGCCCTCATTTTCTTGGTTTCAATCAGGGTAAAAGGCTGAGGGGAATGCGTGGGGCATCTTTCTGAAATCCTAGGGTATTACTAGAAAACCTGGTTGCTGTCTCAGGTCATTGGCTGCCATCCGACCAATCATCCTTACTTTTCAACTCGACTCAGGGCATTTATTAATTATGTTCCTAGCGATTCCAGCCTGAAGAAATAGGTGAGACCTGCTTGCTCTGCTGCTATTCAAAGCTAGATTGAAAATCTTCCTGTCATTCATGCTGAGTGGTTTGAGATTGCATATACAGGTCTAATACTGTAAAATGGGTATTATATGTTGTGAGAGGCACATTTTACCCTCCACGGCATTTATTGTGGTGTAGTGTACATGCACTAAAACCATTAAACAGTCCTACAAGTAAATACAATCACAAATATTGCACATCTGACATCAAAACCATGTACTTGACACTATATAAAAAGCTGTAGCCCACAGTCAGAGTCAGATCTGTTTGGCAGTAGCTCCAGACATCTCAGCTGAGACGCTCGTTTATCCATCCTCATTTGAGTTAAGTTCTACAATACATAAACATTTTTTATGAATATGTAATATTACCACACAACAGGGGCCATCAATAATGCATAGCCTGCATTACGTGAGGAAATGAGAGTAAATTGCTCACATGGGATGGTGGAGAAAGTGAAGTCTTTTCATTGTTTCTATAACGTATTTGCTTTCTTTGTAGCTGAGCTCATGCAACGTGTAGAGGTATTGAGGATTTTATTCCCACCAAAACGCTTGTATTAAGCTAATATCTTTTTGTTTAAAGTTCTTATACTGAGTATAATGATTCAGTTACTATCTTATGCACAAAGAGGAGGTGATCCAAAAGTAGTTGAAATATCAGTGGTGTCCAGACTTATTTATTTGTCCTGTTGTTCAGATTCCCTTTGCATCACCATTTAGGGAACTAAGAAGTACCACTGTGGCCTTAATAGAGCTCTCAGAATCATGTCTAAAATTACATCAAGTACTGTAGAGCAGACTCTCACCAAATACATTTGGATCAGCTGGAGAGCCCCTTGGGTAGGTGAGTTATGGGACAATAGAAAACTGCGGCCACATTTATTTAGCGGAATGCCCCAAAACAGTATACTCTGCAAATAACTATACTATGTAACATAATTTTTGATCCTGGGTAGTAGATGTTATTTCCTAATTGCTTATGCCTCAAAAGTATAGAAAATGGCTATTATTCCCCACAAACTTTGCTTTTGTGACCAGGACAGTGATATTTCGAAATATCACTATTTCCAATGGGAAAATGGGCAAATGTGTGTCTTTTCGTTCACATAAAGTCAGAAAAAAACAACATATGAATCCAAATTAACATGTGTTTATACTAAAGTAACACAAAAATGACTACAAAAGATTTAGAAGTGAGTAGTTTTTCGAAATTTACGATTATAATATTATTATATTATTTTATTTTTTTTGTGCCGTGCTTCTTCCAAATATTTATACATGCTCCTTCCTCCCCAGATAAATTTTCCACACATACCTTTCAATTAAGCTTAAGAAGTCAAAAGGTAACCCTAAACTGTTAATGCCTAGCAACAGCTTCTTCATCCTCCTTTGGGTGCAATATTGAACACCTCTGAAGAGTTCACAGTAAGTACTGTACTATTCAAATTCATTTTTATTTTCAACTTCGTTTTCAAGAAACATATACCACTATGTGTTGATTCTTCTTTGTATCAATAAAATATCGATATCAATAATATCTTTATATCAATAAAATAAAGTAGAAAATACTGCAGTATAAGAGTATTACAGTATTAATCTACCCCTAAATACCATCCACAATTTTCCCCAAAATTTGGTCAAATATCCCCACAATTATCGGCAAACGTTTTCTGCAGTTTTCTATTGGCGCTGCTTATGAGCCTTCACCTCATCTTACCTCTGGGAGTCAGTATATCTTAACAGCAGTGCATCACAGAATATGAAACCACATAAAACAGTTCTTACAATGACTTTTTAATACTACTCATAATGATGATGCTTGTCCTGTGTGTTTCCTGATAAGCCATTTGTTAGCATATCATAGTGTAACGTGTAAGTCCACCTCGCACAACAGGATCACAGAGACACTCTGCGCTTTCCTTCTTTTGTTTTTACGGTACAAGCATTTATTTTCTTTTAAGTAATATTAAGCATTGATTCACATACTGGTCAGTCCTCTCCATTTATTCCCCTTATACAGACAGATAACCTTTTAAAGAGCTAGCCATGCCCACATTAGCAGCCTTATTTAAACAATTTAGTACCGTTTCCTTTTATAAAAAATATATATCTTTAAATAGTTACATGTATAAAACATCACATATAAAACGTTATTTAAAGTCATTTGTTTCTTTTTTATACTGTGCACTTGCACACACAATATTTTTAACAATGCATAATAGCACCTATAAACATGCAAGCTTTTCATTTATTTTCTCAATGTTAATATTTAGGGTTTTTGTTACTGTTATTATGTAATATACCGTTATTGATATAAAACACAGTGGCTAAGCTGCACACGGAATTAAACTAACACTGCTTCATACTGCAACAATAAAAACACCACCCCAGAGTCAGTTACATATGTCACAGTGCAACATGACTCATTGTAAACATCATGCCACATTGAGGGTGCTCTCTCACACTTAGTATCAATTATCGAGAAGCTACTTTAAAAACAAAAGCACCGTAATTTCAATTAAATGCTAGTTCTGCAGCAAATTACACTTACACCAAACCAAAAAATTAGCCGACACTAATTTTTCTTGTTAAACACAAATCAATCCATTATATTAATGTAACATCTTTGTTGAGAAACAGTCCCCCACAACATGGAACTTGCCGACCCTACAACAGAAATTGCATACGAGAGCTCCAGGCCCAGCAGTATGTGTTGAATTGATCTACTGTATTTCCTAAGTAACCGTTTTTTATCCACAGGCATTCAGATTGTATTACTTATAAACCTTTCAATTATTCCACCTTAATATGTTGATTGGAGATAGACATTGTGATTTTGTGAGCTAACTAATCCAACTAGCCTGGTCTTAAACAACTCTTCAAAATGGTATCAGAAAAACAACAATCTCATTTTCCAAAACTAATTATTTTCCCTTTGATTTTAACCGATGCAGATGAATCAGTAGAATATTTGTGCCAGTCTAATTAAATTTTACTTTGATTTGTCCCACTGGAGCTTTAATCTTGAACAAACATCCTTCAATACTGCTCAGGATATTCAGCATATAAATTTATGTACATGCTTTGGAACAAAGCTGTACATTATAGATAGACACTATTTCTTTTTTGTCATTTAAATACAGAGGTTATTCCCCAGTATGGCATAATATGTAACCATCAAAATAAGAAAACTTGTGTCCGTTGCATCTTCAAAGATGGAATGTGACTTATCACACAGTTCTGGGGGCTGAGCAGAAAGCTTAATTACATCTGTCCTTGCCCTAATGATATGCTAATGGATTTCTGAACTGATGGAAATTGCTAGACTTTTATAGCTGTACTCAAATATTTTATAAGTGAGAAACATAATAAACATTCCTTATTAAGAAGAAATCTGGATGAAAAATAGACATGTGGTTAGCAGGGCCATTTGCGGCAAGATTTAATTAATACATGAAGCTTGAAGGCTATGGGCACAGTGATGGTTTTAAATGATCTTAACACTTTCTTGTGATAATGCGACTAATTTACATTTTTGCATTAAACTCGCCTTTTTTAAATTCGAGCCAAAAGTTAATCATGTCTGCTTGGTTCCTTTCTGACTCAAGAGACATGTTGTAATAGTTTTTTTTTTTATCTATCAGAATTAAAATGAATGATTAAAATGTAGGAGATGCCAGTTTCAAAGTGAATTTAATTTTTAAAAAATCACTAGTTTAGAGACAGACACAAGATGCAGTCAGAACACTACAGTGGTATTGTAAAAATAGGGACCTACCTCATAACTTACTAGCTGCAGTGCTAGTCATCAATATGTCTAGCATACAGAACATGAATTCTGAATTCTAAGAGGGACTGTCTCCAAATTGGGGGATTTTATTTATCTGATAGAAGTGTGAACTGTGTTCATATGAGTATATTTATTTCAGAATATATTTTATCCCTGCTTCTTTAGAAGCAGTCACATTAGAGTTGATATTAAGGTTTTTATTGCAGGTACCAGTAGATTTGAGAAACGGAAGCACGTTTTTATCGACTATGCTAAAAATGCATGGGTTTTATTTATTGCGCTTCACTGTATTTTGTGAATTACATTTATTCCATTATACATTGCATTGTGCTAGTCTGCTGCCAACTGAGAGAGCATGTAAAAGCAATTACCAGAATAACAATAATAAATAAATCAAATCAAGATGACGCACAAGTCCCAGAACTTAGTGGAAGAATCTAAAATGGAACAGTTTAATATACACCACACCAAACCATTGTGCTCTCCATTAAAATAATGAATCCCATGGTATTCCAGTCCAGTGGTAAGTGAGCTACATAATACCTCTTGGGTGAACAACACCCAGGGCTAAACTTAATTAGCTTTTAGCTTCAGGGAACCATTGAAAACAATTATAGGGTAATGCATAAAGTAGCAATATTTATTGCAGTCACAATATAATCTCCTACAATCAACAGATATACTTCTGTAATATTCTTATCCCATTCTTATACATGATGATGAAATAAACCTGAAGAGGATAAGGGCTTAGCTGCTGCTTTGTTCTCAATATATTTAGACAAAAAAGACCAATGAATAGAGAGTTTTTTTTAGTGGGTTAGATCCCTTGCTGTCTACAAATTTGGACTTGCTCCAGGCGAGATGTGCTGTTACTGCGAAGGGACAACCTGTTGTGATCCTAACTTGTTGCATCCTATTTCATATTGTATTGTAATAGTATTATTTGCACTTACTGTAAACTATACTGTATTTAAATATTAATCTTGCATTGTAACCCTGTACTGCCCTGTAACACTGTAAGTCGCCTTGGATAAAGGCATCTGCCAAATTAATAATAATACCACTAAATTAACACCTGTTTTGTTTTTTCTAAAAGAAAACAACACATCAAATGTAAAATAACATCAAATAAATAACTCAGGAGGTTATTTTAAGGAGGCTCACCTGCAAGCACCTTAGTTGTTTTTTGCTAAATCTTTGAAATCAGCAGTTTGATTTTTGCTTTACAATACAGGGTGCAAACAGCACAGTGGTAAATGCTTTGTGAATAGGGTGCTTTGTAAATACTAGGACATGTAGGGTAGTTTGTCTGCTAATCAAGAGAGGCCATGTGACACAGTTGACACAACAACAGATTTATTTAATTTTTAAAAATAAAATAAACCTTATTATTAACAGAATAAGTCAAGCTGCTCATTCAAAATGTCAGGGCTGAATAGCTCAAAACAGAGCTATTGTGCTATAGTGTACTCTTTACAATAACAATATAACGACAACTTAATTATCCAAAGATAACTAAATGAACAAACTGGCAGTTAAATACATTTAATTTGAACTAATGGTACTCGCTTTCAAATGTTTGTGCAGGCAAACCTATGAGTCAAAGTGTGAGCAATGCAAACTGTTCTCCCGTTGGAAAATTAATATATTGCTTGCATAAATTCAGTGATCCTGTGAATTACTACGCACAGATGACGCATCAACGTGAAACAGGTGCTGTATATGACTACTTTCTAAAACGACCCAGTGACATGAAATCTCAAGTAGCAGTTTAATGAGTCGAGGACGAGAGTCTTTTTTGTCCCTGTGTCTTTTTAATATATTAATCAGCTCCAATCTTTGTATGACACTTTCGTCACTATATTCAATAAAAGGATTGCTACGATCACGAACATCACAATACCTAAGCATCTAAAATAACCTACCATCTTCACAGGAATCCAGACTCAATCCACATACTACCAGGACTGGAATGTAATCTAGGATTGAATTTGAATCTTGGTCTGCGCAACGGAAAAAATATCAATCAAGGATTACATCCGAGATCTGATCCAGACTGAATCTCGATCTGTACAAGCCACCCTATATTTACTTTAGAATTCCAGGTCACTCTGCAAAATCACATTCTGGGTCTAAACTTTAGGTTGGATATGAACTTCTAAAAGTTTATAATTGAACTGCAAGTGTATAATATGTATCTCCTGTAAGCTTTCATTTAAAACTTTGTCATGCACTTCTCCATTTTAAATAGCCAGACACAAGCAAAACCCACACATTTACAGCTGAGTCAACAGCATAGAATGCATTCATTCATTGAGATTTGGTCAGTATCGCCCTTATAGTGATTTTTTAACACTGATTCCACACACTCAATAATGAAATAATTTGCAGAAATATCAATATCATCATTTGTCAAATCCCAGTTAACACAACAAAGCCGGACCACACCTACTCCGATGTCTTGTTATCTCCTGCCGTAAGGCGAATTACTCCTAATCGGCAATATTGTGCAGTTGCTTTTAATCACTGTAGTTGAAAATGTTTACAGATTTATCACAAAAATGGTTCAGTGCTTTTGCAAAAACAAACAGTTGTGGGGGGTACAGTATGTCCCTGGCTGGAATACACCCATTTTTTTTGTATATATTATTACCATCTTTAATCCCTTTTTAACCCATCAGAAGTCGATAATAATGCAAAGTCAGTGTTCATTAAACAGAGCTGTTTCCCTGAAAGGTTTCTGCAATATTTCCTCTAGCTCTATATCTGCATCTCTTATGCTTCATTACCTCTGCACCAGCCAGGGAAATGTTTGCACACACTAGCATTTCATTCCTGATTGAATTTACACTAAGAGGTGTGCCTCCCCAGTACATACACCATTTTTCATTTCAGTGCTTCTCCAAAGTCTTTTATGAAACAGCAATTGAAATGCAAAAGTCTGTTGTATTTGAAGGCTTAAGTGTCTATATTTTGAATGACCTTAAACATATAATCAAGATCAAATCTGCTTGTGTTATACGCTAAGTCCTCAAGCAAAGAAATGGAAGAACATTAAGACCACAAACTGGGACCTACCAATCAAGGGATTATTAAGAATTAGTAAAACCAAATGGTGCCTACAGAAAGTCTACACCCCCTTAAACTTTTTTCACATTTTGTTGTGTCAGTGCCTCAGTTTCATGCATTTAAATGAGGATTTTTTTCCACTTATCTACATACCATACTCCACACTGTTAAGGGGAAAAATGTTTTTATTGAGAAAAAATTATATATTAAAAATACAAAACTGAAAGATAATAATTGGACAAGTCTCCACCGTCCCTGAGTTAACACTTGGTGGAAGCACCTTTGGCAGCAATTACAGCTGTGAGTCTGTTGGGATAGGTCTCTACCAACTTTGCACACCTAGATTTGGCAATATTTGACCATTCTTCTTTTTAAAACTGTTCAAGCTCTGTCAAGTTCCTTGGGGAGCACTGATGGACAGCAATCTTCAAGTCATGCCACAAATTTTCAATTGGATTTAGGTTGGGGCTCTGACTGGGCCACTCAAGGACATTTACCTTTTTGTTTCTTTGCCTCTCCAGTGTAGCTTTGGCTGTGTGCTTTGGGTCATTGTCATGCTGAAAGGTGAACTTCCATCCTAGATTCAGCTTTCTTGCAGAGGGCATCAGGTTTTCCTCAAGGACTTCTCTGTACTTTGCTCCATTCATTTTTCCTTCTATCCTGACAAGTGCCCCAGTCCCTGCTGATGAGAAACATCCCCATAACATGATGCTGCCACCACCATGCTTCACAGTAGGGATAGAGTTCTTTTGGGTGATGCGCTATGTTGGGTTTGTGCCAAACATAACGCTTTGCATTTAGGCCAAAAAGTTCCATTTTATTTTTGTCAGACAACAAAACTTTTTGCCACATGGCTACAGAATCTCCTGAGTGTTTTTTTGCATACTTCCAACGGGATTCAAGGTGGGCTTTCCTGAGTAATGGCTTCCTTCTTCCCACCCTACCATACAGCCCAGATTTGTGGAGTTCTCGGGATATTGTTGTCACATGCACACTTTGACCAGTCTTGGCCATAAAAGCCTGTAGCTCTTGCAAAGTTGCCATTGGCCTTGGTAGCCTCTCTGATCAGTCTCCTTTTTGCTCGATCATCCAGTTTGGAGAGATGGCCCGATCTGGCAGGGTCTTGGTGGTGCCATACACCTTCCACTTCTTAATAATCGTCTTGACCGTTCTCCAAGGCATATTCAAGGCCTTTGATATTTTTTTTATACCCATCCCCGTATCTGTGCCTTTCAACAACTTTGTCCCGGAGTTCTTTTGAAAGCACCCGTGCTCATGGTTGAGTCGTTGCTTTGAAATGTGTACCCAGCAGAAGGAACCTACAGGAACTGCTGAATTTATCCTGAAATCATGTGAATAACTACAATTTAACACAGGTGGAGGCCACTTAAGTTGGTGTGTGATTTTTGAAGGCGATTGGTTACACCAACCAAGCTATTGCAGTTTTTATTTTTTAATAAATTTTCTACAAATTTCTAGAATATTTTTTTCACTTGTAAGTTGTGGGGTAGGATGTGTTAAATGAATAAATGAAAAAAAAAACTACTTTAATTCATTTTAATTCCAGGCTATAAGGCAACAAAAGGTGAAAATTTTGAAAGCTTGCCCTTGGCGTGTACTTTGAACATAAAACAGGACTCATACAACAACAAGTCAAGTGAAAACAGGACGGTGGCTGTATGTTTACTGTTAGCAGCGTCCCTCCTCAGACTTAAAGTTGTTTCTTTTTACACAAGGCAAAAAAAAAAACAACATAAAGAAAATAAATCAAACCTAACTCCCTCTTTGGAGTATTATCTAAACTTAAACAAAAAGTTGCGATCTAAAGGTCAGGTGGCTGAACCGCTTACTGACTCTCAAATAATCTAAAAGGAAACGGTACTAAATTGTTTAAACAAGGCTGCTAATGTGGGCATGGCTAGCTCTTTAAAAGGTTATCTGTCTGTATAAGGGGAATAAATGGAGAGGACTGACCAGTATGTGAATCAATGCTTAATATTACTTAAAAGAAAATAAATGCTTGTACCGTAAAAACAAAAGAAGGAAAGCGCCGAGTGTCTCTGTGATCCTGTTGTGCGAGGTGGACTTACACGTTACACTATGATATGCTAACAAATGTCTTATCAGGAAACACACAGGACAAGCATCTGTCAAAGATCTTTTTATTTTACCTTTACATTTTCATTTTATTTCCAGGTCTGTGTGCCCAACAGCGTTATCAAAAAGGAAATTCATTGTATTCTATGCAGACAAAAATCTTGGTTGGTACTGGGGATATCTGCTCTCTTTTAAAGTACTTCAGGCAAAATAATTTGGACAAAACCATGTGCCAGCTTTACCGTCTGATGTGTCTTATAACAACCGTTCCTGCATCTTCAGCAGCTGTTGAACGGAGCTTTTCTTGCCTAAAGTGAATCAAAACATATTCAAGGAATACCACAGGTATGCTTAAGCAGTCTTGCTCTTATTGTGATGTAAAAGGCGATTGTTAAGACTCTAGAAAACAAGTCCAATGCTGGTATGATGCTGTTATCGATCACTTTGTAGACAGAAAGACAGAGGGTCTGAGTTTTTCTACAAATCACTTAGGATTCATCAGTATCAAGTGAGTCCACACATTTTTTTGTTATATTTAGTTGCTTGCCTAGTGCTGAGTATATATACAGTTGTAGTTTCAACACTGTCTTCAGTATTCTAGCCAGAGACCTGTGCTTACAACTGTATTGTCATATTTTGTAGATTTTCTTTAAATTCTCAAATTAATAAATCAAAACCCAGGTAGTAAAAAGAGACCCGGGTAGCATCGGGTAATTTAAAACATGACAGGTACCCGTTTTTTGGGTACCGGTACCACATATATATATATATATCTATATAATATATATATATATATATATATATACAACACAGTTGTTTCGTCAAAAACCTCAAAACGTTTTTTTCTAAACGCATTTGCGTAAAATCTACACAAACTACTTCACATTGATAAAGTAAGGAAATGCATATAGAATATAAATAAGTAAGATTTACAGAGAAAAACAGATTAACCTCAGTTGCACGAGTATTCAACCCCTTTGCTACTGCAGCCCTAAATCAGCTCAGGTGCACATTATTTGTTTGAAAGGTTACAAAATTAGTGAAATGGTTTCAGCCTGTTTGTACTCAAAGTGGTTTAACGTGTAGATAATTTCCCTCAGGTATATAAAGACTTTCAAGCTGCAACTCACATAGTGATCCAACAAAGCAACCATGAAGACCAAGGAGCTTTTAAAACATGTCAAGGATAAAGTGGTAGAGAGGCACAGAACATTAGAAGGGTACAAGAAAATTTCAAAGGTGCTGACTATCCCTCTCAGCACAGTGAAGGCCATCATTAAGAAGTGGAAGATGCATCATACCACCCAGACACTACCCAGATCAGGTCACCCTCCCCAATTGAGTAGCCGGGCAAGTAGGAAACTGGTTCGGGATGTCACTCTGAAGTCAACAATGACCTTGAGAGATCTGCAAAGTTTTGTGTCTGTGATGGGAGTCAGTGTTCACACATCAACAATAAGCCTGACCCCACACAAAGCTGGCCTGTACAGAAGGGTGGCAAGAAAGAAGCCATTACTCAAAAAGCCTCTTAATTTGTGAAAAAGCATGTAGATGATACTGCAGACATGTGGAAAAAGGTTTTGTGGTCAGACAAGACAAAAATTGAACTAAATTCCAAATGTTGCGTCTTGCTCAAGTCCAACACTGCACATCACCCAGTCAACACCATCCCAACTGTCAAGCATGGTGGTGGCAGCATCATGTTAAGGGGATGCTTCTCTTCAGTAGGGACTGGGAAGCTTGTCAGGATAGAAGGGAGAATGGAAGGTGCAAAGAACAGCCAAATCCTTGAGGAAAACCTGTTTGAGTCAGCCAAGACTCTGAAACTGAGGAGGAAATTCACATTTCAGCAGGACAGTGACACGAAGCACAAAGCCAACGCCACACTGGAGTGGTTGAACAAGAAGAGAATTAATGTTCATAGCAGTTATTGCTGCAAAAGGTGCTTCTACCAAGTACTGACTTAAGGGGATGAAAAAATAAAAATAAATGATATATTAAGATCACGATCTGAATTGTAATAGCTGAATCTGAATAAAGCTAGAGATCAGAATGCAGACAGATACACAATCCAATTTTCTGCTAATACACTGACATTTCATTTTAGTAAAAAATGTTTAATGTATATATGTAAAGTACTCTGATAAGACAGATACCCTTCATTATTATTATTTGTTAGTCATTTCCCTGCATTTGAAAGAATGGTATAATGGGAGGCAAGATCACCTTCTTAAACTTAACAAAAACTGCAGCTCCAGTACACTTCAAGTTTAAGTCAACTAAAAGTCGCCAATTTGGCATAGTACAAGAATGTATGCTTCCTCCAATATTCAATATTCACCAAATTTGTCAGTCTTAATTGACGTTGCTCTCACAAAGAGTCAACGTACATCAACACATAGGACATCAATATTGAAGTCTGCTCAATCTGATTTGTCTGTTTGTGTATTTTGCCTCCCACATTCCTGGCAGTTGGTTGCTGTGAGTTAACCAAAACTTCATCAATCAGATTTGGGGTGATCCAAGATTTGTTATGCTGAGACCACTTCTCCCCTTTGGGTAACAAGTTGAGCATTTTAAAATGACTTCAAGAAGTTATGAAAATTAACACTCTGGACTCTTCTGTCAAAATGCTCCCGATCCGACACTTGGGTAATTTCTGTCATACATATACAGTATGTGAAAACTTGCATTTTAATTTAATATTTTTCAAAGTTTGTTTTCTTTTAATTAAAATTCAGTTCAAATTTAATTATGTCTACCCAGTCAGCGGGGGAGAAATTATAACTGTCAGTGCCCCCCTTCTCCGCTTTCTCTGTCACTTAATAAATTATGAAGAAGTTGAGGATTGTAATACAATTTGGTATGTGGGACGACAGTTTGGTGCTCCATATACCTGGGTATTACAACAAAATCTAACCCATAATTCTGCTCTACAACTAGCAATGAAAGATATTTTTATGTGGCTCTGACAACAGGATGCCTGTACACCAAATACAAGTATAAGTATTATTTTTGTTCACTAAAAAACATTCCCTATTCTCATGTAAAGTGTTAGCAAATGACAATGTAGGGTATCATAATACCCCTCATTGCTTAAAAACAAACCAAAAAAGTTCCATCTCTCACATAATAATTGGTATAGCTGTAAAGCTATTTCTGAGCAACAAAAAAACTAATGCAGTTACTCAACACCTTGGAATTGAGCTCTTGACACCTGAACTGAAAGCAAGCGTTGTATTATTGTCTGTTAAACAACAGTCATGTGCATTTACAAACACTGAAAACAGTATCACATTGGCAAGGATTCCAGTGCATGTTAATGCCTCAGCAGGTTTAATTTTACAACATTTTTAAAAGATGTCTCCGTTATGTCAAATTATGAGTGACAATACGGAGATAAGAATTCAGTGAACACCCTTTCATGCTGCCTTTTGGGTATAAAAAACTATTCGGGATTCCTGCAGCCACTCCAGCATAGAAAGGCAACCCATAATTATAAACTTAATTCAATAAAGTAGCCTCTCAACATATTTATAGCACAATAGTAGATGTAGCATAAACAACCTTGCTGTTAAGATGCCAAGTTTCTGCTAAAAATAACAAATTATGTAATTACTGCCTTGGGCTGATTAAACTAACAAGGTGGATTGAAATGCCCATTATCATTCACTGAAAGTGTTTTTTTTTTTTCCCTGATCGCTTCCATTTTAGAGATAAAGCAGTCTTTAAATTAGAAGACATAATCTATGGTTCATCCATGGAAATTAAATAAAATCACAACTTCCTGTCTGTACTCAACAACTGCTTGATTCTCAGAAATATACAAAGTATCACTGCAAGCATTATTCATTTAATTTAATATATTAATAACATTTTCATACTGTGTAAAATAATTTAGATTTGTATGTCTTTTATAATGACGTTCTTAAAAGCAGCAAAAATTCCACATGCAATCATATTTCTCTCTTGATTCTATTGTTGCTATTCTGTGATTAGGCTCATCCATCTTTTGTCTGTTCTCTTTGACCATTTGACTGTTTAGTTGCTTTCTTTGGTTCACCTCTATTGTTAAAGGAATGGTGACATGCCAACTTCTTAGTGAAGGGAATGCGCCATCATCGAGATGATACTGTTCAGCCCTGAATTATAATTATAATTATAATTAGAATTGATAACAGAAATAGCATTAAGTTAATTGCAAAAGAACAGTGCAACCTGGACTGGAACAAAATTGGAACTGGATTAATCTTACCACCTGTTCTGTATAAAAATCAGTTTGTACAAACTTAAAAATACAGTCTGACTTCATTATAATGACCCCCCTGGGACCTGGAGGAATGTTCATCATATAAAGTTGTTCACTATAATAGGGTTTGGCAATTTGCTGTGTCAGAATGATGGAGAAATGCCCAAATTGAATTGAACATCTTTATACACTATACAGTAGTTCTTTCAAGACAATTTCACACCGATCCACACTTAAACTGTATATTTAAAAGAAAACAGTAAAGAAATGAAAAAAAAGTACACTTACATGCTGAATACAGTAATTACAGGCGCTTTCTCTTGAAAAACATATTCAGCGTAGATTGGTTCATATTTTTCGTGCTTTTCTCAAAGCACGCTGTTTCAATCTTGTTACCTCCTCTCGCCTGTTGCCATGGTTGCAGTTTGTGTGAAGATGGCAACGGTTGCATACGTCACAGGTGATTCGCACTACAATAGATTAGCTATGAATCAGCCTTATCTTCGAATTAGCCTACCAAGGTCTTTGTTTTCACTGTGAGAATAACACATGTTTTGGTTCAGGACACTCTAGAGAATATTACACAATACTTCAGGAACTATAAACATACTATAAATGTAAACACGATCACAGTCCTTAAAAGGTTAATCAACATTAACAGTGTTATATAATGTTGGAATAATTGGAAAAACGTTCTTAAAAAATGTAATCTGGAAAAATGTGTCAGATAATCAATGACAATATCCACAAGACAATATAAGTAGCATACACTAGGCAAATCTTCTCTAGACACAAGATATGGTTGTTCAGCGTAATTTGTAGACAAATGTGCTACACATTGGTTGAGTTGCCATACAAGCATAATTGAAAAAAATCTAGGCTCAGGACATAAAACAAGGTCAATTGTTTCACAAATAAAATTGAATTAACACTTACGATATTTCACCAACAAAGCCAATTTAGCACAAAACTATCTTAAATTAACCTCCTCAGTTACTTATTTGAAGATTTTTGAATTTGAAAAAAAAAAAAGTAATACACTAGTCTGTAAGTTACTTTTGCATAAAAAAGCTCTTCAAATCTCTTTCTAATTAATCATACACAAAACGATCAATCTACAACACCAGTCCAAAAGTTATACTTTTCTGATAACACTATGTAACACAATTTTTGTTCCTGGGTAGTAAGTGTTATTTCCTAATTGCTTATGCCTCAAAAGTATAGAAAATGGCTATTATTCCCCACAAACTTTGCTTTTGTGACCAGGACAGTGATATTTCAAAATATCACTATTTTCAATGGGAAAATGGGCAAATGTGTGTCTTTTCGTTCACATAAAGTCAGAAAAAAACAACATATGAATCCAAATTAACATGTATTTATACTAAAGTAATACAAAGATGACTACAAAAGATTTAGAAGTGAGTAGTTTTTTGAGATTTACAATTATACTGTAAATACTACCCAGGAACAAAAACAATTTTTTTTTTTTGTTACACAGTGTAATCACTAAATTATCCTTTGACTTAGCACCAAAGCTTGTTACAAAATTGAACTTTTTAAGTAATGTTGAAACCTGGCTTATCCCTAATGTTCTCTGAGAAACACTGCGGTCAAGCAGAACCACGGGAAGAGGCTGGAGGAAAGGTAACTCGATGTAAAGTGGCACAAGCAGAAAAATGAATTAAACCCTTTTCATGATTGAGAAGACTTCACTTGAAACGTACTTCATTGGCTTGTTTTTATAGTTATTTACTGTTTAATGCAAAACCTTATGTGTGTGAAAGAAGGAAAAATCATTTACCAGCTTTAGGTCCTTAAAATGATGCTAAAGCACTAGCTGTTATAAGTGAGTTTCTAATGAAATGTTTTGATTTTGATCTGCTGTACTTGTCTGTTTGCAGGGCAGCATGGCGGTGTGGTGATTAGCACTGCTGCCTCACAGCTCCAGGGTCCTAGGTTTAATTCCGGGCTCAGGGAGTTTTCAGGGTACTCCAGTTTCTTCCCACAGTCCAAAGACTAGGTGGATTGGCCTCTCTAAATTGCCCCTTTGTTGCCCTGCGATGGACTGGCATCCCGTCCAGGGTATAGTCCTACCTTGCGCCCCTATGTCTGCCAGGTTAGACTCTGGCTCACTGCAACCCTCTATAGGATTAAGCGGTTACAGATAATGGATGGATGTATCTGTCTGCAATGTCCTTAAAGACACTCCAGAAAACAGTGTTTGTTAAAATGAATAAGAGCTTCTGAAACAACTTTTAGTCAGAACTGGTGGGGACGCTGCATATATGACAAGAGGAATTGGTTATTATTATTACTACTATATTTGGCAGATGCCTTTATCCAAGGCGATTTGCAGGTGTTACAGGGCAATACAAGGTTACAGTGCAAAAAAATAACTAAGAGATAAGAAGTAATAAGTAATAATTTAGCATTAAGACAATTTGTATCTACAATAATAGTATTGCAATAGTGCAAGGATAGTAGTAGTGCAAGGATAGTGCATCAGTTGAGTGTCCAGAAACATGTTGCTTAGGTTGGGCAAGTCCAGTTCCTAGTAGGAGGGATAGATCAAGAGATCTATAAATGCAGTCTAAAGAGGTGGGTCTTGAAGAGGCCGCAGAAGGCAGTGAGAGGCATGACCTGTCAGCCAGTAGAGGAAGAGCAGAGAGGACGAGAGAGGGTGTAGAGAGACACAAGGGGTTGGAGGTAGGAGGGGTGGGTGAAGAGAGCGGTAAGCAAGAACAAGGGTGTTGAATTGAATGCGAGCAGAGATAGGTAGCCAGAGGAAAGAAGCAGAGGGGTAGCATGAGAGTAGTGAGGTTGGGAGAGAACAAACTGTAACAGTAGGCCTATCCAAATACCACAGTATAAAATTAATACAAACACAATATATGCCATTTGTGACATGTAAATACAACTGCAACTGCTAGGGAAAGAAGAACTGCACATACAGTATATTATGTTCGATAGGTCCCAGTGCTCTCTGGGGGTTTTGCTTTGATGCAGTGCTACAGGACTTGGTTCAGCTCCAGCTATTCTGATTTGTGTGTCTCAGATTCATAATACAAATATTACAAAAAGCCCTTTTGTTTGCCAACACTGCTGCTGCCTTCAGTGCTGTAAAACCCATTTTAAAAAAAATGTCTTTTAATTGGTGCAAGGTAGCAAAACACCAAAGTTGCTGACCATAATTACTCACTTCCAAGCTCCTATTCTGGGCTTGAAATACACAGGTTCCCTTTCACTAATCACCAGGCCTGCACCACCAGAGAAATGACTGCACCAAGGAGACCAGGGCAGTCATATAACTGGTGCTCTAGTGTCACTGAATTCTAGCATACCCATGGGAGATGCACTTATAATACAAATCAGGCAATGAACCTGATGAACCTGCACACTTTCTGCTGAACTACCCCAGAATAAGACAAACACACAATTACTTGGTCAGTAATGGACTGTCTCACTAAAGAGCTCTGCTGCCACAATAACAGCGATTGGTTACAGAGGATAAAGATGTCCCCATACATACATGATATACAGCCCTTAGCCAAAGCACACGTTTCTTTTAACTTTGCATCCCATTGCTTCCATCGCCAGGGAACAAATTGCAAATTATTTTATTGGACGAGAAACAGGTGGTATTCTCTTTAAAACCTGGCAGCTCGCAGCTAGAAACAGGTGCATGAGCTTCTGAAGTGTAGTCTGCTTTGCTGGAAACATTATTACTACTAATCAGATATTCATGGTATTCATACCTTCTGTTTGACAATCATGTCATTGATTTCTTCAAGGTCTCCGACCGTCACTATCTGGGTTTTGGTTACGTGATGCAACAGGGAGAGCCAGTCTGTGAGCTCAGCCCAGGCTTTATTGAAGTCGGCCATGGCTGGCACCTCCATCAGTAGGGACGATGGCATTTCCAGCTTTGAGGTGGTTGTTTCCTTTGTAACCAGCGTCTGAGACAGTACGGTAACAGTTTGACCTACAGTAGCAATTGAAAGGAAATAATTAATTATATTAGCAGTGAGCCAGTTACGAGCCATTTATATCTCTAATCCCTTTGTTATCTTACTCAAAATAAAGCTATTAGAGAGCGTCGGGATTCCGTCCATTCCTCCACTGGTTACAAGCAGTCAATTTCCATAAGCATGACATTTGTTAGGCCTAATTAACATTTTTTACCCCCCCCCACCCCCCCATTTCATTATTGGATCAAATCATATAATGAACAGTAAGAACAAGTCTACTAGAAATCTTAATATCACTTCTAACTTTTTCATTTAAATGTTTTCAAATGGATTGACTCCTCAATTACATGTATCAGGCAAGACTGGCAAGTTTTCTCGCGTACCGAAAATGTGACTAATTGGGGTGTCCATGTTAAAATAACCTCATTGCATATGTCATTGAAACCACATTTCTAACAATCAACCATGCAACTGAAAGTATAATACTGCTCAGCTGTTTTTAATTTCATGTTATTCACAAAATTATATTTGCAATGCAGGAGCTTTCACTTGCACATGATTGGATTGTGTTAGACCTACTAATAAATACTGTTTGCATATACATATTTAAACAATGTAAATTTATTTTCTTAAAAATGTTTAAAGGTTATTTATATATAATTCATGCAACTAGATTTTAATCAGAAAACCATTATGCAACCGTGCTCACTCGTCTATAACTTTATTATATACATAGGTAACAGGACCATGTTTTCTTTGTTACAATATATATTATTAAACTAATAATACTGAAACCCCCAACCTAGTCAGAAAACCATTATACAACCCTGCTCACTCATCTATAACTGTATTATATACATAGGTGACAGGACCATGTTTCTTTTGTTACAATATGTATTATTAAATTCTTAAGATTGAAACCCCCAACCTAACTGACTAAAGTAGAGTCACACAGCCAACAATAGTTTGTGGTATTGCACATAAAACTGGTCTGTCACTCTAACAGTCAATAGTACTGCCTGATATCACACACCAGCTCAGTGTAGCACTCTAGTAAACCCACTTTTCTTTTTAAATATAAGCATGCAAAAGACAGGACATTTTTCCATTTTCATAAAGGGTTTCAAAAGCCGATTTAACCTGCTGTCTGTCCCTTTTTCTACCTGTTAGGCAAGAAATCTCCACACGGATCTGCTGTCAGAATATTGCATTTCAATTTATCTATGTCTTATCACACTAAATGAAAAGTAATAGCAGGTGCAAAATGGATATTTCTAAGACATCGTATTACTATAATTAATCACTCCCCACAGCATTCACTTTAAACTTTGTGAACATAAAAATAATTGTTTTGCAGCTTTAAGGAAACAACTGTTATACCCTTTGCATATCTTAAATATAGGTGCTAATTGACTTTAAATGAGGAAATCTAAGCACATGCTGAAGTAAGCAATTTGCTTTTATTATTGGTGGTTATCTTACTTTGCAGAAGTTAGTCTTCCATTTAAAGCTGCAGCCTTCAACATGTTTTTAATGAACCTTTACATGAATTTACAGGTTTTGCAAGCTCAGGAAAGCTGTCATTGTAAAGCCTGAACAGTCTGAATAGGGTAAAGCAAAACGTGTTACTTGGGGAAGACAACAGATACCAACTTGTACTGATTCAGTGTCTCCAAAATCCAAATGCAAATCATGAAAGTTATTTAAAAGGGTTGCTATTTATTTATAAACTAAATAGAAGTATCAACAGCATTGAAACAAAGACTAGACAAGGCATAGTATAATTAGAACCAAACAACTAGCTAATCAAAACAGGGTCCTGCACCTATTGAATATGTAGAGAGTGAGTGACGGCCGGGGTATGTAGGAGTTGCTATTGAAATGCAAGCCTGATAATGTCGACCCAAGAGCAAAAACAAGCAGGCAAAGTATTTGGGAACAAGAACAAGCTTTTTGACCCTTCAGAGTAAACCCTTCCCAGCACATTTGCCCATATTGATAACATATAATCATTTATTTATGTTTCTAGTGTTTTAGATGTTACTACTCTACCTGGTAGTCTATCCCATGAATTTATAACTCCCTAATTACACTTTTGAACTAATTACTTTTACTCAACTTCCATTAATGCCCTCTCATACGAAAGTGTAATACTGTGCTAAGTTTGAAGTAGTGACTTGGGTTTACACCATACTGGATTGTACAGCAATTACATCCCCTCTTTCCCATTTTACAAAGATTTAATGTATTTAACTTGTCCTATTAGCTCATGCCATTAAGTCCTGGGATTAATCTTGTTGTCATTTTTTGTAGTGAGGTATATAGTTGTACAATAACTTAGCATACTGTAGTCAAACAATTTAACATCACATGAACTGCAAGTCGTCTCTCCTTTTGGTCACTGCCTTTCTCAGATGTACACATTTGTCACTTTAACATATTGTGACGGACACTACATGAGAACTTCTATTGGACAGGTCCTTTTTCTGTAGTCTTTCTGATTTGTCGGATGCATGTTTCTTATAACATGTATGTGGCAAGTTACCCGCCCCTTTTATTATTTATGTATTGTTGTTGCTATTATTGTTATAATTTTTATTATCATTATGTATGTATTACATTTGTGTGCAGGCGGATGAAAGCCGTCCAACAGTATTAGTTATTATTTGAGACTGGTGAAAAGCTGGTCTCGTACAATGTGGTTGGCATGGAAATCCACATCCTGTGTGGCTGATGGGAAAGTGGCTGGAGCTTTAATAAGGTAATTGTTTAATAGGTAATTAAGGCTCCAACCACAATATAAAAAAACGCACTCCGGGTTTAGAGGAGAGAGAGTTGTGAGGAGAGTTAAAGAAATATAACGAATGCTAACAGTCAGCGAACAAGGTACACGTAATTAAAATAAGAACTTAGTGTTTATTATTTGTCTGTTTTATTTGGCCAACATGCCCTTTTCTTTGTGTTTCTTGTAAAGTCTTTTGTTTTCCTTAAATATTTACTTTTGTTTATTTAATAAAACACTGAGTGCTAATGCGCCTCAGTTTTGCCCGTATACCTTTTTTTTTGCACTTCATCCGTGTCCATGACATCACCAAACGCGCCACTCAAAGCCATCAACTGCCACAATGTGTTATTTAATACCTTAAATATCTTCACAATACCAAGCCTTCAGAGCACATTGCTGTCTGTCTAATTTTAATAAAGTCTAATTATAATAATTATACCAATAAAGCAGTTTTAATGTTGAATACATCTGACATTGTTTTTCTGTGGAATGCCACTGGCTCCAATTACAATACCTGTCTCCATCTGGCTATTCGTGCACTCACATCACTTTTGGGATGTCAATGCAATCTTCACTTTTTGGCTCAATTTTAATGACAGGGATGTCAGAAATTACCCGTTATATCCTATGGTTCTGCACAAACCAATAGGGGAATTACGATAAAAGCACTTTTCCTTGACATGAGTAAATTAAATGATAACTTTTTTATATAGTTTGTATAATTAAGATGCAACAATATTACACAATTACACATAAAAATGGAATGCCTATTTCTCTATTGTGCTTAGGTTGCAAGAAAAACAAAATCATTTAACACCATTTGCAAAGAAAAACTGCTTAGAGAACCAGTTTGTGCTTATACATTTCTAAAAGATTATGAATGGATTCTCATTATAACAGCAAGCTCTAGGTGCAGAATTAAGCTCTGCTATCATTACACAGATTGTTTTGATAAACTCTTCAAATTATATTAATACACATGTCACATGTCTTTTTTTTAAATAATGCTCTCCCTGGTGCTACAGCACATGTTCAGAGACCTCAGGAGATTCTTCTTGCAATGTAATGCCTGCAAATTGAATCTGAAAGCTTTATTAGACAAGTTTGTCTTTCAGCTTGTGTCTGATGTCAGCAACATTAGAAAATAAAACTTCTCACAAAAGTAGGTCTTGACCTTGAAAGAGCTCCAATCAAATGTTGAGAGATTCCATTCGCAGCGAGTGCTGCTGGATGTTAAACAGTGAATAATGAAAAAGAAATGCTTTTCAAACCTTTTCAAGTCAACACATCCCTTTCTCAAAGTGAAAACATGCATTGTAATTATTTTGTTAATATTCAAAGGAATCTTTCATTAATGCAAATATGTACACATACACACATTTCGTTCACACGTGCAGACTCTAAATGTATTGGGTTAGTGTCATTTTGCCTCAAGTAGCATGCTTTACTCCACGTTCTCTAATGTGGAAACAGTTAAATCCCTTTACGTGTCGACATTTCCATTTCAATACATTTACAAAGCAATACATTTATGAATCTAGATATATTTGCTTAATGTAAAAATACACCAAAAGAGGGTTAACTAGCTCAACTATAAAAGCTTTCTGTCTGAAATTCATAGGTCTGCCTTAAGCAGTAAGCTAAAAAAAACTTTCATGATTTCCCAACAACACATTTTCACGAATTGCCCTCCAACATCATAGCTATCAGAGAGATTTATAAACCAAATTTAATTGAAAAAATATGGCCAAGAAATAATGGGAAAGCAGAATTACAAAGTACTGTAGTGGAGGAGAGGAGATGCAGTGGCTCATCAAAAGTGTCTGTGTGTATCTATCTCTCTCTCTCTCTCTCTCTCTCTCTCTCTCTCTCTCTCTCTCTCTCTCTATATATATATATATATATATATATATATATATATATATTGTGTAGCATTATAATGTAATAATAATGTAATACTCTTCAATAAAATAAAATAAAAATTTGTTTAAAATACAAGAAAAATGCCATTTAACTAAAACCCTAGGTTCAACATTCCTATATTAACAGCAGTTCCCTTTCAATTCGAAGACGACCACCAGCATACTTATGGGATATGCCTGCCATAGGTAGGTATTCACTGAGCATTTCATGTCAGAGCTGCCAATAGGCCCCTCCATGGGGTGATGTCCTCAGTCCCGCCTACCGAAGGATTAAACAGTCCACCTGTGGAGACCATTTTCTCTTTTGCCATCTCATCATAAGGTAAGGTTCTGTATTTCTAATGAGTGTGTTTTTGAAAGAGTCTAGCACAGGTTTTAATTAGAGGAGACCACAGAGTTTTTTCATCAGAGGAGACAAACCTCTGTTGCAAACTCCTGCCTGCTATAACCACACACAGTACAGTAATAGCAATGACAGATGACACCTTTGGATAGAGAGAGAAAGGATCGATGCTGTAAATCTCCCTCCCGAAAGGGCACTGTGTAAGGGGGAAGGTAAGCTGCCTCCTAGAGCTGCCACCTCGGTGGTAGGTGGAAACCGGAAGGTGACCATATTAGGAGGGGCGCGTCGCTGCAAGTACTCAGGATGATTCCATTGCAGTCAGCTGCGGGGCAGCCCTCTATTAGGGAAACCATGGCAACGGGGTGACTGTGGGGAGGAGTTTGCTGGGTACAAAGGGGAGCAGCTACGGCAAAACCTCCGCTTACGCTAAGAATGAAAGAGACGGCCGGAGTCTTTATTGATTTATTTGTGTTTTTTGGATTACGTGTGTTTTGTGTTGCAGAGGAGGAGTGAGCCGCGGACCGGCAAAATACAGAGCACGTCCTGCACAGCACAGCACAGCACCACACCGCACCACTCACGGCACCATGCTTCTCAGCACTAAGAGCACTGCGTGCACGGAGAACGTGGGGATGGACAAAGTCCCGTTTTTGTTTACTTTTCATTTTTAAGAAGAGCTGCCGTGTACTCCCCCCAAAACCATTGCTGGTAAAGGGGCGGACTTATTTGTGTTGGTGTTATTTTTGTTATTATTTTTGTTATTATTAAAACACACAGACTGTTTTGGGAGAAAGATTGTGTGGACCTCCTTCATTCACTGCTCCTGACCACACACCTATTTTAAGGCAAATATATCAATGAAAAGTAGGCAGAACTGAAAGTAATAACTACTGTGTTAATTTAATTTTCACTTGATCTGTTTTGGTGTTTTTATTCTGTTTTTATGTCTAAAAAGTGCATTTATTTTATAATGCCGAAAGTTCACATTGAAGCCATGCTGATGAATAAATTAGTATGCGCATATCTCAAAGGAATGCAACATCTGGCACAGCACAGGGAACTTAACAGAAATAATTGCTCGATATAACGAGTTATTGCTGCTGACATGGAAATAAGGAACAGTGTTTACTAGGATGTCAAAAACCATCCAGAATTACCTGATTTAATCAATTTCCATTACTATGTTAGAAATCAATAAAGAAATTAATGAAGCTCCTTTTTTTGCTTGGCAGATTGATAAATAGAGTCGTCAGGGGTCGAAACCATGGACCAATTGAGAACAATGGGCTGTCTCAGAACAAGAACAACCAATGAGAAACACTCCATGTGGACTTGGGCACAGCCCAAAATAACCAAACTAACCAATCACAGGGTGGAAATCAGGACAACAAAATCAGCCACGTGACTTTCAAATACGTGCTGCTGCCCATACGTGTTGCCTATAGAAAATTCCATGCGTGCTGCCCAAGTGTACTCTCCGCAAACGAGGTGTGCTCGAGGAGTGTCCACCCGCTAGAAGTGGCTTGGAGCTCTGTGGAACGAAATGGAAGCTAAACTGCTCTGAAGAAAGTTGCAGAATTATGAGAGCATAAGTGCTAGAATTCACAGAAGGCAAGGAAGAACCACTGTTCTGAAGAATGGCTAAAATCAGCTTTGAAGAGAGCATTATCTGAACTGAGTTACGTCTGATCAACAGAGCTATTCCCAGTTGGAAAACTGTCAACAACAAAGATAATGTTGCAAGCCTTCAAGAGCAACAAGCTGATCTCCATTTGAAAAGAACTATTTGTTTATTGCGAGCCTACGCAATACAATGCATACTGCAAAGCACTGTCTTCATTGGAACTGCGGATCCGGAGAGCTGCAATATTCATCGACACAGATTGACTTATTTATATGGAAATCAATAACTATTCAACAAGTCTAATGTTAAATACTTTATGACTCGAGAAAGTAACTGAAGCAAATGCTATCAAGTGGATAAACTGTTCTGGGAATAGAATATAACTTCCTGTTTTAGAGTGTGCAATAAATGTATTTTGTTTGTTGAAATGTGCAGCTCAAAGGAGTTGCCTTGTAAATGCAGAGAATTTGATCATTGCCCCATTTCTGACTTAATTTGAATATATAATCAACTGAGATTGGTAACATATTATCAGTTTGGTACATCACGTCTGAACTAAATGAACATGGTAAAGCTAATTTGCTAAATTAGGTACTGGAATGTTGGATTCCTTTCTGAATGGGAAGTTGAAGTAATTCTCGTGCATATGGACATGATCGATTACACCGAGAAAGGGGTATTGAACATACTAATGCAAAGTAGACACTTTGTGTGATAAGACATATTCAATATTATTATATTAACCATGTATGCTAATGATGTTATGATTGTTGTAATCGTCTGTCTATGGAATCAATGAACTGTACACTAATGATGCATATCTCTAATCAATAGCCTTTCCTTTCTGTAATATTAGATTAGTTGTGCACCCCTTTTTATTCTTAAATAAACGATTGTTTTATATTTCTGACACTTTGTGTGGATGTCAATTATTGTCAAGGGAATCTGAGTTCTACATAATATTACCAAACTATTATTGTATGTCTCAGTTATTAACATTTGTCCGCTCTTAAACAGTGCGCCTAGAGACTAATTTATATATATATATATATAAATTGTATACCTAATTCACTACATCAGCGTGATGCAGCTTTACTATAGGCTTTACTACTGTTTTGTAGTTTGTGTATTTTATTCTTGTGTACATTATTGTGTATTTTAAATTTGACAAATCGCACCCTGGGACATGGTCTTGAAATCTAAATAGTATATTAATGTTGTAAACAGTGCATTTTTAAACACACGCTGACAGTGTGTAACAGTTGCATATATTAGAATAAACTATGATGGGCTACTGTTTAGTTGCCTCTGCTGGCTAGTGGAGAAAATGTGTTTAACAACCAAATTGTGGTAAAATGTTAAGAAGATTCCAAAAGTGTTCAGTCAGAATACTACAGATTCTACTGCTGCAGCCCCCTGCCTTTTTTTCTGCCTCCCCATTTTTTATGGCCACCAGCCGCCACTGCAGTACTGTACGTGAACAAAATAAGCAGGCAACACATGCTTATGCACATAACTCAACCCTTAGAGTCCTTTGCTGATTTAAGAACCGTCATTCAGTGGCCAGTTCTATATACATGTAAAAAATGTTTACCTTTACAATGAAACTATGTAAACTAACCTTATCCATCTCTAAATATACAATGCTAACTAAAGTTTAAAATTGAGTGGTTTGAAAGTAGTCAAAAGCTGTTTCTTATTAGCTAATTATACATGAATTTGAGTTTTTTCCCTTCAGACACAAATTTAGTAGATTACAAAGAAATAGCTTTGTCAATCTAGCCCAATGTAAGGAGCAATCACATTGCTCTCAAAGCCATATCTAAAGATAGACTTTTTGTGAATGTATATCCCCTATTGAAAAAGCTCTGTTTAAACGCATTGTTGAAACATGAACAACAGACATGAACATTATCCACACCTGATACCTGTGTTTTAAGTCTGATTAAATATCTATAGGCCCAGGTTTCTCCAAGGTGATCCATGACAAAATATGAGTGGAATGTATTTACTGTAATTTCATGGTTGTTATCTTAATTTATAAACATAATCTGAGTGGTTGATCCTGTGTGTATTATAGGGATGTTTTGATTGTGGTTCAGCTGAAACAAGAGTCGCTGAATCAAGTGTTTGTCACCAGTGGTAAAAGGGATAATGGGGCGATATTGGTCTAATGGCTTGTTGTGGTTGTTAGTGAAGATGGACTATAACACGAATTTCAATTAGCTGGTAACAATAAAGCTCTTTACTCTTTATTTCTCATTATTTGTTCTTTAATGTTTAACCATGAAATAACATATTAAGGATGAAATCTAATTTATAAGGCAAACCGTGAAGGTGATTTTAATATTTACACGCATTAGACCTTTTACTCAGTGTTGTTTGCAATGGGGATGGAGAAAAAACAGGGACAGCTCAGAGTGATAGGATCAAAGGATGTCATTAATCAACTTGTTTAATTTTACTTAATATTAAACTGGAAGCTGAAATGTATGTCTCTGTGCTTTACAATGCTTACCTATGTTATACCATGCTTTCACTATGTTTTATTACACTTTACTGGTATTTTACTGTGGGAAACCGTTATAATAAAAAAAACTACGTGAATCGGAATATAACCCTAAAAAGCTCAATGTTTGAGCAGTCTGATCTAAGACGATACTGTAAATTGTGAATTATAAATTCTTGTCTAATTTTAACTGAACACAGACTTTAGACAATTTCTCATTTATTTAGTAAAGGGATTGTCTTTGACTTTTACATTCGTCTTTACCATAAAAGTGAAAACTCATATCTGAGACAAGCTTTGTTATATTAGCTGAAGATTCATGGCCTAACTGTTTAGCCATAACAAACTAGTGTCAGTGGTATCACTATGCAGGAGTATGAAATCCCAGTAGTGTAAAAGATGAAAAGGAACATTTGAACAAAGGGCAATTTATAACTAGAGGACATTTGGTTCCTAGTAGCTGACTGATGTCACAAATATGTCAAGACAAAAGCAGTCCAGTGATTTAGTATCAACAACATGGCCAGGTATTCCATCTTATACCCTACCATTCTCTGTGTAAAGAAGTGTCTTCTAGCCCCTGTCCTATCTCCACTTATTTCCAAATGTGTCCTCTGGTCCTGGTGCTCAAAATATTGGTTAGGGTTAACTTTGTAAAACTTAAAAAATTTCAAGCAATACCCTCGTCTTTGTTCTATCTAGGCAACATCAATTTAGACAGAAAGAGAGAGACTACTGAAAAAAAAACAGAACTACAGTTAGCATATGCTGTTAACCTGCTGTATGCCCCATAGGAGGCAGGAGGCAATCCCTTCACTTCAATCCATATAAATCCAACAAGCAATCTTTCTGTAATTTCCACAATACTGATATTATCCACCCTTCACTTTACCCTAACCCTATTGGAAACCTACTAAAACCACTGAATTGAAAACCAATTGAAATGTCTTCTCTATTTTCTACGCATACCTACATTTGCCTGGTCAAGAGGGCCAATGTCAAAAATGGTGCTATTACTGTACATGCTGCTGATCATGTTTTCCACAGGCGTTTTCATTTATTTCCCCAGCACAAATGCCAGTGGCAGCTAAAAGTGTGAAAAATAAGAAACATTTGTTTAACTTAGCCTGGAAGTCACCATAATGCTTGACATATTTTTTGGACGGGACTCAAAAGTATGTGCACCCAGGCTAACATAAATTTTAATGACAGAAACAGATTGTAGCATGTCTTGTGTTATAGCAAAATATTGTTCAGTGTTTAGAATTGCACTAGTTTTTCCTTGCTTTTATAAAAAGCATTACAAGGAAAAATATTACACTCAGTGTCTCTGTAAACAAAATAATTATGCATATGGTTGTGTAGTTACAATGCAACAACATGCTTAAAACATAACGGCAGTTGCTAACATGTTTTGTAATTACAGTGTACCTTCACATGTGGCTGAGCAATTATATTGTAATTTAGTATAATGTAATTAGAGACAATCAATGTAAAGTGTTACCTGTTATAATGAATACCATTATACCACATATATTTTATTCCATGAGTAAATATCCCAGTCAAACTAAATATGAATCCTTTTGAATCCTCAAAGAAAAACTTACAGACACCAGTGGAGATGACCTTTGATGCCTCTGGTTTCCCTTTCAGCTGAAGAAGTAATGTATTGATAGCTTTCCAATCAGAACTCAGGTCTTCAAGCTTTCCCTAAAAGATAGGGGACTTGTTAGAATGTCCATTCATTATTCAGTTAGAAAAATGGCCAGGTACTCATACATTGTTAACAGCTTTTTATGTTTTAGGGTGTCTGGTAACGACAATATTTGTTGAATGGATACAAATACATACATTTTTGGATAACGAGCACAAAATTAAGAGAACTTCAAATGATGGTGTAGTTCAGAGCCCGAGTCAGGAATTCCCTTATCTAACATCTTCCAGCTTTGTAGCACTTCAGTCATATACAAATCATAACATAAATGTAATCCAAAATGGTTTGTTAGACAGCATATAATGATTTATCTAGATTTATTAACCTCAGTTCATAGCACTTAAATCCCAAATGGAGTTTAAGCCTGTCTGAAGGGGACTGGTATAACCCATCTTGGATATTATATCTTTGAAAAAGCAATTATTGCTCATCTTATTTATGCACATTGTAAAAGCTTATAGTTAGATTGCTTAGAATTTTTTTATAGATACTTGGACAAAGATAACACAGCAACTATTGATGATTAAAAAGAACTGCCAATTATCTGGCTGCTGAGACATGACCAGTGGCATTTGTACATGATTCACACACTGCATAAAAGATAATATGGATAAAGATAAATTGATAGGTAAATGATGCTGCTGATTCACTGTGTAAAATCCCTTATACTGTATATATTCAAGCTCTAGGCCTTCAAGGTTTAGGCTTTTTGGAGACTGATTTAACCTATCCTGCCAATGGAAGGAAATGCATTGTGGGTGCATGAGAGAAGATGGACATGGAGTTAGTAAAGAGCACTGCAGTTATTAGTTTATACTGTAGCATCAGAACCTTCGAAAAAGAAAATATGCAATCTGACTGTATTTCATGAATTGTCAATCAGTACCAGGAGGTAAATTTTGTAAACGTACTGTTCCTGATTATCTGTGGCTTGTGTAACCAAATGTGTGATATTAAAACAATAGAACCTCAGAGTTACGAAGCCCATGGAAATGGAGACTGTTTGTAACTCTGAATATCAGTTTTCAATATTTTTAATAAATGTGTGCATCTGCACCCTCAATCTGGCAAATAATATGATACAGCACAGTAATACAATGCTCATATTGCTATGGTTCTACGGTCTTTAAAACAGAATTATAAATAGAAAAAGGCTAAATTTAAGTTACGATGGCAACTTAAATGTAGCCTTTTCCCATTTACAGTTCAGATTTTTAGCCAAGATTTAAATATCCAGGAAAACCTGGGTTAACATATTGCTTGTTTATATTTTAATTGAAACAAAATGCATTAATGTAGCTTGCTCAGTCATTCAGCCTCCTGTGGTTTGAAAAAAACCAAAAAAAAAACCCTGTGCTTTGTTTAAAACTAAAATGTTCCTATCAAAAATGGCAATTCTTGCTGTGAAATCTGTCTCACCTTTGTCTGGATACATTTGTTAGTACAGTAATTCTACCTTCATGACCAGCACGGCGCTTATAGGAGTGCCTATCTGGATGCATTGCACGCATGGTTGAGTGATTGCATACTTACAGCTGAATGTGCAGTGTTCAGTTGTTTGATGTTTATAACTCTGAGGTTCCACTGTACCAAGGCCTCCTGGACCCTTTATTCAGTGAAGTATTATTCTATCCATCGCTACTCTGGCAAGTACCTCAAAGCAATCACATTATCTGCACTGCTGTACCTACTCTGTAGGACACACACTGGTACAAAGGATGTGCATAGATACACAGTAACATTATCTGGTAATATGAATATCCAGTAATAAACTCACACACAAATAATACCTAAAAAAAATGACATTTCTGAAATGAAGATTGTGAACATTAAACATAAGCAAGTGGTTAACAAAACAGTATTACTGTAGTATATTCAAACAAATAAATACAATTGTCAAAAACACTTTAAGCAGTTTTGCTCTTGCAGCTATCGCAGTTTTGGACACGCCTGACTAGTCTTTGTGTGATGTAATTAAGACGTTTCTCACTTCAGTCAGCTACTATGGGGGCAGTCAAGTTCTACGTCTTATTCAAATAGAAGTGAAATAGAACACTAGTTAATTGAAACAAAGCTTAAAATCTAGACTAACCAGAGAAAACTCTGCACAGTCGCAAGGTGCAAATGGAATGGGCCTAACTGTGAGTGATTGAAAGTGAAAATATAACTAATGATGCTGTCATTTTGCAGCTCTTATCTGAGGAAATGGTAGCTGGCAGATTGTAATTGACCTCTTGTCTTCTTGTCCACGGCAATTACATTATGCAAAAACTAGGGACCAAATGCCGATTTACCAAAATGGATTTCATTAAATCAGAAATAATAAACTGATGAAGCAAAAACTTTGATGCGGTGGGGGTGGGGGTGTTGGGGTGATTTGGCAGAGGAGTTAATTTATTCTGGTCTAACGATGTCAAATTGACTAAATAATTTGAAACACAGTCAAATCATCTTTCACTTGACATTTATCAAAAAGCGAATAGTAATAATGATGGGCAAGTATATTTGACACTGCAGTTACCGTTTCAGAAAAAAACTAAAACAAACAAACATATATGAAATGCCTGATTCTCAACGCAGAAACATGCATTGCCATAAAGGCAACAATGCAGACACTTAATGTATATGAAATAATATTTGTATAGCCAATGCATGTACGAAAACTGTGTATTGAACACTTTAAAAACATGCTGAAATGTGCACTCACTAACTTATTTAAGTGTTATTGATATTACTTGAATTTAGCCAGTACTTGACCAGCGTACAGTATTTCTAATGATGAACTGAGGAAGTGAGACTAAAAGGGTTCCTATGACATCAGCAAACCCAGATTTCATAATACATAAACCATTATTTTCAGTATATATATCCTGAGCAAAATCATACAGTATAAACCACAACCAAGTAATATATAATAATTTGTACAAAATGCAATTGGGTATTAAGCATATTACTAAATATGTATAATAATACTATTTCTATATATAACACTGGTATATAGCATGCACTAGCAACAACAACAACAACAACAAAAAAGTATCCAGTTCAGATATCAATAAGAAGTGATAGCCATTTTATAATCAACTGCGGTTCAAGTATTTTAGTAGGTGTTTTTCTGTCCATGGTTGTTTGACGGTTGTTTGCAGACATGCTAAAGACTCTACTGTTCAGAGCACTTAGCGATGGGAACAAAAGCGTTTAACCATTTAACATGACGGAAACAACAAGGTGAGAAAAAAAAAAACTGCTTCACTGTTGAAATGTCTGTCTCCTTGATGGTTTAAAATAATATTATTTTTTTAGGGGAGCACTCTGCATCACACTTAATAAACGGGTGGTAATGTACTTTCTCATAATCAATGCCTGCTAGAAAAATCAAGTCATAAATAATGTATTGCTTTCAAAGTTCAATTCAGATTATTATAGTTTTTCCCTACTTTGACAATTTACAGTGGATTACAAAGCACTTGGTGAGCCGCATTAGCTACTGAGCCATAAACCGCATTCTAATGTAATATGGTTCACAGACATATACAAATAATTGTGCTCTTGGGATAATTAAGCCTCTTCTGTAGCATATGATGTTGCTTCATGCATTCTGTAGTGTTCATCTCGATTGGAAGACGGGTGCACAGATCATACCGCCCAATGATAATGTTGAGTCAAAGCAATGCATATGAAGTTGGTAATTGATTAATTCTGATTGGTGCGGAAGGCAGAGATGTGTAGGGGCTCTGTAGTCTGGGTTAACATAGCCACCGGTAATGCATTTTATTTTATTGTTTGAAAATGCATTACCTTTGTTGGCTGGGTGATTAGTTTTTCCTTGTACAGCTGGTGAGCCTTCGATAAGACTGCTTCCACATCAGCTTGTTTGGCTTGAGCTTCGTCCTCAGTTTCCTGTTAAACAAAAAGAATAATAATAATAATAATAATAATAATAATAATAATAATAATAATAATAATAATATTATAAGGAATAATGTATATCAACTGTACTAATAAGGCTGTAATTCAATCAAGGGTTTCTGGTGACATATAACTCACGAGAACGCTAACCTGAGTGATTTATCAATGTCACCAGAAACCAGAGAATTACAGCCTTATATGTACAGTTTTAGTGTATATTCATACACATGGTGATAATAGAACTAGTAGAACTAGCAGTGTTTATTTTTTAACAATTATTTTTAAACTGCAGTATTTTTTTTTTATTTTATTAACTTTTTTGGGGGTGGGACACAGGAAAACTACACGTATTATTACTAAGAATTGTAGTAGAAAATTGTCTTGGCTTTTTGGAGGGTGGAGTTGGGTAGTTTCCTTGTCAATCAAGAGCCTCTGCTTTCTGAGGACCATCAGTCTAAACTGCCTTGCATCCCATGGAGGGCATGTGGCTGAGGTCATTTCTTACTAATTGTATGTCACTTCTCAAGAGTTATTCTACTCTTCCACAAATTTCTCCCTATCTTCTGCAGATAAAACAAGTTTGTTTTAAAAAATTGAGGTTAACATTTTTATCATCAACCTTATTATGCACAGGTCTCACGCCACCACCATCCATTATACATGGATCTCACGTTTATGGGAAATTATCATTCACCATGTATAATAATAATAATAATAATAATAATAATAATAATAATCAATATTGAGCTCAGAGATGATCTCTTAGTAAAAGTATGGTGCACACATGACATACACTTGAAGTTGCTACAAGATGACAGTGAGGTAAGAATTGCAAAAAGCAGGAAAAGGTGCCCCATTTACAGCATTATTCATAGACTAAAACTGTATTACAATTTAGTATCTGCCTTTTTTTTTTTTTGCTGCATTATAACAAGTAGCTGCCATCACCAGATCATTGTTGTAAATTAAATTCTACACCGCAGCTGAGTTTTACTTATCAATTTATCAACTGAGCATTACAAAGAGTGAAGAAAGAGACACCTGTCCAAAGGGTGAAAATAACATATCCTGTTGTCCAAATGCAGGACTGTATATTAGTAACACAGATTGGGGAATGTTGTGGGCATGCAAATTGTACGTGGTCCATAATTTACTGGAGGTGCAGTATTTGACACATGGATGGCAGACCTCAGGAGACACACTGGAGGTATTCAAAACAAAGACCTGTTAAAATGAGCCAAACCAAACAGGGTCTAAATACATTAGCCATTGCCTGTTTCCCATTAACTACAAGTACACTTAGATGTTTGGACATCTAGGGGGAGAGTATTAACACATCAAACATATCTTATACACGTGGTTAAAAGAACTGGGTATTGGTGGGTTACCATTTTAAGGGAAGCTCTATGTAGAAACATCTACTCTACAGTAGAAAGCTATGGTTAATAAAGGGCTCACAAGAAGCACTGAAGCTCTGAAGAGGGCTAGTGGAAGACCTGTGGAAGTGGCAGTTGATGCATCAAACTATGTAAGAAGCCAGCAGTACTACAGCTATGGCCAAACGTTTGCATCACTCTATAGAAAACATTTTGCTTCATAAAGTCAAATGAAACCTGCCGAATAATGTTTTATTAAATTACATACTGCTTTGTATTTTTACATATACTTAATGAAAACTGACAAATACTCAAAAATGTGACATTTCAAAATCTTACATGAAATACTGCACTACTATTATGGCTTCCAGTAGATTTTTGCTATATAATTTGGCATTTTTTTATTACATAATGTTAAACAAAAGATCTAAATTATGTTCATATAGGGTTTTTTTGTTTGTTTTGTTTTGTTTTTTTAATTATGTCTCAATTTTTAAATTGGTGGAAAAATGTGCAAGACTTTTGGCCATAGCTGTAGGTCTTTGCTGTTGGTTGGCATTGAGTTATGTCTTGGTAGCTTCAAAACAAGTTCAATTTAAGACCACTCAAGACGATTATTTTTCTAAAGTGTCTCAAGTATTACGTTGTAGCTGAAGGAAACAAGAATCAAAAGAAAATGTGCATCTAATACACCCATTTGGTTCTAATTAGCTAACAATTTATTGCTCAAAGTAATTTTGTCCAGGGAAAATAGAAAAATAAATAATAATAATAATAATAATAATAATAATAATAATAATAATAATAATAATAATAATAATAATTAATTCGGAAATCAGTGTGGTTCTCACAATAATTAATAATCAAGCCAGCCTTTATTTTTAATTATTTTTCAAAAAAATTTATACCAGGTCAGTTAACTGGTGTTTCTATACCATATGACCACAAGTTAATACACTGAGACTCTAATTAAATTCTATTCAAAGCATTAAGGCAAGGTAACTTACAGCAATAACCATTTATAAAGCAAACTGTGCATACAACATAATTTCACCTGCATGCCTCACTGGTCATATCTTCAGTACAAACGTTCTGCTTGGAAGAGATTCTGAAGACATGGGTGTGCCTGCCGCTGCCATTTTGAAAGAGTTTAAGGAACATTTCTCCAAGTGAAATGTTTGCTCAATTTGGAAAACTTATAAAAGTTTACCACAGTAAAATCATAATAAATTATTGTGAAAGCACGGTAAAACAGCAACTGTAAAGACCAGAGAGGTATGGTAAAGAATATTCAAAAGTGTGGCAAACCATGCTAAACTATGGTAACTGCATAGTATAACCATAATAAAATCACTGAAAAGGGAAGCATTGCTATGCAAGTTTACTGTGGTAAACTTTCATAAGGGAAGTATTGCGTGGAAACTACTAGGAGCAAGGATTTAAGTGCAGCTTCATGGAGGGAAACTGACCATACACTGTCTCTCTGCCAGCTGCTGTGTGATTATTTTCTACATCACAATGTGACAGCTTTCTAATGCATCGTTCCTAAGTACATCAGTGAAAAATGTAGCCAAATGAAGTAGACCTAACTGTCTCACTGAGTAGGATCCAAATCAAATGACACCCACTGTACCTGCCTTAGAAGAGAATAAACATTATGCATGGAAATGTTCGTTTTCAATTCTGGAGGAGGGAATGAATACTACTGTGCCAGTTTTTAAAATTGGCTGTTATGTTTTAGAGTAGCTGTTCATTGGCAGTTGAGCACTTTTTAATGGAGCAAAAGAGATAATGACTATAGTGGAGACACAGCTCGGTTTATAACTTTTTCTACTTTAAAAAATCAGTGATAAATCATAAAAACAATAACAACAGCTTACGCTATACACTTGCTTTGACAAAACATATAGTTTAAACATTGGGAGTTACCATACGACTTTAATAACATACTGTATTTATTTATTTGCCATTTGTTCAAATCAATTTTTCTTTTTAATTTCTTTACAGCTAGCCAGTGAGACAAAACATAATGGAGTGAGACTAATTTGATTACTAGTCTCACCTTTAACACCTGTGCGAGAAACCCTGTAATGGAAAAAAAACCCCATCAGGCTCATTGCTTCTCGTAAGCAGCAGCAATTAACTCAAGTACCGCAACACAACACAATTGTCAGCATGGAAGCCCATGAAGGTGTACAAGGTGAGGCTAATAATCTAGAATTGGAAACCAAATACCATGCATGACAGGTGGGTGAGAAAAGTATTACATTTTCTACACCCTGGGTTCTATTCACAAAGTAATAGGGTCAACATCTTTCTATAGATACATTTAATTTCTCACTTATGTGCACTGTCTGTAGGGAAAAAAAAAAAGCTTTGTCCTATGTGTAGACACAGCTAGTCTAAATCGGGTATAATATGAAATTATTTTTGCAATGTCATATTTTACACAGTAATGATCCCATCGGGTTATCTTCCCATCAGAATATGAAATTGTGGCACAGGGAATATATACACATATCACAAAGGCTATACATGGCATCACAGATCAGCATCGACAACAAACAGAAAGCCTTTTCTACCAGGGATGACCAGGGATCTTTGAACTCCTACAGTGGTCTTAAAGCCAATGCATTGCTGAAGATTTGAGTCAAGATAACAAATGAAGTCTCAAACACTAGGTCTAGATTGGAAATACAATCTGAAAAAGGGCACCTTAAATTCAATATTTTTCTTACATTTATGTCAAGGGGTTTAGCTAATGCACAGTTTTCCAACATTATTTTCATAACCAAAAAAAAAAAAAAGATATCTGGTATCATTCTAGGTAATGAAGCTACCAGTTTGCAGACCTTGTTTCCAGGTAATACGCAGCACTTCCTAGGTTTATTTTTTTAACCCCAGTAATGTCTTTGGGGTCAAATGCCATTAGAAGAAGTAGCTTGTTGGTTTATGATAGTAAAGTATAGGGTGTTGAATGGGGGGCAAAATTCCACTGACTTAGGAAGTGCAAGTACCATATACCAGACTAACTGGCTTTCTTTAATGTAGTACAGTGTCAGATTTGTTCTTTCCAAAACACTATATTTGAAAGCATGCATAAGATAACACTCAGAACGATGTTTTCTGCTGTAAATCAAATATTACATTACAACGCTGTCTATCAGCTTGTATGTGTGACTCTCTCTGTCTGTCTGTCTATTACCCACATTCCCTGGAAAATAAGGTTTAGTTTGGCCTGGAGCATGCTCCATATTTCATGAAGGGAAATGAAACACAGTGCTTGTGAAGGCAGTATGTCCTCTTCATATCATGACACAATGCTAATGCAAGATTCATAACCTTTTGGCAGCCCAACACCAGAGTTCCACTTCTGCTTTACCCAGCTCAGAGGCTGTGGAATTGGTGTACTGCAGTACAGATGTACAGGATACAATGAATAAAGTTTGCTAAGAAAATATTTTGCTAAGAGGTAACTGTAGAACTGCACACAACCAGCAGTGGATTTAGAGTTTTTAAAAGAAAATAAGATGTGTTCAATAAATATGCTTGTTTATGAAAGTTTGAGTTATTATTTAAAAAGACAAAAAGTTATTTATTAAAGATTTTTTTTAAATTTATGTATTTATTTTTTTAATGATCATGACTTCAATGTTTTTTAGACTGGCCCACAAAAAGTACAGGTCTATGTCATTTTGATCAAAAGTACAGGTCGTTATCAGTTTCACTGTGTACCAGAATCTTTAAATTTTTACTGTCTCATCACTACAACAAGAATGTTAAGCAGTATGCCACATTCCCCAACAAAACTGACCACACTAATAAAACTGGAAGGAGAAATGTAATAAGAACATTTGTAACATGCATTCATTGCATCGACTACAAATCTAAAATCAGAGTTGTCGGTATCATGAGATAATCGATCACCATGACCTACATCAATATCTAGCACATCCCCAGATTCTAAAGCCGGAGCTGAAGAATGTCCAAACCATCACCACCATTGGAAAAAGGTCAGCTGACACACTGTGAAAGCCAAAGCGTCTTGGGGGGGGGGGGGGGTTGACTTATATTTTACTTTGTTTGAAGCTTTTATTTTAGCTCCTGCGCTGTGTTTATTTGTTTTTGTTTATTGTGCTTGTACATAAATATGTACTTCAGCACTTTAACTGTAGCTCGCTGTTTCTGAGCCTCCCTACTGCTGGTAACCAGCCTTGCAAGAGACGTTGTCCTGTCACAGTGCACACATAATAGGATTGTCAAACAAGAGGCAATTCCTCACTAAATTCACAAGTGGTAAGTGTCCTTTTTTTCCCTGCAAATATAGTAATCATATCCTCTTCACTTACTGTGCTTGCTGGTTATTAATAGAAGGAGAAATTAATTTTCTTTGCTTAACTGTTCATTGCTTAATCAGAAATTCAATCAATGATTTTTCAATTCAGCAGAGCAACTAATTTCCGGGGATGATAAAATTAATAATAAAGGAGGTCTCTGCATTTCAGACTGTGGCCTATTACTGGACTGGATGGAAAAAAAAAAAATAAAAATAAAAAAAAAATATATATATATTTAAATAAAACAATAACAGAAGACCTTGACAAGTAGCTCACAGGCCAGTGAAGTATAGTATTCACTGATGCCTTGTTTAAATACATTTATTATTTACTTTGTTGATCCCCCTTCACCAAGCAAGTCCAAAAAATACATTTCATTTCCCAAGGGGACCGTCGGGGTGACTGAATGATAAACATCATTAGAATGGTGAATGTACTGTAAGCTAGTGAGCACAAATAAATAAAATCATAAAACCTTTTCCCCCCACAGAATAAAGGACATAGTTATACCAACAGATATTTACAGTGTTACACAAAGTAGTACGTTAACCTTATAGAAAACAGTTGCTAGCTTGTTGACTGTATAACAGGCAAAAGAGGGACACAGGTGTGTTTTCCTAGAGAGTTAACCAGTATAGATCTCCATAGTATAACATCAACCAGTATAGATCTCCATGCCTAACTCTCAAGATAACCAGTTTACCTAATCCTGTTTGTGGTCTTGCATGCCAGTAATTATGTATTTTCTGACCTTGTGTATGACCCTGTTAGCTGACATGCAGCCAAGCCTCCTTTTCTTGGTTTTATATATGAATATACAGACACAGATATGATCAACTATAACTTGAAACACATGAGTCAGCTCATGCTGCCACTAAGAGTGGCTCTTCACAGAAATGTATCCACACTGAGCTTGTACTTGGTGTGATTTCTCTTTCCATAGCAACAGCTTTTAAAAGCTACGGGGTAAAAGGAGAAAGGAAACATTTGTTCAACAAATAATTACATTTGATTACATGGGGAAACAGAGGGACTATCGTATTTTTTGACAGAGAAGACGTGCTGACCTTTTACTACAAAGATAGGATAAGACTTAAGGCGATTATCTTTTCACCTTTGCTGAACTAGGTATCAAGGCTCTTACAAGCTGCAATCAACAAATACTTTATCTGCTTATCTTGCAAACCCAAAATAATGCACTTTACAGTTTGCTACAAGAGAGTCTACCACAGCAGTAATAGCACTGCCATGCTGGGCAATTGCATGCAATATTGTATTAAAAGATGATTTGGTGCTCAGCCATTGAATAAACTGGACAGGTTCAAGAATATGCAGTGGACTATCATAGAAAACCAATATTCTTTTTGAGATCAGGATCAAGGATGACCCCCCTTCATCTTTCAATTAAGCATAGACTGAGCAAGATGAATCTATTTGGATCGTCCTCTCACATAACCCGTTAACCTTCACAGTGAATGAGAAATGACTCTATATAATTTCAGATTGATTACTAAAATGATGTGTCTTCTAGGCTTTTTTCATCAATATACCTTTTGTAGGGCCTTGTAACAATAATGTAAACATATGTGAATGTGTAGCCTTACTATAATAAGAACATTATGTTTGTTTTACATCTTTGGGGAGTTTTAACAATAACGGTTAATTACAGGTAATTAGAAATGTATTAGGCACCATAATTTGATTCATTTGAAGTAATAAAGTACAAGTAATAAGAATTTAACAGGTACTAATTACTCACAGCATTTAAATTTGCAATTAGGCATTTCACAAATTTTTGAACAAATATCTACATGCATCTGTCTGGATCCACACCACGGTTGGCATTGGATTGTACTGGAAACGTTTATTGCCACCCAAGAGTGTAATTCACATCCATGTTGCCTTAAAGCCCTTTCAAATGCTATACATGTTCATCAACAAGAAACCTATTGATATTTCAAAGCTGGTAAGAGTGTCTCTTTGCCATTACCTTTGTATCGAAGGCCCCTGGTATTCCAACTTGTCTGTAAAGTTCTAGCTGGTCTTTTGTGGTTGAAGCCCAGAGTGCCAGCTGATGTAGCTGTTGTTGGAATTGTGTAACACCTCTCAGCAGATATTCAATTTCTTTTTGTTTTTCAGGCAGATCTCTGGACACCTGTTGGTAGAAAAAGTTAAATAAATAATTACTTTGAGAAGGTTTCTTGAGTCTTCCTTGACTGTTCTCAACAGAGGACCACCGAGCTATAAAACCTGCTTGCAAGAATTTAGTCTCTGGGTCATGGTTTTTGGCATATGTGTGATGTTGATGCTATAGATTTGGCCACTGGTCCTACATCCAAGGGGAGAAGGAAGCCAACGCTCTCTGAAAGATCAAGGGGACTGCCTGAAAAAGACTGGGTATGTGGAGGATAATGTTTCACGTGGGACTGAGTCAGCAACAGCTAATGAGTTTCCCTGGGGTTTAAATAATCTAGGGAAAAGTGACTGATATGCGAAGCTCGAAGCTGCAGCTAATTTATGCGTGATGTCACACCAGGACAAGCTTGCCATCCCGCCCGCTGCTTTCCTGCATTACCGCTCACCAAAACACAATGCACCCAGGGGAGAGATACCATGGTAAATAGGTGTGTAATATGTGATTGCTCCAACACAGCAGGGCCATTGCTATCTCTCCATGAGTTTCCTAAAGAGCTGGTATGATGACCAGGGATTGGGATGCTAAGCCCAACAGCAGCTGCATCTGCAGCACCCACTTTACCAATGCAATGACGTGCAAGATGGTTGCAGTTAAAAAAGTTAAATTAAATAAGGAAGCAGTACCATCCATTTAGCAGCATCCTCTTATTCTAGTAAAAAAAATCACTGGGACTCGAGCGTCTGTCAGGAAAAGAGAGGTGCAGAGGTTAAGGGCATGATCCTATCATTATAATGATCTCTTACTGTTTGATGAAAATATGTATAAAGTGATGCGATTATATAGCCAGCAACCTCCCATGTACATTATTAATAAATATTGTGATAAAATGATCACGTTATGTCCCACATTCTTGTATGCATTCCTGTGAAGTCTCTCGATTTTGCCGGGACACTCTTGAGTAAAATCTTCTGCCTCTGGATTATTTAGATGGCCAATCTTAACATAAACTTCAACTTCATTTAAATATTATTATTTTCCCCATCCAACTTGTGAAAATGTCTACTTTGTGATGTTGATATAGGCTATATCAGATTCTAATGGCTATATGTTAAAAATAAAGTAAAATTTATTGTATATGTAAGAATTATTATTAGATCGCCAATCTTAACATAAACTTCAACTTTATTTATTTATTATTTTCCACATACAAAACTTGTGAAATTGTTTACTTTACGATGTTGATGTAGGCTATATCAGATTCTAATGGCTATAAATTAAGAATAAAGTATCATTTTTTGTACATAAGAATTATTATATTATTATATAGATTTGTTCAGAGAAAGTTGTGCAGTAAGTCAGAAGGAGGAGACCTCTGGTTCTTGTGTTTTCATAAGTTCACAGGTATTACTGTACTTCTTTTGCACTCTGTGTCTATTGTTCGGCTTTTAAAAAGCCTACAGTGAATAAACAAGAGACTGGCTATTTTGTACGGAGTTCCTGAGCTGGGAGAACACATTTTATTTTATTCTTTGTGTCTCGAAACAAAAATGGTACAGTCTGTATTCTTTTTTATTTATTTGTTTATGTTTAAAGTGTGTCAGCTGACCGAGTGACTAAGAACCTTTGCAGCAAGGCATAGCCTACATAGTCAGTGAAGACTTAAACCAACCTTTCTTACAAGTAGACAGTGGGGCTGATGTTAAGATTGGTGCGGTGCAAACAATTGCGGCTGCAAAATGCTAATTGCCTAGCAGCCTGGCAATTATTTAGCTTAAGAGCAATGCAAATTACTAACATGACAAACTAATGAGCCACAATCATGATAATGAGGGTCACAATGAGCACTATCTGTGCATTAGGCTATCTAGCAGCCACACTTACAGCCCACAGGTGAGGTGAGTTAAGAGTACAGAGAGCAACAGGCGCTCGATGAGATTTGTGTAGCACAAAAGTCAAACCAAACAAAAAAATATGTCACAAGGGCAGAAAAGTCCTCTTGGCGCACAGAAAAGAAAAGAAAAAGCTGAGAGTCCTTATGGCTGAGGCCACATTTTTAGTATCACTGTATCACAATTGACTGTTACACATTGGAAAGGTTTCCATGGAAAATTAAAAATCAGTCTCACTGTTTTCTAATGCTATTTTGGTAGGGCCTGTCAGGTAATTTGGGTTTCCTTGTAGTTTTATTTTAGGGAGAGAAATTCTCCTTCCAAATCCAAACAGCCTAATTAATATTAAAATATGGGAGCATATATTTAAATGTCTGCGTTCCAACTTGACATTGGGCGACTACTGATATTATGCAGTTTTCTTAAACTGGGTTTCCATAAAGTTTTTAAGTTGTGTTGGAGAACGCAAGTGCAGCCTGCCTCATTAGGCCACTGAATAAATAAATAATAAAATAGCAAGGAAAAACAATAATTTGATAGGTTGAATAAATGGTGTAACATAATACAAATGAATGAAGAGGCCTCTAAACCCTTCATACTGTATTATTTTTTCTATTTCGTCAAAAAAGAAAACTTGCCAGTGCTACTTCCAGCAGATCTCGTTTATTAACAAAGAATTGCTTGCTACGGCCTTTAGTTAGGTAGTAGAAAGTTGCATAAGGTTACACGACAAACGGGCTCTCCACTGGTGAAGCCTCTTGATAACAACGTACAGATTTCGGACTTCCATGCAAAAAAACCCCCTAAAAGTTCGGTAAATTGGCACGGGTTTTTAGCGCGAGAGGGCGATTCACCCAATCTGTTAAGCCATACAATAGTCTGGCTGCACACTTCCTATCGTGTGAGCAATGTGCATGGTATGTGTGTGCTACGGCACATTCTCAGGACAATGGAGAGAGAATTTGAAGATTCTAAGCTGCATGGAAACCCAGCCATCGGACTCCTAAAACACACCACTAATATTGTTTTGCGTGATGTATATTGCTTTCAAACCCTAAAATTTTAGACAGATTGAAAAGTTTATAGAGCATTACACTGTATTACATGATTGCCATTTAATTTCTGATTGAAGGAAAAATCTTTTTTGTAAACACATATTAGTTAACAAGCAATCTGACCTACTTAATTACGACTCTGATGCCTAGTCATTTTTCAGTCAGCCACAATAATTAAAAGCACTTAAGGTGTGGATTGGGTCTTCAGGTTGACAAAATTTGTTTTATAACAATTTCGATTCACACAAACAAATACAGTCCAACACAAGCAGTTGTCTATGTAAAAATGTAAGATAGCTTTTGATGTAATTTTTTATATCTGTGAAATTATGCAGTAGTGATATCATTATTATTATTATTATTATTATTATTATTATTATTGCAGTAATATATAATAGCTGTACTGTGAAGCAGCTTTGAACAACTGTTTTGATTCCTGTGTTACAATGATAATTGCACTTCCTGGAAGAGGCTGTAGAATGTGAACTGTGATCTTGCTGTGACTTTGATACCGTGCACCCTCAGTAGACCCATCTGTCACTCGCCGCACTTGTTCAGCCAAGCCAAGAAGACCGAAAGTCAATACCTTTCCTGAACACCACTGTACACTTTTATCCTGGTCACCACTCTCACACAGCTTTCTTCATACATCACAAGCAATCCATTTGTTCTAGTAACAAGCAATACTCTGGTGTACTTATCTGATAATCATTACGCTTTAAAATCTTGCTTGCAGGGTGCATGTGACACATTTTAGAGATGAATGCCATGGATCTTTAAGTACTTTTTTTTTGTTCTTCAGATATCAATAATAATGGCTTTGTCTACACAATAGAAAAGTCTGTTTGCTTCTTATGGAACAAAATACCAATTAGCTATGCTTGTCCTTCTTTTGATTGGTTGAGGAAATGTGATTTTGCATAATAAAAGGCTATATTGTCCCAGAGCTCTTTTTAATAGTTCTTGCATTGAACAGAGGTTTGGAAGTCCCGTCGGATTCAAGCTTTAATTTTAAAAGTGTCCTCTTTTTCTTTTTAAAAGTGACCTGTCAGCTTGTTTCTTACATAGCTTCTTGGATGGATCTGAAAACTGCATAATGTTGAGGAAATAAACACAAACAATTGCAGATCATTATAAAATGGCTTTCCAAGAAACATTGAAAACATTCACTCATTGGCTATTATTTGATCTATGGGAATAGTCATTTGAGAACACATTGTCGAGAATTACCATGTTAGGCAAAACCCACCTGGTTATCATTATTATTCAAGGTGAACTTTTATTTTCCTATAAAAGTGTTCTGGTGTGTTCTGACTAATGCTGTGTAAACTTTAAAAAAGACATCAAACAAACAAAAAAAACAACAACAAAATAAATCTCACATCCCGCAACTTTAGCCACCTGGGAAAAAATAAGTAGGGTTTCACGATGGTAAATTCTTGTTTTATAATGTCTCTATCAGACTCCTGTAATAACTCCTTCATCATCCATAGGGCTGGTGACTTAAAGAGTAAGGTGGACAAATGAGGCGAATGCCGATTCAGGCACCAAGCCTACACTCTGATAATCTACCTCATCTCTCTTGGTTGACATCAAACCAGGAATAACATTAAACAGTAATAAACTCCTCGCAGAAAACCTTTGATTCCATGGTTCACTGGCCCCCTTGGCCTAATCTATCAATCCATTTACTGCACAATAAAAGGTGAGAAACCATTATAGAGCTCTGGTGTGCCCAGGCATGTTGTATATGACAAGCAGTGAATTCATCACTGAGACCCAATGAACTTCTCATATTCCCTGCAAGTGCTCTGAATCACCAGGTGGTAAACTTTTAGCAATTCCTCTTGCCTGCCCTGGTGGTCAGGAAGGATCATTTGTTTTTGTAGAGTAAGCGAGGAAGGATAATTTGTTTGGAAGTGTGTGTGTGTGTGTGTGTGTGTGTGTGTGTGTTTGGGGGGGGGGGGGGGGGGGGTGTTAAGCCTACATGGAAAAATGTATTAAAGTGTGCCAATTTGAAATTGGAAATATAGAAATAGATATTCTTGAAGAGAAATATGTAGTTAGAATTTGAAATGTGCCAACATGTGTTTATATTTATATTAAGATTAGCAATTAAATCTGATATTTTTATATTTCGAGTTGCCAGTATGGGAGCTTACAGTATTTAAATATAAGTTGGGATTCTCGGATATGGGTCTAGTGCAGTGGCACTCAACTCTCGCCATCAAGATCTAATCCAGTCCAGGTTTTTACTCCAAGCAGGGTCTAAAATGTACTTAATTAAAGCGCTAAGAGGCAATTAACTAATTTAGGACCTGGCTGACACAAAGACCAGGACTGGAACATATCTTGAGGGCCAGAGTTGAGTACCACTTCTCGCTCATCGTATGTATGTATACTGAGCATCAAAATAAACTTATCATTTATATTTGAGCATCAAAATAAGCTTATCACTTATACTTGGATAAAATTCACTAGATGTGATCAAAAAATCATGTCCGGTTATACCGTCCCAGCAGGTTTGAAATTGCAGGCTGTGAACACCCAATCAGGCGAGCCACAGTACACTGCCCTAGTCCAGTCTCCAAAATGTCGATTGCATGAAGGCGCTGCTCTCTTGACAGACGTGGCACAACATGTTTTTGTTTTTTTTTCTGTGATTTTCTTTATTGCTTTTATTCAAGCTTGCAATTCAACAGCTGAAATCACTCCCTATCCAGTGTTCTGTCAACTGTCTCACTAATTAGGTGATTAAGTGCATATGCTTCAGTCATAGTCACTCATGCATGTCATGGTCAAGGATGAATGATCGAGTGATAAAAAAGACACCAAATACATTTAGTCAATGTCCATCTTTATAGACCTAATTTTTTTTTTAAAGAAATGTGTTATAATAGTGATACGTTTCTTTTGATGCTCTGTATTTTTTATACTTGTTTAAATACTTGATGAGCTGGAGTGTTGCCTCATTTTACAAGGAGGCCTTATAGCACTTGCTGAGTAAATTATTTAAAACAATGTATGGAACAGCTGAGATGTTCTTTCTCAGGAAACTGATCTTCAGTTTTGGGGCATGGTCTGAATGTGGCCAAGGAATAATGCAGTTTTCCCCTTCACTTTTCAAATAATTTTCTATATGTCCTGTATGTAATAATAATCATACACCATACTACTTCAATTTTGCGCCGCTGCGTTTATTTTAAATTGATCAAAATGACTGCGGCGCTTAAAAGAGGGTGGCCATTATACGGGGCGACCTTTATTAATAATACTATGATTTTCAAATGCTGCAGTATTTTATTACATGATTTATGACATTTTAGAAGTATCGTGGTTGCTTATTTTCTGTAATATAGTAGCCTACCTGTATGTAGCAGTGTGTGTGGCTAACCTACTTTGACTACAGAACATTTATCGGTGACAGTTACCGACAGCTGATTAGGTGGGAGTTGGAAGGTCAGGGGAGTACTGTAACCAGCCAATCAGGAGTGTGTATTGGTTGTTAAGGGGCAGGACAATGCTGGTGTGGCAGTTAAATTCAATAGTGTGACGTAGATGTTTTTCTGCACCAAAAATTACCTCAGAATATCAACTTGATTTCTGTAAAAACTCAATATACTACTTGGTTATTTTTTTTCTCACCGTAACTTGCTTGTTTGTCATTTCTCTACAAGAGAAACCGAAACTAAATCTTCTCATAGATAGTAATAGTTTTGTGCAACACATGCTATTGTAAGTCATGCCAATAAAGCACCGTTGAATCAGTAAACACATTGTTTTTAGTTGTATGGGATTGATTACGGGAATTACAATTTAACTAAAAACAAAACAACAACCTATAAGAACTTCAGAAGGACTGCTGTTCTGTACGTAGTTTATATTGGATTTTGTTTCAGAACTGTACTACCATAAGGTAAAATGTGCTTACTACAGTATGTGTGTGCACACTAGTTTGTAACGCATGTGCTAGAAGGAGGCTCCCGTCTTTCGGGGACGTTAGTGTTGCATGCTTATTTGTTTACTGTGTGTGTTTTTTTTTTGTAGAGGGAGTAAAAAAATACCTTAATGTTTCTTTATTGATAGCGACATTTAATCGAGGGCTGCCTCTATTGTAAAGCTGATATACGACTGTGGCATCAATACGAGGGCGTCTTTAATACGAGGGTGGCACCAAATTGCAGTAATATGGTAATATATGAAAAAGTGCTAAATATCTGGTTAAATATGGAAATGTGAAAAACAGTAGAGGAAACTTTACAAATTTAGGGGTGGAGCTTTGACATTATAAAGTGATACAGAAATATTAGTTGGTTAATTTATATAAAACACGTAACAAAAGAGAAGAATATGGCATATAAAACAATTAGCATTAGCTATAATAACTATAAAATGCACGGTCATTATTTATTTATTTATTTATTTATTTTACAGTTTATTAAAAAGACTTTTAACTAATTTCATATTTGAAGTATTAGGACTACTAATTATTCTCACTCAACTGCTGACATCCTTGCAGTATTAAGTCATTTTAATCATAAAAGTGCCCTCAAGTTCACAGGCCATCACTTTGAAATACCATGGCTCATCTTCCTTCTGCCTCCAATTAAAATGAACGATTCTGAGGCACACCAAGGCAGCAGAAATAAGAAACCCTGAAATATGTCAGTTCCAAATTGTAATAGAAAAGATATCCTTTATATGCCTTCCTCCAAGGTCATTATAATGAGATCTACAAGGCTAAAAGGGCTGACAAAAGATTAAGCAGAAGACCTTTTATCTGACTAGATTTCTTTTAATTGTTTTGCTGTAGGGCAAGGGATGGCTGTGACTACAGAAAAGATTGAACTGACATTTTAATTATGCCACTCCAATTTGACATTTGTTCTCCTCAGTTAGTGTGGCTAGCACCAATACAGAGATTCTGAACAGAAAATAATCCAGTTTGCCTTGTTATTACCTTATCTTGTTTGCCTAGTCAACATGAGGTGCAACTCTTATATCCTCATCTGTTAAAGTGTTACTAAACCTTGAGAGAATGTTTACTTTAACCACAAGAGACGAGCTGCTGTCAAATAACAAAATGGCGTACTTAATGCTAGCTTCGGAGCAATACCGAAAGCTTTGTTTAATGCAGACTTCAGATGTGATTCATATTGGAAACAAAGTGTGACTCTGGGGGATTTGGGTGTGGGCTGTTTGTTCCTTATTTATTTATTTATTTTTGTCTTGCCTAGTAAATAGAAACTGAACAACACATTTGAGACACCAGTGTAATCTGTGTGTGTGTGTGTTGGAGGGGGTGGGGTGGGGGGGTGGAGCATTTAAAGAGCACTTAAACTGCAGCTTTCTGGTCTCTGAGTCTCATTGCAAATGCTACCTGACCACACTGTGGTGTCAGAGCATGATAGTGGCCCCTGGAGACCCAGAGACAGAACTGTAGGTCTGTTTGAAAAAAAAAAAAAAACTGAAAAAAGAAAATGGAGGAAGAAAGTGTGGAGGAGCAGCAGCACTGGTTAAAGGAAGGAGGGGCTCTGTGGTGCGCAGCCTGACTGGAGTATGGGCACCTCCAGGATGTGTGCCCCTATGAAGACTCCCTTTGGACAGAGACCTACTATCCGGGTGAGATGTGCATGGCGAGGAATGGCTCCTCCGGGGAGAAATCCAACCCCAGCCACCTGCCCCGAAGAGGAAAAAAGGGGAGGAGCGGCTGTCCCTGGAGGCAAGCAAAGGAGCTGGTGCCATCTCCAGTGCCAAAAAGGGAGAGCAGATGGGACAGCATACTTTTACTGTTTACAGTAGGCCCAGATACACTGCATATTTTCCTTTAAACGCAGGTTACAAAAATAAATACATATTTTTTCCATGGCACAATAATTAAATTGTTATTAGTTGTTGAATAAGAAAGGTTGGAACATTATTTATTTCAGTCATTCAGGCACAGATAAATCTATCTTTACAATGCTTCTGCAAACATTTAAAAACCTGCAAAATGCTTTAACTAAAGCAGTTCTGTGACTGATGTGGGCATTCTTAATAAGTTCCAAATTGTTATACCTAAACCTGTATTATTATATCGTAGGGTGCTTCACAATTTTTCTTGATGAATATATTGCTCAATACCTGTGCCCAGTGATGATTGGCCTGTTTCAGGTCAATCTCAAGTTTCTTGTGTTCTTCAGGGTTAAGCTTCCTCTCAAGTGCTAGCTCTCCACTCTCATTCAGCTGTTTTAATATTCTTTCACGTGGAGGTAGTTCTTCCACTCTTAACTGGAAAAATACAAAACAAGAGAATACATTGCAGACATTCTTGTCTTAAAACCTCAGGGTCATTCTTTTTTTCAAGCATAACTGACTAAATGATGTCACTCTTGATAATTCACTTCTGACACCTTGCAGCATTATGCTATTTTTGCTGCTGGAGGCTATTGCCTGGCTTCTATGGGGAGTTTGGACCCTTGGGAAGTCATCTTGCATTTGATTAACTTTTCAACAGTGTACATGGTTTTAGTGACATGATTTCAATGACCACCAATATATGCATAAGTACTGATATAACTGGCAATAAATCTCAAATTCCAATACACTGGATGTCAGTGCTTGCATAATCACCTTCTCAAAGGAGAAACACTAAAGTATGAACAAACCATTTCCATGGGTTTGATGTCATATTAATTACTAATACAGTGATGTCTACATTAATACATCAACTTAGTTGCTCTGAAAAGGCCAACAAAAAGACTGTGTGGTCCTCTTAGCAGTTTTTCCAGATTGTCGAGTAGGTATAAAACTGTCCACCTTTAGAGAAGGTGAGAGAAATCAAACCTCGTTCAATTCACACACACACACACACACACACACACACACACACACACACACACACACACACACACACCACACAACCACCTGCTAAAAAACACAATTCATTATCTGGCATTTGGCAAGTTTCACTGCCATGCTGCATGAGGATTCTGAAATATTCTGGTCTCTTCAGGTTACAATTAATGGGCTGGGAAAGACATTTCCTCCTTTTCATCTACTTTAAAATGGTGGCTCAACTGTATTACACTGATGCAGGACATTGTTGATTAAAAAAAAACAACAAAACTTTGGCTTATTGGTTGATTCCCTCTCTAGGGTTTTTCAAGTAACTATTTCATCCTAGCAGCACAGAAAATCAGACCATTTCCATCACCACTTAAGTATGTACAAGGCAGCGAAAGAGCTGTTGTGTTTACCTTGACTTTCTCCAAGCACTCTTTCAACTGCAGTTCATTTCCAGGTTCCAGTTGGATTGCTGCAATGCTCTCAGCCTCTTCGAGCCAACAGATAAATTCATTCAGATCTTCCTGGAATTCGGACAGGATATTTTCTTCTTCCTCCAACCTGGAGAAATAAAGAAAAAACCACATTATGGAAAATAAATAAATAAATAAATAATCCCAACACCTTGCGGTGAATGTCAACATGTCCACTATTTAAAGATTTTTTTATTCAGGACAGTTCTGTCCTCATAAAAAAAGATTAAGGTAATGCATATGTTTATATTAAAAATATGGAGGCCTGATATCCTTGCTCTTCTTTAAAAGACTGTCATGGGGTGCAGAATAACATTGCAGACCATGTATTCTGTAGTTACAATAAAGTTTATTTTTAGTAACTCTAATACCATACATTTCATTATATACTGTATTTTGCAACTTTTACAGATTTTAAGGGAATTACTGTGAGTTTTATAAAATGTTACATATGAAGTGCATAGTATATTCAGTTAATAGTATTCTATAAAACATACCATGGGGTTTGGTAGAATACCCCAAACATGATGGTATCTTCAAGAAAGAGTGTAGAAGTTGAGTGCATTAAGAAGCCTTCTATATAAATTTAGAAAATGATTGAAAGGGAACAGCCAATCAGCTTTCAAATCTAGCGGGCTTCTATTTTGCATAGATGCCCGCTGGAATGTTGATGTGCTTAACTGTGAATTAAATTTTAACCGGCTTTTTCCTTAACATTCTAATCTACAACCAATCTGATAATATAAAAAGCTACTTAAACATACTTTCTGATGCTAGTCTAGAGACAAGGGAAATCATGTCTGTCACAGGACACCGTAATCAAGGCTCAATTCACAGCTACTGGACAGCAAATCAACAGGAAGACACAATTGGTCCACACTTCTGTCATTGGCTGGATCCAAACAACACCCTCCCTCAAAACCAGCCAGTCAAACTGCCAACCCTGTCCAGTCCCGCCTCCAACAACAAGTTTCTAGTCCGACTCAATACTTAACGGACTATTCAACAATTGTACATGTCCAGATTAATTTTAATAAGAAAGAGTAAGACCACAATAAATAAATATGTTTGCAATAATAATAATTTTAATCATGATAATAACAGGCTCTATCGTTTAAAAATAATAGGTGTTGTACCAGGTGTCAGTTTAGAATTTATTCAGTTGAGTTGGAATCCATTCAGGTTTTTCAAGTATACAGCTATGGCCATAAGAGTTCTTCAGATTTTAGGATTAAGACATAATGAAAAAAAAAAAAAAAATGACCGTAATTTAGATATTTTATTTAACATAATGTAATCAAAAAAACTACAAAATTATATTGCAAAAGTCTACCAGAAGCCATAACAGTAGTACAGTATTTCATGTTAGGTTTATGGAAAACTAGAAAACAGTATGTAACTCAATATGTTAACGAAACATTATTCAGCCAGTTTCATTCGATTTTATGAAGCAAACTTAGTTAATTCTATAGGGTGATACAAAACCTTTGGCCATAGCTGTACTTGAGATGCTCACCCTTAGTCATAGACACCTCCCACCTATAGATGCCAGCTCTGTGTGTGCTGTGGGTGCTTTAGAACCCCCAAAATGTATTGACGCAGGTGCTGCTGAACACCCTGAGGATGTGCAAAAAATGTTTACACTGGGGGAAAAAAAAACCAGCACATGTCATGCAGTAGTAAAACCTCTTACTGCATGCTCGCCCCACAGCTTGCATGGAAGCTCAAGAGAGGAGTCAGTGTTACCTGACTGTGAGGGAAATTAACTTATGGTTCTGTGAATGGTCATTTTTTATTACTCCTCTCCCATAACAAGTTGGTGGTGACGTGCAGAGAACCCAGACTATTCAATTTCCTATGAGGGGTGTTGTTCAGTGTGAAGACTTTGTTGTCACAGAAAACATTGCTGTAACAAATACAATCAAGAACAGTTTTATGATATTACATTATATTTGCTTGTACATACTTTGATTGTAAAACAGCAGTTAAAATGTAATACAAATGTAACTTAAATTCATATATTGGTCAACCTTAATTCCCTGCGTGAACTCAACACCCCTGTTTTCATAATGTAGGTCTCTGTGCAATGCCCGCCAATTTATCTTAGGAGAGTAAAGTACAGTAATTGTGTAATGGATCAGTTCATAATTTGGAACATTAAGAAAACAAGTTAAATATCAAAAAAAGACACTGAAAATACAGAACCCCCAGATCTGTAAATAATTTTACTAATATGCCTATTGAGAACAACAGCTGGTGAGCTGAACGATGAGGAAAAACCCAGCAGTTCCAGCGAAGCAAAAACTACAAAAACGAGTTTCTACTTTCAAGTGTCTCAAGCAGGGTGACAAGAAAGAAAAAAAAATGCAAAAGGTAGGGGTTTAATACAGTTGAATCGGCATTTATTGACAATAGATTTGATGAAAGCCATTATGCTTTAGAAAGGTTTCATAAGCATGAAAAATCTGACTGCCACCAGGAAGCGTCTAGCACAATATCAAGCATGCAAAATGTATTTGCAATGAAAAGTGAAGCCAAGAAAAAGGTTTCACACCTGGTGTTAAAAAAAGAATTCACATAACTGATGTATCTTGCCCAGCAAGGCTCAGCTATACGTGGTCATACTGATCACAGATCCAATTTTTTGAGATTGCTTAAGTTAAGGGGTGAAGATGTCCCTGAGAAAAAACAGTGGCTACGGCAAAGTAACTTCAAATATCTATCACATGACGAAACAAGTGAAATGTTAATGATAGTGTATCAGGTTGTGTTGCAAAAGGTGCTTAAAAACATTCAAAATTGTAATTTGTTTTTCTATCATGCCTATTGAAACAACAAACATAAGCAAGCTTCAGTTTGTATTCGCTTGGATATGGATTACTTTGAAAGTGCCATGTAAAGTTTTTTTTGTTTTATGACAATTCAGTAAATGAGAAATCAAAGATGAACTGTTGACAGGGGCAAGGGATGAAAAATAACGATGTACAATTAACATAATACTGTAGGAGCATTTACAGCACTTGAAAAAAGTTTGGGAGCTTGGTGCTTTTCCATGTCCCAGAAGTGCCAATCACAGCATTTTATTCAATTTCCTCTTACCCCCCCCCCCCCCCCCCCCCCCATACACACTCTCTCTCTCACACACACACACACACACACACGCACTGGGAGCTACAGTGAATGATGGGTAAATCTTCAATGGGACCAATACAGTGCAGTTGGCAGTGAAAACGTAACTGTAACTAGCTGCAGACACACATGGCAAATTTAAGTAATAACACCTTTAAAAAAAATGCCAACTCTGATTCTTGATAATGCAGTTCATCACTTGGCCGTGAATGAGGGATGAGGGGAAGGGGAGCTCTAGAGCTTGAAAAATGCATCCAGCAAAGCCAGGGCAACACCTAAAAGCTCTACAGGACTATGGTGCTACTGTGCAAGGATGATGAATATTGTTACAAAATTAATTTCCACAGTTTTGCAAAGCAATATTATCAATCTACTCTATCAATGTAAATGTTACAGCTGTTTAATATCAGTCTCGCTTCTGACTTTAGTGGCCTGCTCTGCATATACAATGCTGCAAATGACATTTTTTCTTTTTTTTTTCTTTTTTTTTAAACTACAATTGCTCCCTAACATCATATACAGTGCGAGAAAAAGTTTGTGAACCCCTTAGGATTTTCACATATTTCACATATTTCAAACCTAAAATGTTATTAGATCTTAATCTAAGTCCTAATAATAAAGATAACCCGATTAAACAAATGACACAAAAACATGATACTTTTTTCAACATTTATTTATCCACAAATGATTCAACATTCGATATCCATGTGTGAAAAAGTATGTGAACCTTTAAATTCAGTAACTGGTGGCACCCCCTTGAGCAGCAATGACTTCAACTAAGCATTTCCTGTAACTGTTGGTCATTCTCTTACATCGGTTTTGAGGAATTTTGGCCCATTCCTCCTTACAGAACTGCTTCAACTCGATGACATTTGAGGGCTTCCTTGCATGGACAGCTCACTTCAGGTCCTGCCACAACATTTGGATGGGGTTTATTCCAGACTTTGACTAGGCTATTCTAAAATGCAGAATTTCTTCTTCAGCAGCCATCCTTTTGTAGATCTGCTTGTATGTTTAGGATCATTGTCTTGTTGCATGACCCACTTTCGGTTCAGCTTCAGCTCATGGGCAGATGGCCTGACATTCTTCTCTAGAATCTTCTGATACAAATTAGAATTCATGGTTGCTGTCAATGATGGCAAGCCGTCCAGGTCCTGAGGCAGCAAAGCAGCCCCAAACCATCATACTCCCACCACCATGCTTGACAGTTGGGATGAGGTTCTTCTGTTCAAACACAGTGTTTGGTTTTCACCAAATATAACATTTCTCATTGAGGCCAAAAAGTTCTAACTTTGACTTGTCTGTCCAGAGAACATTGTTCCAGAAGTCCTTTTTAGAGAGTAGTGGTTTCCTCCTGGCTATCCTATCATGAACACCACTCCTGTTCAGTCTTTTGCTGATAGTTGAGTCATGAACACTGAAATTAGCCAAGATGAGAGTGGCCTGCAGATCTTCGGATGTTACTCTGGGGTTCTTTGTGACTTCCTTGATGATTTTCTGGTTTGTTCTTGGAGAGATTTTGGCAGGATGACCACTCCTGGGTAGAGTGACTATGACTGTCTGACAGTGGATTGGTGGAACCCCAAATCCTTAGAAATGGTATTGTAACCCTTTCTACACTGATGAGCATCAATAACTGTTTTTTTCTGAGGTCCTCAGAGATTTCTTTTGATCGTGGCATAATGTGTTTCCCCACACCTGTATGGTTTCTGATTTTTATATAGGGTAGGGCACCCAAACTCACCCCTGAAGATCTCCCCAGTTATTTAAACACCCGATTCTATATATCCCCTTAATTGAGCTGATAAAACCAGGGTTTACTTACTTTTTCACATATGCTGAATCTTAATTACTCATTGTTTGTCTAATTCATACATCATTTTGTTTCAAAAGACATGGAATTGGTTAATATAAACCCTATTGGAGATTTAAGAAAAGACTGGTTTTGATTCAAGGAGGTTAGATTCAATTCATGGTAAAACTATGGAATTTCCATAATTATCATTGGGGTTCACAAACTTTTTCTCGGCACTGTTGCCGTGTCATTCAATAAACTCCTCTCAGCCATATTGTTAGTTAATCAGAATAGCATGGCACTTAATTTGTATAGCTGTATGTAAATACAAAATTATAAAAATTAATGTATTTTCTAGCTGCATACAGACTTTAAAAAAAAAAAAAAATACAGTAAACAATAGCTGTGTTTATCCATAAAGTAAAACAGTCAATAAAAATACATACATTACGTTAGTAACAAAATGAAACTTGGTTATAGGTAGGCTTGCTACTATTCAATTTTTATTTTTTTGCCAAATCTATCATTAATATCAACATTTATTTTTCACTCTTTATTTTTCAATTCAAGCAGAGAACCCATGAAATCAACCTTTATGCTTAAAAAAAGACCTTTTTATGCCATTGAGAAACCATCTCATTTAGCAACATTCTAATTGAAATTACATTTGGTCACATCGGAGCTATACCTTGTAAAGATAAATATCCTACACAATTTTTTTAAATTTGTCTCAAATAAACTGTAGAAAACTATAAAAGTGTATTACACAGACTCTTATAGCATAAATTTCCGAGTACAAATAATATGCACAGAAAAAAAAAAAAAAACATTAGATAGTTGAACAGAACTAACTTGCACTTATTATTGGGAGTCTGAGCTCCACCCCTCTCACAGCCAGTCTTAGAGTCAGTGGAAGGCAAGGCAGGCTTTGTCCTGCTGCGGAGACTTCAGCCATTGGTTGGGGTATTGTGCGGAATACTGATTAAATGTTTTCCTCTTGCGTCCCATTTTCAAATCAAACTAGTAACTGTCACCGTATACCTATAGCAAAAGCTTACCTACACCTTAACCTGCTAATTTCAAAGTAGGTGCTTTGAATGACAGACGTTATAGCTGGCAAATGAAAGTGCACAGTCAGTGCAAGTCTTGATGATTTGCAGTCATTTAAATGAATGAGCACATTCTAGCACTGCTTCAGTCAATGAGATCTGTCAGAACAGGATGAAATGACTGACAGTAAAACAACAGTAGCCTACTAAGGGACCGCTGAGATGACTGACAGAATGGAGACTGGACAGACAGCTAGTATGAAAGATACACAGAAAAGATATGAATTTTAAAATATTATTTTTGGGAAGAAAATAAAAAATAGTGAGTGGTTTTACTGACATTTATGTAAATTCATTTCATTTTGGGGAATTTGATGTTCAACAGGCTTTACTGATTACAATCGAAAAGTAACAAGTATAGTTACATGATTAGACAAACACCTTGACAGCAAGGCTACACTGGTTCCTTGGTAAAGCCAGGCCCACTGCAAAGTTCCATACTGTTCTCTGATACAAACTGTACACTTTATCTGGCAAACTAAATTATTCTCAGACTTTAAAAAGGATTAAACTTTATAAGCAATTGTTTTCCCACTGTAGCATCTGTGTGGCTGATGTGGTCAATCCACACAGCTCATTTTATGAAATATGATTAACATCAACAGCTGTAAATAGTATTTACAGTATCTTTCTTATGTACTCAGTGGGTTGATATTTTATATTTTAATACAGGCTACTAAAACAAAGCTTCATTTATCATTATGACGTTAATGATGCCTCAGCAGGCCAATGCAAGCAAAATCAAATCTGTGGCCTGCCTTCCAAGCAAAGCACAGACAGAAAGCTTCCAAATGTGAGCCAGAAGATTTCTGACAGCCCACAAATCAGATTTAGCCAATACAATGCGATCAGGTTCGAAAAAGGCACAGTAAACCGAATTTAAACAACAACTTGGAGAAACATAACCAGTAGTGATCATATACAGTGCTCCTTCAATATTTCATCATTGGCTAATCTACTGATTTGGTTAACTCACCGTTAAGACATCTTGAAAGTACTGTATTTTGCTATATAGAGGCACTATTCATTGTTTAGTCATACAGCTGAATAAAGAGGGAGACCATACTGAGGTGATCTCATATCTGCTTCATATTCCAGCGATGACGTAATACGGTCATTCCAGCTGAAGTGGATCAGTGGGTGTTACTTAACCTTTACTTTACTTTATCTTGGTCACCTCTTACATGGAGAACTAATTATTTTTTCGGCCTTCAGACACATTTTCTCAGTGACATGAGGTTTAGTTGTCATCAACCTCAAATGGAGGAAATACCTTCCTTGAACTTGGCTTACTTGAGCTGGCAAGGCCCAATAGCCTCCTGGAAGCAAAACATTTTGAAGGAGTATCCTATTGTTGCATTCACTTTAGCATTTCTTTTTTTTTGGGGGTAGGGGTGGGGGTGGGTAATACTTTCTTTTCACTTGTAAAATCTGCAGTACTCTCAGTTCCAAAAATATTTTTTAAGTTTATTCAACTGCACAAGGGTTGTGAGGACAGTGGTACAACATGTAATGAAATAACCAAGAAACTAACATATGCAAGGTGGTATAATGTGGAACAAGTCTTAATATTGTGAAAAAATTCCTTAGGGGCAAGTTAACACAACAGAATTAAACAAGTTCACTGCATACTGTTTGCATGCCCGAGTAAAAAGTCTGAGAGTATTTGATTGAGTATTTACAACCAAATAACAGTACATGGGTACCACCTATAAGAAACCCTTCAGCATTGAATTTTGGATAGGATTTCAGAAACCTGGGAAGATTTTCGTAACTTGTGTTAGCATTGATTCTTCCAGTTTCAGTAACAATGCAATTACACTAAAAAATATAAAAATGAGACCCACTGTGATTAAAAAAACAACACATTTTTTGTGCCTAGTTGATCACACACTAGTATTTCATTTATTTATTTAAGCAATCTAATGCACGTCAAGATCTCTAAGGTACATTGGGAGTCACTATAAAATGACAAGGACTCTCATCGTGGGCGTAAAGGTTAAATTAATTATCGAATGCTGGTTTAAAAAAGTGCTGTCATTAAACCATAATAACCTACTCTTTATGTTATCACACTGGTATTAAATACCTATAAAGTGACTTCTGTGCTTACCAATGTCAAACATTAACAAAGGTTCATTAAAACATTTTTGCCTAGGGTACTATTTTCACATGTGCTGAGATATTTCATTTATATTTCATATTTCACTATGTCACAATCCCTCCTGCGGTAGACTGACACACGGCTATCCAAAAATGTCTGCAGGCTATTAAAAATAATAAATAAAGTTGCAGAGTTCTGCAGCCTTTTTTTTAACCCATGTGATTTCTCCCACTAAGCTTGTGGCTATTACATCTGACAGAAGACAAGTTGAAAATTGATCATAAGGCTTCTGATAACAGATTGTGACAGCCCACCTGCTTCACATCAACTGACTGCACGCTTGGAAACGCTTTCCTTTTCCCCAAGCAATCTTGACATGCCATTTTATTCATTTGAGGTGATATCAGGGTTTCTTATTTTTACACCTAATGAAAATAGGTTTGTATTTGTAAAACAAGAAACAAATATTCCACTTGTTTCAAGCATGTAACAAAATCCATCATTTAACCAAATGGCAGACGTGTACCAATATGCTATGATAAATGCCTGGACATTTTCTTAAGTGACAGATTTATTTTCGACGCACTTAGCAAAATGACAGGTTTAGCCTTCTGTCTCTCCTCAGGTTTTTTACCTCCTTCTTCTCTCAGTCACCAGCCGGCAGACCTCCTGCCACCGAGCGTTGACACTGGCGAGTTTCTTCTTGAAGATGCCGGCTTCGTCGGCAGATGTCTGCTGGATGATCTCCTCCCCGGTCGAATTCAGTGCAGTGACAACCGCCTGCTGACTTCTGATGCCATCCTGAAGCTCCTGCAAGACAACACGCTTTGAATGCAATCAATCCCTCCACTTCAGTTAAGGGTTGCTAACCAATACTTCTAATTTAATATCTTATTTGCCTTATTTATATTACTATTGGTCCCCCTTTTACTGTGTTGAGAATCTTTTTATGTATTTACAGTAATTCAGGTCATGAAAAATATTTAAAATACAACTGCTGCATATACTTTACATCACTCGATTTCAGCTAGACCAAAGGAGTGAAAATGAATTATAGCACATTACGTAGGTATACGGTATCAGGAAGCTGTAGCATTGTCCTTGAAAAATCTGCATATTCCAAATTGAAGCGTGGACCTGACTGTTGAGATAACACATAATCTTTAGCAGAAAAAAAGGAACCAGTGATAACACTGCTATTGCTAATAAAGCTTAGTTACCATTAGATCATTGCCCCAGCTAGGCCCAGGGTGTTCCCTTGAGCAGGGATACTGTTTTTGTGTGCTAGCACAAGAACCCTGCTAACTACTGTATACTATTAATTTGTACTGACCTTGCTATGGTGGATGCAGGGTGATTTGCATACTGCAAATACATTTTTACTTAATAATCTCTTTTATAATTTGGTTATGTTAAAATGTCTAAAGGTTAGGGGTTGCATATTACCTATCAATCTAGAAAAAAAGGTTTGTGTTAAGTATTCATGCTGACAGGTATTATAATAAGAATATTACTATTCTACATCATTTCATTGCAGTGCACCCAGGAGGAAGTGCTGTGAGTCATTTCTTGTAAGCAATATCTTTTCTGTTCTAACCTACAAATCACGCACTTGAAAGAAACATTGATACTGTACTACAGTAGAATATTTTTTTAAAGCGACGATCTATATACAGTATGACTCTTTTAAAACATGCTCTTGCAGATAGTGTGCTTAATATTTCACAAAGCTTTTGCTCATGAGTTATTTAAAGAATGCTATTTCCAAATGTTTTTTTATGAATAAGTTTATCATAAAAATATTCTAGGCTGTTGTTAAATAACCCAACAACAGTCTTGAACAGTTTCAGGAACATCAAACTGTGAATATACATTATGCATAGACAAGTGCAGGGTTGGCTGATGCCATGCCTCATATTTTTGTTGAGCACAGGATGAGTTCCTGCTCCTAGGTAACCATTTGTAGATCAAAATGACACAGACTTTACAAACACATACAGGACCTACAGGCAGAAGGGCTTAGCTCAGGGCCTAGAGTGTACCTGTCAGACTGCTTGTCTCTTTTCAGAGCCAAATGTTTTTTCTCACTGAATAAAGTTTCTCACGTGAAGGGAATCTTTCATAGCAGTCAGGGGCTGGACTCACAAAAGCATATGCTGCGGAGACCTTCTGAAAGCAAGGATGAGATGAACATTGCACCACAAAGATATTTGCTTTGGGGGGATAACAAAGGCCAATGCAAGAAACATGCATGCTATGCAACAAAAGGAATATAAAACACCTACAATATGTACAGTAGTACCTCTATTTGTACTTATAGACTCTCATAAAACTGTTTCACGAGGCACAGTCTTAGATGGCAAGACTTTGCTGCAGACTTCATCGTTTACTGATTGTTTAACCTTTTTCAGTTCACAAGACAGATCAGTTTTTCTTCATAAAAAAAAAAAATACAGCAGTACCAGCAATACTTCATGGGTAAGGCTCACCAAGTGCTTCACAAAACTTGCTAGCTGACAAGGGAACACCTTGGTGTTAGAGACATACCTAAATGTGGCACAGAAAATACCCCTGAGACTATGCTAGGCCAGTTTAAATAAGCTAGCTGGAATACGTAGGGTTTTTTATTGCCAACTTGAATTTGTTGTAGATGTCAACTGGGCAAATCTCAGCATAAGTACTGAGGCAAGTGTGTCTGACAGAAGGCTTTAGAAGCAACATATTGTATCTCCTAGGGACACTCTGGGCAGGCTGCAGGTTATTGATCGGAATTGTTGCGGTGTGGTTTAAAACACAATTAATATGGCTATGCAAAGGAGCTGTGTCTTGTAGACAGTGTAAATACTGGCAGCAAGATCTTACAAAATATCTCCAGTCTTCTCTAACTGGTAATAAGTACAAAGATTGAAAGGTAGAACTAACAAGGTCGACTTTCTTTTTCCGCATGACTACTCAGGCAGCAGTTTCTTACTTATCTGGAGCCTGTGAAATAATCAGCGTGTCAGCCCACTTAAAAGGCACATCACAGTCACCCAGTTTGACAACAATCCCAAGATTGAACATGAGTTACATTCATGGAAACTGACTGAAGTGTATCTCTGAATAATTCTTTAACCTCTGCAATCCCTTTGGCAAGCGGTCTCGTTTTTTTATGGCTTCTCCTGCTAATGCTGAGTGGCTAAAAACACAGTAAATGTTTCACCACAGTAAAAGCATTGCAAAGTGTAACAGATCATTAAAATTGTACGTGTATAAGAAAGTCTTATGTAATGTTTGCAATTTGATCAAAGGTGCAGTAGGGCTGGAGCAACATTTTATTTTGGTATTTGTATTTAATTAATACAACCACTTTTCCTGCATCCTGGCTGCAACTCACGAAGGGTGTATAGCTTATTATTAACTACTGTCACTCACTGTCACTCACTGTCAGACAGCTCACAGTGCCCACGCCTCAGTCACACAGCACAGGTATCTCAGAGCGGTGTATTAAATTAATTTCAGTCAGTAAAGTTAAGTCCCCTTTTTTCTGATAGCATATCTTTACGTAAAAGGAACAGTAGATGCAAGTTTGCTTATATTTACATGCATTCTTTTTAACAGTGTATAAATACACTCAATATGGAAAAAAATCAAACAGGATATTATTTTTCTATTTTGAAATACTCAAAAGTTGTGAACAATTATTTGATTCATCACGCCTCCTTCTTTTATTATACAAAAAACAGCCTACAATATAAAGATTGGCTTAACCTTTGAGTTTTCTCCTTATTTATACTGTATCACAGCTTATGTGATTGCCACCATGAATTCCTTGATGTACTATTAACACAGGCTTTCACAAACACAGGTGTATGTCAAGCACTTTATTTAATACTGAAAAAAACTGTTGCATTTTACAATCTAACCAGGAAGAAGTCTTTAAAAAGAGTTTGCTTTTGTGCAATCGTTAGTTATCCTTCCCACCAGTTAAACATTACAATTGAAAAGAGACAGATGTGAGCTTTGGCTAATTTCAAATTACATGTAAACAGATATTTTCAAACTGTCAAATTGCACTGAAGTACTGGAAGTAAATACATGCTTAGTAAACATTAGCTGGCATTTTGAAACATTTGCTGTAAATAGTGTAAGGTAGTTAACCGCGACTGGAGTTATGCGTCCCAAGACTTATTATTATTATTATTATTACTTAAATTGTACTAAGGTGTTTTCACTACTGTGTAGTGAAGTACTGTAATTCAGTGAACAGTTCTTTTCAGTCTCAGAGCACTGCTGTGCAAGGCATTTCACTTTCTTCTGCTGCCTTTGGTCTTGCACACCTATCTCCCTCGTTACCTCACAAAGCACCACATTCCTTATTATATGTGCTGACAGTTTAATGAAGAACCTGCTGCTATTTCCAAAATGTCAACCTTAAAGAAAGGAGCAGAAGGCTTCAGAAGTACACTCGATAGCCCGACAATCCAAATCTCCAGTGAGCTAGAGTCCTGTATAATTTTGGAGCATGTAATTGATTGCTTTCGTGGCATGTCAAATTGCTCTTGTTGAATGTCAGACGGCACATAGGATGTCTATAGCCAGGTATGGGAACTAGGGGCAATGTGCTGGAGACTGATCTACCTGCTGTATCTTTCACACTAAAATACCAGTTACAAGTTAGGATACCTGTACACATGCCTCTTGTCCCACATTAAATATTTAAGGTCTGAGCAGACAATGCATCAAAGCAATCAATGTTTCACAGTGGTTGGTACCCAGGCATGTTACATGACACTAAGGGTCAGTGTGGTCTAATGGTTACAGCTGTGGACTGGTGGTTTTAGCTGGGTTTCAAACCCGACTTTTTTATATTATGTTCAATTATTCTCATCAATAATTGCTTTACATTCTCCATGTATGTATTTTCATTTCACTGGAAAATTATTTGCAAGCTTATAACCAAGGGCTGCAGACTCTCCTTACCCACTGAATCCCAAACTACATTATAAATATATTTATATAATTTTTAATTATTCATTGTTTTCATTGTACAGTATTCTTCATTTTACCTTTTAAATCTGGTCATGCATTGTGCTTTATATTCTCATTGTCATTGTTCAGAGTTGCCCTCTTTGCTTGTTTATATTTAGCTCCACGTATTTAGCTGTTTTAATGCTTTTTTTTTAGTGGGCTATGGTATTGGTTAATGTATGGATATAATCCCTTAAATAACACAATGAAGGGGTATACTGCACGCCTGGTAAGGGTATTTACACGCGTGAAGAAAGGTTTACGCAGAATATAAGCTGCTTTTCGCATTCTGGAACAAGAGTGAGAAAAGCACGCACATATCTGGAGCACAGATACGCGCCTCAGGGCACACAGGATTAAAAGTAGGAGTGGTTTAGATACCTGGAATATATTCACATTCTGAAATGGCAAAAGACGAGGAGACACCAGGCATAAACCACTCAGCCTGCGAGCAGGAGTAAGGGGCACACGTAGGAGCTTCAGCCAACTGCCATGAGTAGTAAACACAGTTGAAGACAACCACAATTATGATTAAAACACAAATGTTATGTGAAACAGTTGTTAGTAATAATAATACAAAATTATTAACTTTTGTGTTGTCTGTCGATTTATTATATATCAATGTACATGTTTACTTCTGTTTTAAATGTTTCAAACTCTTTTGACTTTGGCATTTGTTTTTTGGAACTAGCAAAAATAAAAATAAAATTACGTTCATTCGTTCCTCCAGTGAAGCTGCTGCAGTTGCCAACTCAATGTGATCAAGCCCAATACTTCACAGAAATCCCTTTGTTTTTCTCCAGGTAAAGCGAGCCATCATCATATTACAATCCAACATGCTATATTTGTCACTGAGTCAAGGGCTAATTACAAAACTAAAGTAAGGGTGTTATTATTATGATCGTTAAACTAAAGCTGATAAGTGTGTGGTTTATCTATTGTTTACAAGTGCTAAAATGCCTGCTTAACTGTGAAACCTATTGGGTTTTTTCACTGGATGGTTACATTTATCTTCACATAATGGTGCAAAAGTACTGATAAAAAACTACAAAATGTCTTAGCCAGAAGAAGCCACTTCTTCTGTATTCAAACGTCGCCATTGTGTGAAATCAACAGAATATTTTGGGAGTGTTATGATAACCATTCTTTCAGTGATGGTGTTCGCTTTGTGTACCTCCAATTACTATTGCTTGTGTGCTCTTCTGTGTAAATATAACATGAAATTTATCACATTCAATTTAAGATGTTACAAAATAGTGCTGGGTTGTTTTTTTTTTTGTAAGGGTTTTCTAGCATTGTGCAAAATGTACTTTTAAAGCAATATGTTCAACAAGTATTAAAATCAGTATAAGAACACCACACCAAATTACGTTAATTAAAAAAAAAAAAAATCTGCATCACAAGCAATTATACACCCCCTGCTTTCAAGCACTGTTCAAAGGTGAAAGGTTAACACGTGTGCTTTTATGCAGATGAGGCAGCACTCTGTGCATGGCCTAATCCGAAAATGAGAAAGCTTCAAGTGAAATTGGGCCAGGAATTAATTCTGTTTTGATGCACTTTTATCTTGGTAATCCAGGTAAAGATAACACAAATGGTGTCCTCCACACAAAATAGCTAAACAATCTTTAGCTCTTTTGTTAGCTCAAGGATGTACGCAAATTTATTGTAGAACTGTAATCTTAAGCTGCATCCACAGTGGACGTGAGCGATGTGAGTGAATAATTTATAAGTCACTGCAGTCAAATGGGAGTATCCACACCAGCAGCGAGGGACGTCACTTTGAGAAAATTTTGCGTCACTAAATGGCACACCTTTTTTTTTTATGTCGCGTGACTGGAATGAAACTGACCAATCAGAAGCAAGGTTAACACCCTTGAACTACAACAAACACACGCCTCAAAACACGTCATGCCCGAAAACACGTTAATCATTTAGTGTAGTCCCAGCAGTCGTGACTTGCAGGTGGTGCATTTAGCAGCACCGAGACATTTTCTTTCCGATTATGCAATTTGCATAAAAATAGGTTTATTAATAAGCAAAAATAAACCTGTGCATACATCCAGTCTACATATCCAGCATTTAAATGAAAAAATGTGCACTTTTGCTGGCTTTTAAAATGACACAAAAAAGGTCCCACATTCTCGCAACTTGAACTTGTGACCTAATTTTAAGCTGTGGCTTTTTTTGGTTTGTTCTGTGGCACAAATCGGCGACAAGAAGAATATCTTTACACACATGTATTTATTCCCAGTATTTTGGATCGTTTCCAAGTTGCATCTGGTGTGGATTGACATTCGACGACTTCGCTGACTCGTGTCTAGTATGGATGCAGCTTTAGAATTTCACATTGTATATAGAAGGAATGTCTTTTTTTTATTTGCAAAAGTTTAATTGCTGGTCTAATTACAAACAGGTACTTCATTTTTGATGTACAATGTGTTCCTACAGTTTACCTGAATACAAACCCATTTTTTATACTTGAAAAACATTATTTTTGAAAATGAAGGTTTTGTTTTCATTTTACATATCAAAGAACACTCTTGTAAACAATATACCTTCAGCTTCATATGTTTCTGCTTGTAATTTGTTTACCATTTTAATACAGTGCGTTTAACAATATGTGCGTTCATAACAAATGGCCATTTGGGCTAGATTCTAAAAGCTATTTACTCCAGACCATAATTAGTGCATTTTTTCCTGAAAGGAAAACACACCAATTAAAATTCTAAAACGAATGTATAATGTATTTCAGACTATTTGCAAGCCTCTAAATGACATGCCTGGGTTATTTTCTGGCTTGGTAACTTCAATGGATGTTTTTGTTTTCTCCAAAATAAATGCGCTGATGACGATTTGTAGCAAATAGCTTGGAGAATCTAGCCCGATGTGTCCAAACATGACAGTTAGCGTCCAAACAAGAGAAATCCAGCATAAACAAATGTAAACAACTCCTAATAATGCTAAATTCAGTGTTGGCCTGTATGAGACAGCAACATTGTGCCAGGTTTGTCTTTCTGATGCTGCTAAGCAATTGAGAAGAGATGTTTATAAATTAAGATTGACATCAAGTGCATCTGTATCCACTCTTTAATTTGAATGCATTTTACAGAACTACCGTCAGTACAAAGCTTTGCAAAGAACAATTCTCAGGTCTGCAGTTCTACTCACGTCACTAGGTTTAATAGCTAGGTTCGTGCTCTCTCTGTCCCGGAACTGATAACGCTACACTAAGTCAGGGAAAAGGAAACAATTAACACAAGTCCTGTTACAACAATACAGCCCACCTGGTCCATTACACTGATAAATAAAAAAAAAAACATGTTCACAGAAAATGCTCTTAGTATTAGTTTTTATTATTAAAACATATTCAAAGCTCTGAATACAAGCACCGCATTAAAAAAAAAAAAAGTATTTTATTTGAATTATTTCATTCAAGTCCAACACCAAAAATAAAAGTATATGGTCTCTAGGAACGAGATCCCAGGATGGTTGACATTTTTTTTTACTTATTTATCAGTTTTTCAACAATTACCTAATGTGCTCTCTAAAGGTCTTTAATGTAAATAAATGTTATTTATAATCCCAAATAACAAAATAAATGATCAGTATAATTTAATTAATGACACTAAATAGTGTGTATTTCTTTATCATGTAATCCAACACTTTAAATGGTTTACAATGTCGGTATAACTGATAGCACAACACCATGTGATAATAATAATAATAATAATAATAATAATAATAATAATAAATAATAATAATAATAATAATAATAATACACAACTTTTTTGTTTGAGATAACACAGGACACTTGAAATACTCCATGTCTCACATTATAGGCTGAAGAAAATATGTGCTGACAGCCATGATCAAAAGAATATGTTGGGTTTGTTTTATCTATACAACAAAGTGTACAATAATTCTCTGAAATGAAAAATTGGCTTAAAGCAATCAGGCTGTGTACCACATAACACAAATTAATGGAAAAAGGCACCGGGCTCACAGCCAGCACCCCCAGCCTGCATTGACTCTGTTTCAACTGCAGCAGGTAATGAAGTAAAAATCTATCCCTGACTACATCCTAGAAGTAAAAGTGGCTTCCTTGTTCCAAAAATGACTGCGATAGTCAAGATTAGAAGTTCCTCTGAGAGGTTGGGAAAGGGGCTCCTCTTTTATTCCTGGCATATGTTTTAAGAGCCCCCACTGAAACCTACATTATGTGTGTGTGTGTGTGTGTGTGTGCGCGCGTTACCAATAGTTTAATATTCGGAACTTGACATGTGTTTTGCAGTCAATTTTGTTTGAAAAACAAAAATGTGGTTTAACCCTTTGAGACCTGGCCCTTTCGAAACAGAAAACAGACAATTAATGGATTACCTGTGTGTGTGCACGTATAGTATTGCTGACGTTGTGTGCCAAAACTATTAAGTTTAGCTCCAACTTCCATTGTAGCAGTGACCCATTACTATGTGGAGATTAGAATAGTACACTAAAAGAGATGCAATGTCTGCATAATAACATCCATATAGCTGTGTATATATGCTGTGAGGCAGACCCAGTCTTTCTTTCTAGACTTGGTTAAAGTACAAAGAGGACTTAATAAAGTACATGAAAAACAAAATAAGCTGTAGAGGTGTTATAATATATATCAGTCTATTCCACAAGTTGACAAAAATGAAATAACAATAATAATGTATGAATAATTTATGGCACATACAAATGTAATTAATGTGAAATGTATTCAGTTCTATTAACTGCTAATAAGGTTGCTTATTAATTCTCAAACTTAATGGACCGATAGTAGAAATAACAAACAAACAAACAAACAAAAAAAAAAACCTTTGCACAGTGGAGCACTGCAAGGACTGGCTAAACAAGAATACCCAAACGGGCAATGAACAGTGAGTAAGCAAGATTCACAAAAAACAGTCTTTCGCTGTCTGGTCAGTGGTTCTGACCAGACACTGTTCAAATTGCCTTAAAACTTGTCCAGTTGAACACTGGACTAGCTAAAAGACAATAACAATGTACGATTTTAATGCTACAAACATTTGCCAAACAAAATGAACACAGAATTGCCACACTATATTCAAAATAATAAAGCTGAAAGAGCAGAGCCTAGGATACAAAAAACAGAGCCAGGGACATCCCCCGTCAAATCACACCTGATAAAATATTCATAACACATGCACTTTTATGCATAAAATATTTTCGAATCAAAGTTGTTAAGGCAGGAGAAAGGCAGACAAAAATCAAACACTTCCTATCGACTTAATTTATGAAACATTAATGAATGACCAGCCAAATAACTATAGACCGTTCTGTACCGAGTGGTGGCTGGTGACTTCTAGTCACAAGAGGTACAATTACAAACCCGTTGTTTCATCTAATCAATATGCCATGCAAAAAAAGGAGCTTCATTAATTTATTTATTGATTTCTTCTAGCAGAGTAAAGGAAATGGATGAAATCAAGTCATTCTGTATGGTTTTTGACATCCTAGTAAATACGGTTGCTTGTTCGATGTCAGCAGTAAGTAACTCGTCATAACGAGCAATTATTTCTGTAAGTTCCCTGTCGTTCTGAAATTTGCATTACTTTGAGATATGCACATTCATCAGCATTTCATATTAATTTATTCTGTCATCGTTTCAATTTGAACTTTCGGCATTATAAATAAAATGTACTTTTTAGACATCAACACAGTATAAAAACATAAAACAGGTCAAGAGAAATATAAATTGACAGAAACAGAATGATTCTTGGTGAAAAATCTCTCTCCCGACCTGTGAGGGCACTGTGTGCCTGGACTGGATGGCCCAACAATTCATTCCCAGGGTTAGGTGGAAGCCGGCCATCTAGAAAGGGTGCGAAGCTACAGTGCACCAAGTCATCGACCCGGAAGGGAAGCAATGTGGCAGTGGCAGATTTGAGAAGAAAAAGTTCAGAAGGGGACGTAGCGAGGTGACCTGTTCCTCTGTATGGTTAAACGCTGAACCGGAAGGAGAACATTATTATTGTGAGTGTTTTGTTGATTTTTTTGTGTCTAAAATCTACTTGTTTATTGATGCCTAAGACAATCCGGAGCTGTCACTACAGACCAGCACAGAACCCGGACAACACTGCACCTTTCTCACGATAAATTGTATTTTCACCATGATTACTACAGCACTCACGTTGGACTTGTGACCGTGTTTGTGTATATTGTGTGTGTTTAAAATAAAGTGTTTACTGTTTCGGGACTGAACCCTATGGATTTAACTAAGCAATACACAGTAGTTATTACTTTCCATTCAGCCTACTTTTCATTGATATATTTGCTTTCAAATATTTGCTATATCTAGAATCAGACGACTTGAGTAATCTTGAAATACTCTGTACATACAATTAAATGTAGACGCCAACCTCGGATAACCTGATTGGTGAATAACTCAACACCTTTGCTTAATTCGACAGGCAGTCATCGTCCATAAAATATATGAATCCTGCCTCTTTTAATTTTTTAATTCGACACCATGCTTTACTCGTAACCCGATACTTATTACCAGTAACAAAGGGATAAAAACTATTAAAAAGTGGATAATGCAACGCTAATAAATCACTGGTGACTACACTCTCGTCAAGAACATTAATCAATAGTGCAATAACTATTTCTGTGTTCCTGACTCCCATCAATTCTACTTGTGGAAAACATCTTGAGATCCACCTGGCATCACACACAGCTGCGCTCCACAAGTCTGCTTTCAGTTAACGATTCTATATAGTATGTGTTTTATCAGCCAATGGATTTCCTCATTGAACAAATGCACCTTTGATTAAACTCTAAATCATTTTTTTAAATCAGAAACTTAAAGGGAAACTAAAGCCTCCCTTAGGGAGCTCACTTACACAGCAGCAATAAAAAAAGTAGCTGAAATCAACAGCACTCATTTTAAAATGGCCTCATTGTTTCGGCTAAGGTTTCGTGGGGCATCGTAATACAGGCACCGCTTTTGAAGTCGCAAGAGAAAGACTGCATAGTCCCCTTTTTCGAAATATTGTAATGAGCCAGTGGATTTATGTTCCTTATAAAAACACAATTCAACCAATATTGTATTTCTCATTTGATTCCATCAAATTTCAGAATAAATTTCACTCATATTCTTTTGAAGAACCATGTTCAAAATAATATTGATATGAACTGTAGGCTATAGTGTTACATTGAGTTCTGGTAATAGTTTCATAAACCTGAATACTGTACACTAAAAACATGTACTTCTGTTATGCTATACAGAACACAACCATGCTCTGCAAACAAAGCATATCCTGTATTTAAGGCTTCAATTTTATTTTCAACAATATTTATTCCCTCAGTAAAGGAACGTACAACAAAATACCCAACATAATAGCACCCAGATGTACAGTAAATAAAAACGTTAAAACTTAAGATTTAAAATGATTTGTGTCCAGAAGTCATCTTATGAAACCACTGCTATTAATTTAAGATAACACTTATTTTGTCAACTACTAACATGTTACCTACTAACAACCTGACAATTAAAAAAGGCAAGCATGACACTGAACCACAGTATAACTCATTTTTTAGTAAACACTTAAGCACTGTTGTAGTAAAATGACTGAATTAAAACCAGTTTTATTAACCACCGCTTCATGACTAAAACATTCCCTATTCCTGTAATGTGGTGCATAAAAACCCATCTGTATGCTAATCATTACCCAGTGTTCATTATTCAGGAGCAACTGAAACAGCCACCCAGGTCACTGGTGCCACTAGGCCATTTCCAGCATTTCACTTTTGATGGTAAGCATGCATTAAACCTTCATTACTTTCTTGTTAGCAATATTGTTTATTGTCAGAATCAAATGTGATTATTATGGTAATATCATACACTGGCACATAGATTTGTGCCTCTAAAAAAAGGATCATGTGAAAGCAAGTGATAAGAAGCATCTACACTTTGTGAAGCCATTTTACCCCTTCCTCAGGAAATTTAGCATGTGTATATTTTGAGCCCAAAATTCACCTATTGTAGTAAAGGTTTGCAAAGGACTCTGCATTGGCTTTGTGGCCCAGTTGCAAGCTTTGCTCTTGTCTGATGTCTAAATAAGTGATTATGCTTTGGTTTCCTTTTCTTCCAACACGGAGCAGGCATTAAACTAAGGACCATGATCCATAACTCCAAAAATATCTGAAAAGGGTTTACTTTACTTTATTCTGTCGACATCTTCATTGGTGTGGTTTCCATGAAAAAGATTTCTGCCTTTCTCTCACACTATTTTGGGAGTACCTTTTGGGTAATTTAGGTTTATGTATTTTTCTTTTAGGGAGAGAAGCTCTCCTTCCAAATCCAAACAACCTAATTAATATTACAATACAGGAGGGTATATTTAAATGTTTCTGCCTGCGTTCCAGTTTGGCCTTGCACAATGACCGATATCGTGCAGCTTTCTTAAACTGGATTTTTAATACGTTTTTAGGTTGTGTTGAAGATCGCAAGTGCAGATTATACCAGTAGTCTAACAGCCGTGAACAAAATAACAAATTTTACACTAGATGCTAATCCACCCAGGCAATTTTTTAACTTTCTGGAACTTTGTTCTGTAAGTCTGGCAGCAAGCTGATATTAAAGCCTGTATTTGAACAAAATCGTGCAACCAATTTTTTTTTATTTCTATTTCATGTTTTCGTTCTTCTTAAACAAATCTTGCTCAACTAATTAGGTTTAAGAGATTTTACTTCAATTCTGTAGGTGGTTGCTCAAGCCTGGAGCTGTCGGTAACCCACAGCAATAATACAGGAGAACACTGACACAAATTCCCAGCAATGCTAATTACATTAAACATGTCCTACTTACCCACACGTCATTATTACTGGGGTGACCAGCTGGCTCTGTGCCACCAGTGAAACACTTTTCTTCTGAAGAAACTATTTGGCATCACACCAGGACAGACTCTCTCTCTCTCTCTCTCTCTCTCTCTCTCTCTCTCTCTCTCTCTCTCTATATATATATATATATATATATATATATATATATATATATATATATATATATATATGTATATATATATATATATATATATATATATATATATATATATATATATACATATACACACACACACACACACACACACACACACACACACACACACATACATGTGTGCTATAAAAGATTAATATTCAGAAGATCATCTATTCAACATACAACAACCACAATCACCTCCTCATTCTGCCAGTAAAATGGGGCAGAAATACAGGGACTGAAAGGCCAATGGGGGGTTTGAATTAAACAGTTGAGGCAAGGCTTCAATTACAGAAGCCAGTTCAAACAGCAAAAAGGTGACTGTTCCCTGAACGGGGTATGTGCCGCACATTATTCATTAGCCACTTCAAGGAGTAAGCAGGTGTTGGAGCAGAATAGGACAGGTGTTATTTCTGGCAGCATGTTTCAAAGCCAACCTACTTTTTCACCACATACGTTTTAAAGTCACTCCAAGACAGACCCACTCAAACGATTCTCCCTGCAAATGTCAACGATGAATAATCTGCTTCTGGCAGCTATTGACTAAGATAATATTCATCATACTTTGAAGTTCTTGCCCAGTTTCTATAAATGGTAGTCATTCATAAATTGCAGGACACATAATACTTCCATACTTGTACTGAAGGTCAGGTGCATGTAATCCCAAATTTGGCCCAAGAAAAGAAAAGCATGTGGCTGTGTAACAGGCAATTGATTCTAATCTATTTTGGCTCTTAGTCATTTTTCTTCAGATGTGTTGCCAAACTGACAGCTTGGGCAGCTGAAAATAAACTACCCTCCCACCACAAAAATGCAAAACGGTTTACTTATTATTATAAATGGCTAACTCCGCCAAGATGTTAAGATGGGATTTTGGACCTCCCAGTTGGTACAAGTCGTTCACAATTCTGACAATCACCCAGAAATGTAAAAACTGTTTATTTTTCAGTTTGTTGTTGTATTGTTTACAAACACATAAGCATCTAAGTGTTTAGCTGCTGCCTTTATCAGCGTTATCAGCCAAAAACGTGTGTCTGCCTGACTTGCTGTAGTTTTACTGCGTTTTGTGACTTGAGTGTTTAAAGTTTTGTCTGTGTATGCTACTTTATTTAGGATGAATATATTCTAAGACAGAGAAATATATGCAGATGAAAAACTAAAGGAAAGGCAGTTGATGTTTCTTACTGTTGTTCTCCTCTTTAAAAAGGAGACGCTGCACCCCAAATACCCCCAACAGTTGATAACCCATTAACACCTGCATGTTTTCTCCCCAGCCTTCTTATTCTTATCTTATAGATTGTGGTTTTAGTAATTGAATACCATGTTAGAAAATCTTTATGGGGCACAAGTAGGTTTCAAACAACAATCCAGACGGCTTCATAAAAGTAAATGAAAACACTGCCAAAATCAGTAATGGGCTGAAAAAAAATTCTATCACACAATGAAAGCAGTTGTATTGAGTTTCACTAATATCTATGTCTTTTTCCTTCCCACTATGCTTCTCATAGCTATAATGTATCCTATAATCTATAATACTGTAATTTATAAAGCCACATTTATTTTCTCACCTCTCTCTCTCTCTGGGTTTACACTTTAATGTATTTATCATAATGGCAGCTTAAGTAATAATGCAAGCAGCATCAATAACAGAAAAAAAAGTTTAAATGTTAGATCGGTCTCTTTATGCTACAATTATCAATGAAGGGACTCAGTGGAACAGTATGTGTTCTGTGTGGTTTTTATAACTCTGCTGAACTCCTTCCTCGGGAGCTAGGAAATGAATTACCTGATTAACTCATTCTAAAGCTCATCTATTTTTCACTCCCAATTAGAGGATTTCTTCACCATCTTATTGGTCCAAGGGTGCACCAGCTTTTAATACAATGTTAGTGTTTGAGATCAGCACTGGATTGCACCTATGTGCAGTCACAATGGAACAAACATGCCTTTGCAACATATATTGTGAGAGAAATGCTACAGTAACAGTCAGCTGTCTTTCAGAATCTCAAAAAAATAAAAACAAAGTCTATTTTGATGAATCGGTGGTAACATGCCAGACTAAACCAACTCTAAAAACTAGAATTTCGAGCAAATGGCTGGGTGCCTACACTTTTTGGCATTTGGTTTCCCTTAAGTAATTTCAAACTACAGCAAGCACTATAAATAGACAAAGGGGGTTTCCTTTATCCACGGGCTCCTGCATAACTGTAATTTACGAATCACCCTAAATCATTTATATTTTCTATCCCTTTTCTTGTCTTGACAACTCACTTCCTAGTTCATCTTCTTAGCAGATTTCTGTGGCAGGCATAGTTCAGGTAGTTTATGAGGCATTCCGTTGTTTTCTCCTATAGTTGTTTTGCAGTCTGCTTTTGCATGCCCTGAGGGTACAGCAAAGCTGTCTGCTTTTGCAAGATAATGCATTTTGGGTTTAGGTTGTAATTCAGACACATGTAGCTGACGCTGTCCTGCACTGCAAGGCACCCAATAAATGTATCCAGTATTTTAATCAACTCACTGTGTCAAATTTTCTTCAGTTTTTTCTCTTATCATTGGCACAACATCAGCTCACAACGAGATCAGCGTCCATTCTTACAGGTGGCAAAATATATTCTATTTGCGTCTATGCAATTAAATTCAAATTTTCAAGCATGATATTAAAACAAGCTACAAATGCAATTTACATTGTTTTTCTTACCTCTCCCTTAACTTAGAATTATTATTGGTTTTTAGTTTCAGCACTTTCTGCTGAGATTAAAAAAAAAAAAAAAAAATAATAAAAAAAAAATAACCCAACTGGCTGCTGTCTTGCTTGATGGCCTGTGTAAGGTGGTTTTGACATTTGTTTGTTTTGCTTTCTGGACTTGAGAAATAATGAGAAGTCGTAAATTCATATATAAACTAACAGTTATAAACTGGGTGATTTGAGATAGAGTGACTGAAAAAGGCATATACCTGTAGTTTCAGGACCATGGACAGATCACTCCCTTCAGAGTCAATGCAGTACAGTAAATTAATGGATGAGAACCACATTTCCAACCCCATATAATAGGCTGACCTATGGTTTTCCAACTTTCCAGCCAAGGTTACATCTACAGTCTGAGCATTCTATAATGAGAACTCTGCTCTCTAAGCTGTAAAAAACAGTGCGGCAGATTTCAACTATCAACTGCAGAAATAAGGAAAACATTATACACTCCACTTTTATGTTTTTATTTATGTTGTTGCCTGGAGGGAAACCTAGCAATTGTTCATCTATCAACGCCAACTCATGGTGTTTGGGGGAGGTGTGCAGTTGGAGGTGCTGTCATAAGGCTTGAATAGATGGTTACGTCTGGATATGAAAGATTGCATTTGTCACAAGAGAGCCTTAAACTAGCCCACAACAGTATGGGGACAAGACTATTAAAACTCAGTTCAAAAGATACCTTCTATTACTTCCCAAAGCTATCAGTTGAATTACAAAGCAGCTGTATAATAATAATAATAATAATAATAATAATAATAATAATAATAATATAATAATAGTTAATTTTACAAATACACTGCTAAACCAAGCACATTTAAAACAATGGTAATGTAAGTATATAAGAATTAATAAAATCATGTCTCATTGCAGTCTCTCCCTAGGAATATTTTTTTTCAGTGGAATGAATTCATTTAATTTTGATGCATATATTTATTTTTATTCAACAAAAGCCGTATTGTTGACCTTTTTTATTTCACAGACCCTGGTGGTAGATCTCATGGGTTGACATACATTTTTAACAATAATGAAACAAACTTCAAAATTCAAGCTATCCTATAATCGAAAACATTTTCAAAACATTGCTCTATTTATGAAACACTGATATCGCTACAGGGAGAGACCATACACTGCAGAGAAAACAGCAGAGAATTATGGGGCTGAACCAACAAGCACTTGAGAGTAAACACTTATCGTTAGCAGCGTTACAACTGGTGAAGATCTTTTAGTTCTGTGCTTGTCAAAAAAGTACCATGTTGTAATTAAAAAAACTAAATTAACTTTTTGTTCCTGATATCTGGTAGGTCACATGACCAAATTGCAGCTGGACCATTGCACTGAAACTTAGTTACAGCACATTAAGTTATTCTATAGCGGAAAGTAGCAGCAACTGTTACTTCTACAGAGTTGTCCGTGAAACATCAGCATATTGCAAACTGCAGTATAAACTACTAGAAAAGATTCAAAATATCTTCAAAGCAAGTGAAGAAGGGCAGAGATAATGCTGCTACTGCTAATTGGAGGTAAGGAAAATTTGATGTTAAAATATTGATTAGCATTGTTTGAAAGGAACATATGGGGCATGTTAAAAGCAGATATAAATGCATGGTGAAGGTTTAATCCTTCAGCAAAATTGCAAGATTTATGCATTATTATTATTTTTTCTCCCTCTTTTCCATAAAATCCTTTCAGCTGGCATACCTTGCAGAGCCAGAGTGAGGATGTCCTACTTCTTTATCTTTCTTGAGACCTTGCATGCCTGTGTGACATGTCGTTTTTCTTTGCCAAAGACTGCACCCCACTGCTGTTGCATGCACTCCGGAATTTCCATTAAAATCTAGGACATCATCCTTTACTCTTTATCTACAGCAGGCTGCTGAACAGTGTGATATCTGGAACTGCGTGCAAACGAAGACGCACAGGAAAGGAGTTGTAGTGTTATATACTTTCTCTCATCTTGGAAATGAAAAAAAAAATGATGATGCTTTTTTTTTTTGTTATCTAACAAAGAGAGAGCCAAAAAACAACTCTTAATAATATAGATGTCTGTCTGTTTGGAATGCTTTGGAATCTTTTGTGAAGGACTACCTGCTCAACTGGAAATAACAAGATGCCTTAGCGTTTAACCTGTTTTTGGGGTTTTTTGGGGGGAGTGGACAACATTCAAATTCACATTTTAAATGTAATACAAGTTATTTATACTGTTCCTCATTTATATATCTAATTGGATTACAAGTACTACAATCAGTCTGTGGAGTCTGAGAAACTGTTGTTAAATCAACATTCACAGAGCCTAAAGCAGCACAGCTTTTGAACCGATAGGAGTTTACAATGGATGCTGACAGGCACACAAAGCTGTAAAATGAAAATCAAAAAACGTATTCCAATCATAGGTGATGCATGGACACTGTAGTGGGCATCTACCATTTGATAGCCGCTAGCTAGGCTGGATGCTGATTGGTTTAGCACTACATACTTATTTTCTGTTCTCTTGGCTTTCAACATATGGGGCAATAGCGTTACAATAGCGTTTAAACAGGCCCCTGTTTTTATTAAAGGTCCATATAGTTTATCACACATTACTGATCAAACACCATGAAGAAATGACCTTGGGTAAAGTGGCACTTTCAGAGCTAATAAACTAGGAATCCAGTTTGTCTACCAGTTAGAACCTGGGTTAACAGCATTTTTATAGACATAGTAATAAAAACCCTAAACTCAGTTTATATGGACAAGGGAAACCAAACCAAGCAGTGACTCAATCACTGTTGCTGCAGTATTTTTCATGCTCCATAGTGGTCCCGTAAAGGAATATACAGTGTAGTACATGTGTTATGGCCCAGCACAGCATAAACCACTCAGCACACAATGGGCAAAAAAACACTGCTATGAACTTTGAAAAAGAATGTAGTGAAAAAAGAAGAAGGAAACTGACTAAATGATTTCTAGCCACAGCATTTACTCAAAACCCATATCAGGAATATTGGAAAATAATGTGCTGAAAGCAGAAAGTGAAAAACATGTATTACAAACCACATGCATTATTAAACTACATCAACACTTATTGACCCACGGCATAGTGAAATGATTAATGCAGAACTCATCAGGAGCTAAAAATAGGACCCATGAGGGACCTGGAAGAGAACACATCCATGCAGCTGGACTGCAGCTTCTGAAGCAGAAAATCTGTTTTTTTTTGTTATATATATTTTTTGTTGTTGCTGTTACCACTAACAACAAATGACTTTGAGTAGGACTGGTTGTGGGCCCTCATGGAAACACTGAATAGATTATCTTTTCAGCAATAGACTAATATATTAATGTATCAATAGAAAATATATTAATGAGCAAGCTGCTTGATAGATGCAGTGGTAGCACAGCTGTTAACCACATTTATAAATGTAGGTTATGGGAGGGTGCAGAATTTATTGGGTTTTTGCAATGGTGACTCCCCAGTCTGTTCCTGCATTAAGACTGATAATTAACATTGCAGAAAACATTTTTGGGGTGTAAAATGAAGAACAAATATCATATCCAAATATTTAGCATTTATTATAAATGCTCATTAACATATTTGCCTGTTTATGAAGATAGGCAATTGTCTATTTAGGATACCAAGATATTTAGCAAAGGGAGTAAAAGTCTCAGTCATCCTACATTGGAAAACACTTGTATTATATTTGGGGCACCACAGTGCCTGCCAGACAGCTTGCTTAGTAAGAAAGGGAAAGAATAATAGATGGCAGGTAGTATATTATAATGTAACACTGTATAGTTTCATCAAGGCAACCATATAGAGAAATCCTTGAGATGAAATTACAGTGTTAAACATGTCCTGTAATCTATTATTGCTTTTATAATACAAGTATATACGGTTTACCTTTAAAACTTTGATTTTTTGCATTTCTTTGTAACTAAGTAGAGAGCAATATTGGTTCCATTCATTTGTGTAGAGTTTATACACTGATATTATTGGGAGTCATGGTTGTTACTCTGGCCAAGTTAGAATAAAGGATGGGGGGAAAAGGCCAACCTATAATAGACTGAACATTATGAACGATCTAGGTTATTGCCTGTTGTTTTAACACCATTCAAATAATATTTCTGGACACCTCTAAACACTATATATATAGATATATATATATATATATATATATATATATATATATATATATATATATATATATATATATATATATATATATATCTATATATATATATATATATATATATATATATATATATATATATATATATATATTATATATATTTATATACCTCTCTGACAGACAGTCAGAACTGATGATACATACAGTGTTATTTTATGAGTCCATGTTGCAACAAAGCAATACTTGGAACAACCCCTTTCGGTTTGCTTTTATAGGGGAAAAGCCACAAAAGGTCTCGGTTGTTTCCCATCCTTGCTACAGTAACATTGTAGGAACGGGTTCATTAATCATCTTTCAATAGTGATGAAACTAGGTTTTGACTTTTCCGATGAACTGTACCCTACTTGCATAAATATGCATTTGATAGGACGTAAACATCTTTATGTAGTCTTCGGATCCTTATTGTAATGACAGTCTGCAGATCGATCAGAAATTATATTTTAGTGTTAGCTGAATTGTGGTAATACACCGCAAAAAAAAAAAAAAACTTGAAATATTAGAAAAATGTTTTTTTCCAGCAAGAGCTCCGGTCATGTTATTGAATTGTGATTTGTAATACAGCAGTAAACCGATTATCTCATACAGATCAATCAAAAACATCTTAATGCTATGAGCACTTTTTGTTTTGGGTGTATAAAGATATAAACATGGCCATAGACAGACCAAACATGGTGAATCAAACCAGATGTATAAATGGTTCACCACCAGCAGCTATAGATGACACACACTTTTAAAAGAAAGCTTATCCAATTATGTACTTTTTATTGCTCATTGACAAGTATTAATTAGGCTTAGACTTTTGGTAATTGTCACCTGAACCTACCACTGTTTTTAAACACACATAAAAGCTGGCCACTCCAGTAATCACAATACATTCACATTAGCTATTGACATAATCTAAAAAAAAAGTTGACCTTCTCCAGCTTGCAGTAGCCAGACAAGCCCCCAGTTTCAATTGTCTTGCTGCAGCATGAATTAACTGCAGCCTTCAACAGCAGGCCTAGTGGGAAAAACAGGCTTTGTGCCTCAAAAGTTATACAGTAAAACATTTTGTTATATTGTTGTTAGGCTTCGAAGACCATGTGAGTCTTCAATAAGATCCAGATTGGCCTATATTTTCAAAATCTTGGACTGGACTATTTGAACTTTTAGTTATTGTACATTTTACTGAGCTAGCTGGTTCTGTTTTTTCACTTGAAATTGTAAATCTTGGTACTTCAGTAAGGAATACATATGATTTGTTGAGATGAATACATGCTCCACATGTTTCAGGTATGTCATAATTCATGACTAATTAATATCTTTTCTACACATCGTACAAAGAAAACCCATCAGGGCCTGTGGCCTGCCTCTCATGATACAAATCTGTGGCACGACAGGTGTTTAGCACTTGTAAAAAATTATATTTTGTGGGGTTGACAGAAAAGGGTTTAAAAAGTATTTTAGGCAATACCAGAAAGAAAGGTTCAATTCAACTTTCTGACAAACAGCCAAACATTAAAAAAGGGAATACATAAACATGGAAAAAACCCAAATTATAAAGCCCAGCAACATCTAAAGTATATTTTGCACTTTTTTTTAGATTACCACTTTATTATTAGCACTGAAAAGGTTGGTAACTTCTTATGCATTCGCTAGTATTTTTCTGGTTTTTACATTTAGATAGCTACTGTATGAATTAAGGGGTGACTTACAAACAATTTGTATGGTAAACTGAATTATTAGTCCATCAAGAGCTGACATCAATCATGAATGTTTTAGATGTTTTGAATTGTTTTGAATACGATAATCACATCTGGTCATTAGCTATTATGCAGGCTTCATCTAGCGTGGCCAGCACTTTATAATTATCAATATGTAATCAAGCATTCCTTATTAACAACTGTGACTGTAATATGAACACCCCCCAAAGTAATGTACAAAACAGTGGACTATTATTTTATATGCTTTATGATTTTAGGAAAATAAATATGCTGAGAAATGTTGAACAAAATTATAATATACATTATAATACTGATAATAATAATACATAAATATATGTTTTAATTAAGGAGAATTGAGTAAAATTTGTAAAATTATTTTAAAATAAAACTTTTATTTGTACAATTCATATACATTGTATAATGTCAGGGGGAGGGTAGCTCTTACTAAATGTCTATAAATGGCCATTTGATTTTTTTTTTTAGAAATACAAGAGACTCATTCATTGGTGGATGATTGATTTCCATAATCTTGGTACACAAGAGGCTCTTTGATTATCTAAGCAGTGATGGCATTTAGATGAGCCACTGTTCAGCTCAATTCAATATATCCCACAGGCTTGTTTTATCACTCCTTTTAGCCTTATAGCAACACTCATTTTTAGAGCTTACACAGGGCTTTTCTCTTGACCAGAGAGCAATGCAAAGGCACAATGATCATTATCTGAAAGACATGAAGTTGAAGAGGCATTGGGTTTTATGCACACTTACTAAAGCAACTATCTGTCTCAAAAACAAATGTGCTACCTACAGTTAGAAGTTTGAAATGCCTTGGTAACATATACTAGCCTTTAGAATTGCATTATATAGTTGGCATAGAGTTAAATTGATGAAGAGCACCTCTGAAGGTAATTTATGCAGAACAATACTAAATTCAGTAGTCCGTCACATATCCGTCCATCACATATCTGCCCTGACCGTTTACCCGGCCTGGCCAGACGTATCAGCAACGTCAACTATGTGTACAGCGCGAATGCAAAATGGCTACTTGAACGCAAAAGAGAGTTTGAAAAAAATGATTATGATTGAAAAAAGCTAGATACTTTCACTGCTGGAAAATGGATTTACCAGGGAAAAATAGCACAAGATTCCAAAATTGGAAAGACCACTGTGACATATATAAAAAAGTCTGCTTCAGAGATTAAAAAGTTTGCATCGGGTGCTGACAGTTTCTATGGGTGCAAGCAACGGAAGGTTCTGAGAGGCCCACAAGATGACAAATTGGATAAAGCTGTATTCACCTGGTTTGTTCAAGCATGGAACGAGGGCATTTTAATTTCAGGAGCTAGTATAAGTAACAAAGCAAAGTTGTTTAATCAGTTGTTGGACGGTGACTCAAACTTTAAAGCTTCATCTGACTGGCTGAAGCAATTTCAAAGCAGTCATGGAATCAAGCAGTTCGCTGTGCAGGGCGAAAAACTTTTAGCTAACACAGAAGCAGTAGAGCCGTTTGTTTCGGAATTACACGATCTGATAGAAACACATCCGCTAACCAGAGATCAGCTGTATAACTGTGATGAAACAGGGCTTTTTTTTAAATGCTTGTCTACACGAACCCTGACAACACCTTTGGAAAAATCAGCCGCTGGATTCAAGACTGCAAAGGAACAGGTAACACTACTTTTATGCGTGAATGCATCCGGCTCCCATCGCCTCCCGGTTCTTCTAGTGAGAACAACAGCAAAGCCGAGGTGATTTAAAAATGTTAACGTGGCTGCTTTATTAGTAGTGTCACAAAAGTGCGCATGGATGGATCGAGGTGTATTCCATTCCTAGTTTCATAACCATTTTGTTCCTAGTGTAAAACAAAAGCTGTTGGAGCTGGGCCAGCCACAGATAACAGTTCTGTTAGATAATGCTCCTGCTAATCCAGCAGCAGAAATCATGGTAAATGGAGAAATACGATGATTATTTTTTTTTTTTTTATCATTTGTATGGACAACAGTATAATTGAAGCCACAAAATGCAGGTACCTAGCCTTTTCTTCACTCGAGTCTTAATGTTTTTATCGAAAACGTAAAGAAGTTAACAGTGAAAGATGCTATCTTAGCAGATGCATGGCAGAGCACTGAGAAAAGCACGCTACAGAATGCTTGAAAGAAACTGAAATTGGGGTCTGATGAAACAGCCAACGGTTCTGTACCAAATGTACCAGAACCCGAATCTGCTGAAACCGCTTTTGAGATTGAAGGCTTTACAGAGGACGAAATTCAGCAGTGGGTGAGGTTCGACGAAGCAGAACCTTTTAGATGATGAAGAGATTGTGGATAAGGTAAATGGAAATAACAATATGATAACAAGAAAGTGAGGATGAAGACAATTAAATTAAACTAGCCGTTTCCCACAGTGAAGCAATAGAGCGCTTTCAGAAAGGATTGGACTGGCTGGAGCAGCAACCTGAAGCCAAGACTACTCAACTTTTGCTTGTCCAGTCTTTGACCGCAATGGCAGTGAATAAACTCAGCTTCAGACAAACCCGCATTCATGACTTCTTTACTCCAACACATTAATGTAAGTACAGTATGTACAGTACTATACTGCACAACGTCACTTTTGTATTCTACTTTTGAGTTTTTGTCTTTATATTGTTAAGCAAATGAACAATACTTTTTTTTGTAAACCCCCAATGCACTTGTAAACCACCCGACAATAATGCAAATGTATACTGCACTGCACTAATACTGAGTATCTTACTGAGCAAGGGGGTTATCCTTAATACTAGTTAAATCCCAAAACATAAATTGTGTGCATTTTGTAATGCTTACATGTGTGCATAATGGTATTTTAAACAGGATTCAATTATCTGCCTTTAAGTTTATCCACCCTTACTCCGGTCCCACGACAGGCGGATATGCAATGGACTACTGTACTTCTTTCTGAAACCCTGCAAAGCAAGGTGTCATATTCTAAAAATAAGGGTTTGAAATAAATCAAGTGACGTACAACAAAATCTTAAAATATTTAACCTCTCACAATTAGTTCAGCAGCAAAGGATATTAGACCAATCTTGATCAATCCTGATATTTTGCATATTTATTAATTCATTTATTACTTCGAGGAAGCGTGAGCAAGGTTGAATTGATTTAATATGAGACAAGTATAAAAATGATTACTAGTTATTCTCCCGTGGTCCAGTGCAAAGTTAATCTTTTAAAAACTCACTATTCCAATGCACGCCCCTGGTGGTAATGGCTTCATTACAATTCCACCTTAGTCAGACCTGCTCAGAGACAGCCCCCATAAATTCCGGAGGTATGCAGTTTTCCCAATAACAGCCACGATTGGTCTCCCCTATTCTGTCACAGAAAAATGGGACATTGTTTGTCTACAAGGAAGGTTTCCCATTATTAGTGAAAGCCATAGAAGATCTGCCATTTTAAGATTTAAAAAATACTCCATAAAAAGTCAGTATTAAATATGTCCTCTCTCTCTCTCTCTCTCTCTCTCTCTCTCTCTCTCTCTCTCTCTATATATATATATATAGCATTCTTGAATTCTTAAAACCTTGTTAAGGAATATGCAGTGGATAGAACATAACAGACATCCTAGTGTCTTCTGTCCATGGGAGACTCAGAAATGTTAGTACCCTTTGCAGAGTCTAATCAACTCCTCGTTGCTTAGAGGTTAGCTTTTGAATATAAAACTGCTGCAGCAAGCATTTTCTCTCCATCCAGAAACTTACATCTCTGATATGTATCACTTTTCATCGAAGAAACACTTTCAAAGAAGCACCCAAAATGCTCTCAGGAGGAACTTTGCATCATTTACTGGTTTTTTATTCTGCAGCATATTACAAGTGATGAATGATTCCACTGTTTCTTTTACAATAAAATATCCTCATAATATTAGTTTCTTCTTTTGTCTTTTAATTCATGCAATTTTCAAGCTTTCAACACTTCCATAATTTGACAACACCAGCGTGCACAATTCAGGATCACAACACTACATGTTAGGAACTTCCCCAATGCAACACCATCATTGAAAGTATACTGGTCACCGTCCAATTGCAGTGTAAAATTATATAAGTGGATACTAGGATCTTTCTCTGGTAAAGACACTGAAATTGCCCTTTAGCTATTCAATGTCATTTTCCAACCAACGGCTCGTTTCCATGGTACCTTAACAGAGCAGAAATGATGATCGACAACAATCGAAATATCACCATAATGATCTGCTGAATCCCATCTCTGGAACAAATATCCAAATTAATATTCTTTTGATTTGATACAAGAACTCAGCTCAGTAGCTACCTATAAGACCTTCCTCCGAACCAGGCCTTCTAGGATCATTTAAACAAGCAACAAAAGAAAGAGGTGGCTTAACACAAAACTAAAACATCAGTTAAAAGCACAAGCTGTAGAAAACCTTTAACAACACAGATGATTAAGACAATCTAGTAGAGAAGTAACTAATATTGTTAATGCAGAAGGAATACACAGCAGGCTAATAGAAATGAAAACTGTGTAGTGGATGCTGGGGAAAGGCCTGACCTTGGGCAATGAATGATGTGTCTAGAACTGCATACACTGTCATCTCCTCCTAACAAACCATTAGTTAATTGCTATGTGTTGTCAGAGTCTGCAGTCCTTTGTTAATCAAGGCATAAAGTAAACAGTGTCAGAAAAAATTAGCCCTTTTTACAGTGTTTGAGGGGGCGGATAGTGGAATCTGATTAGAAGGAATAGAAAGCACTTGTAGTCTTGAATCTTTGATTAGAGTCATTTTTTTATCCTTCCCCCTATGGGTCTGTGGATACAAAAAATGTCTAAGTGTCATTTAAGCATCCAATAAGTGATGTTGTGGTTCTAATTAATTATATTTAAGATTATAGGCTTTTTTTTGCGTGCTCCTATTTCCTTTAATAAACAAAAAAAATAAAAAAATATTGAGTACTGTAATGTTAAGAATATTGCAAGCACCCTTTTACATGAGAATCTCAGCATGGTACATATACAATATATACTTGTTTTGTATGTGGTGTGCATTATAACTTAGACAATAGTATCCTATACAGTATATATGGTGTTTTGATAGGGTATACAAGGGGTGCCCATTATAGAATGGTTGTGTGTTATAGAGGGATGCATTATACATACTGTAAATTATCAAATTAAACACTGTTAAGAAGCTCCCTGAATCCTCGTCATATCACATAATTCCAGAATATCTTTTAAATAACACTCTAGATCTAACATATGTGTATCTCTTCTTTTAAACAATACATTAAATTGAGAACAAACCCACAAAAGAAAGATCAAATAAAAGCTATATTGCAGTAATGTAAGACATACAGTAAAACATATAAAACATATTAACTGCCAGTAGTGTCAAGAATGTAGTTAAGAGTCCATTTACAAATGAAGGAAAGAGTTTATTCACAGTTCAGCTTGGAAAATAAGAACCACTGTGCACTGTTTAAGGTCATCAAGGCAGTTAGATTAACTAAACCAATGAAGACTTAAATATTAACCCTAAAAACACCAAAAAGTGTTGGTATGTTACAGATACCAACACTTTTCAGTACCACACCTTGACCCTCTTGTTAGCATCATTCTACCCAATGCTCCATTATGTTAATTATGGATAAAAAATAAAGAAGAATTCTGTTGTTTCATATTTGCTTACTTCATATGGGAATGGCACTATCACAGACTTGTTGTGTAATTAAAATGGGAAGTCATCACAGACACTGCTGTGATCAACACACAGCAATGCTATTGATATAAATCTTCCCACAAATGATGTGCTTATTACTGGGCTGATATCTCCTCATAAACTGATCATTTCCACAGGGGTGTGTGTTTAATGTAAGACAACTCTGCTAAGGTGAAGTCATCTTTCACTGAGCTTTTTAAAGAAATGATTGAATATTGTCACAGTCCTGTAACATACAGAAAGACAACAAACAGACAGGAGCCCAAGACAAAGATTTTGGTGAACACAATATGGGGCGGCTGATCATGGGTGCTTTTATTTGAGTCACCGGCAGGGAAAGTTCACAGCAACTGAAACACAAGCCTTCACCACATGAGCGGGCATGTGTGTGCACTACATGAGAGTGAAACTCAAAACAGCCAAATTACATAAGACAAACCACAGGGATTCATTCAGCATAAGAACATAAGAAAGTTTACAAACGAGAGGAGGCCATTCGGCCCATCTTGCTCGTTTGGTTGTTAGTAGCTTATTGATCCCAGAATCTCATCAAGCAGCTTCTTGAAGGATCCCAGGGTGTCAGCTTCAACAACATTATTGGGGAGTTGATTCCAGACCCTCACAATTCTCTGTGTAAAAAAGTGCCTCCTATTTTCTGTTCTGAATGCCCCTTTGTCTATTCTCCATTTGTGACCCCTGGTCCTTGGTTCTTTTTTCAGGCTGAAAAAGTCCCTTGGGTCGACACTGTCAATACCTTTTAGAATTTTGAATGCTTGAATTAGGTCGCCACGTAGTCTTTGTTCAAGACTGAACAGATTCAATTATTTTAGCCTGTCTGCATATGACATGCCTTTTAAGCCTGGAATAATTCTGATCGCTTTTCTTTGCACTCTTTCTAGAGTAGCAATATCTTTTTTATAGCGAGGTGACCAGAACTGCACACAATATTCAAGATGAGGTCTTACTAGTGCATTGTACAGTTTTAACATTACTTCCCTTGATTTAAATTCAACACTTTTCACAATGTATCCGAGCATCTTGTTAGCCTTTTTTATAGCTTCCCCACATTGTCTAGATAAAGACATTTCTGAGTCAACAAAAACTCCTAGGTCTTTTTCATAGATTCCTTCTCCAATTTCAATATCTCCCATATGATATTTATAATGTACATGTTTATTTCCTGCGTGCAGTACCTTACACTTTTCTCTATTAAATGTCATTTGCCACTCCATTCTGAGGTTTTTCCTCTAATCAGTACTTTCTGTTTTCTACATGTTAACCACTCCCTAATCCATGTACATGTGTTTCCTTGAATCCCAACTGCGTTCAGTTTGAGAATTAATCTTTTGTGCGGGACTTTGTCAAAAGCTTTCTGGAAATCTAAATAAACCATGTCATATGCTTTGCAATTATCCATGGGCCCCTCCTTCATTGCAAATTCAATGAACAACTACAGCTTCCTGTGAACATTTCCATGATTCAACCTATACTCTTGGTTACCAGATTTTTTTTATCAGGAACCATTAAACTTACTTATTTGCATGAGACCATTCACATTCTGTCAACCAAAAACAAGTTCACCAACATTTACAGTTTTCACTTAATCAGAATTAAAATGTAGGTTACAAGAACTAAAGCATGACTTTTCCCATTCTCCATCCCAGTTTCCATAGAAACACTGACCTGCCAAGAGACAAGAAATGGAATAGAGACCTCAAGTATAGATCTATTTGTCAGCAGCTTTATCTAGAGGGGGTCAATGAGGCAATTTAAAATAGAATAATAATTCTAACCTCAGCAAATTACAGTATGTTCTTCAATCCTTCTGGCCATAAATTGTCTTGCTAAATTCTGTAATCTCCGGAATTTTTATATTCCATGCACATATCTTCGACCAAGAGTATACGCTTGCATTAATAAACATGAAAAGGGTACCGTAACATGTACACTGTGTATATGTTTCACATTATATCACACAAGTATTTCTGCTCACTTACGAAGCACTAGGGAATTTCACCTTAGGGGTTTAAAATACACTCAACTTTGCTGCTGAACCATGTTGTAGCTGAAGTATACCGTGGCAAAGAATACCAAGTCCTATGATTCAGTCATGGGACATTTTCATTGGGTCATTTTAATTCTGCAAGTATATGCTGGTTACATCTGTAACATACACTGTACAGGACTGTGTTTTACTTGGCAAACCTCCAGCATTGCTTTGTTATAACATGCAGGAAACACTATTTGTATAAGTGGCTCTAGTACATAAATCCAATGTGGTTGAAAACATTAAATATTCCATTCAGTGCATTTTAAAACAACACAATGCTTAAATGCCTATTTCCCACCATCTGCTACTCCATAATGATCATTACTTTTTCTTTAGGCCTTGTGTTTCATATTTTAGAAAGTAATGGACCCCCTCCCCCCCCCATTCATATCTGTATAATATTTAGCAAAACTGAAGATGAAATAAACAAGGCACAATATGTTGTTATTAAGTAGCAGGCTATAATTTTATACTTCACAACTAACATGTTTAAATTAAACAGAAGGATAAGGTGTACTGTTTTTTTGAGGGATGTCTTAATGTTATATAAAGTAATTTCCCAACCATCACTTCCTTTTTCCTTTAATGCACTATGTGTTTTTAAGTGCTAGTCTATAAGGCTGTAACAGTGATTGCATTCCTTTTATGCGATTTATAATAATAACAAATAAATATATATATAATTACATTGAAAAACTACTAAAACACTATCATAGTTTCATATCAGCTTGTAGCAGGAGGAGATCTGTGCTGACTCTGCTGGCGTGTTCACAGTGCTGCAGGAAGAGGGCGGCAGTCGTCCAACAACCGCCTGTGAGTCATGGCAGTGACACGGGAAAGTGGGAAAGTGGGTGTGTGGACTTTCCCCCTCTCTGAATGGCTGGGAGGCGAGTCTTGGGGAGATTGTTAGCCCTATAAGTTAACGCTCTGCTGTTTCCTCAGGTCTGCCCTAATAGACGCGCCGAGAGTGCGGAAGCGCTGGTCCAGGACCGAGAACCAGTCGGGAGAAAAAAGGAAATGAAACATTTCACAGCGAGACAGTGAGGGCGGGGAACCCTTGGGCAGACCCCGGGAAAAATATAACTAAGCAGGCTAGTTAGTAGGTCGGTGATCCGGGTCACACGAATAGTGGCGGCCGGGATATAGCTGTCAAGTGCAGCACCTTTTCTTTGCAGTTTTGTTACTGTTTTATTTTCCTTGTTTCTTTGTGCCTTCTGTTTTGAATTATTGTTTTGAAGCACCTGCAAGTGCGTCAGTATTGTGTACTATCACTTGGTATTCCCGTGGTTCTGTTTACCATCGTTGGTAAGCAGACCATGGACCAACAGCGCCCTCTGCAAGCTAAAAGAAAAAGAGCACCCCAAAATAAAACTGGGCACCTGTGCGGTGTTGCCAAATCCACCTGTCTGTCTCCTGTGTCAGTGAATTACCCACCACCCTTCCACACAGCTTTTTTTATATTTTGGGATTTAAAAAAAAAAAAACGTATTTATGGTGGCTCATTGAGGACAAGGAAAAACAATTGTTATGTCTAGATCTTGAGAAAATTGATCTCATGATCTGGACGTAATGGTTTAAAATGTTGAGATCCTGAGAGACTGTATCTCATGATCTCGAAATAAAACATTTCTGTTTATTTTTTCCACTGTCTTTCATGAGCCATTATTCGCGTTTCAAAACCGGCAAAAATCCTCTTTGAACATTCATATTTTAGATCTAGAGCACTAATGTTCAAGTGTTAAACTTTCTAAGTTTAGTTGACAACATGTACCTATTTATTTTTAAATCTAAACTTAAATTGCATTTGAAGGGCACAGAGACAGTAAAGTGTCCTTGTGATGAGTCAAAGGGGTTTCGGTCTGTGATTCAGCCTCCCGACAGTAGATGGCATCAAACCAACTCGGGACTTCCCTTACCAAGATCTCGTGACCATGGCAAAAGTCATCTTTTGAGGGGCGGCACCTTGGTGAGGGGCGGAAGTACGAGTATGTAACTTCCAGCCACTGGAGTCAAGTGAAGGAGAAGGACACGTGTCGGTTGGGGATTGGTGTTCCACTGACTACAGAGGCGGGACATTACATACTAAAGGGAACGTACTACTGTGTTCGAGGTTGGTCCGAAAGTAAAGTAGGAGGAGTAACGGGTAGAGGGAGAGACTGGTTTTGTGCAGCGGGAATTTTTGAAACACTAACATTTCTTTTGTCTTTTTTTTGTTTATGTATGGTCACCACGAAGACAAATTAAAGACGAGTCATCACAGTTTGTTTTGGATTCCACCCCTGCACTCCTTCCCTCACACCATTTTGTTTTTCGTTTGTTATTTAATCCTTTTGTTGTGTATAGAAAATAAAAATAAATTATTTTATTTCTGTACACATAAATTACTGTCTGGACATTCCATTTAATACACTCTCACAGTCCTTATCTTACGTTACTCAAGTTGTTTCCTAATTTTGTATCTGTCAGCTTGGTCTTTCTTGACACTGTTATGGGTCTTTCAGCTCCAAGAAACTGAACTTTGAAAAGTGATAATTACTATTATTTTGATCCAGAAGCATTAAAATTGATTTAAAATAGGGAAACCTCTATAATGATAATTCTTTTTGATATGTTTACTATGGAGATGAAGTAATAATGTATGTTTTAAGTGGCTCAGACCCCTTTTAATGTCCCTTCCCCACAGTCTTGTCTTGGTCCGGAAAAAGTTTTGCTAATTAAAAAATTATGCAAACTTCTATACTGATAATTCCTGTTGATATGTAAGCTTTGATGGTGGAGTAATCATTTGGTGCAGAATTTAAGAAGATCAGACCATGTTTAATGCCACATCCGGGCAGTTTTGTCTTGGCCCAGCTTTTACCAACTCCAAGACCATTCTTACTTGTTTACTTCTTAATGAAAAGGAGCCTGTAAGCAATGTAATATTTTGAAGAAGGTGCTTCCACTATTGTTTTATTTTCTGTAGATATCAGGCTACCGTTTTTATTTCTTTTAGCTTTAACTTTTTAACCTCCATTATCTCCTAAAACCATCCTCCACCACAGCCTGCAGCAGGTAAAATAAAGTGATTTCACTTCACTCACTCTTGTTTTGAAGACAGGTCTTACGGTCTCAATTTCTCCCAGAGAGAAACAATAACAGTTTAATGATAAATGATTCACAGAGATTTGAAATCAACTGATTGCAAAACTAACAAAATGCTTTACAGAGGTAGGCTGTGAACTGTTCATTATATGCAGAGTCACTTACAAAAAGAGATTGATTTAACATCTCATCCGCAGGATGGAGCACAAGGCGGTTAGGTGACTTGTTCAGGGTCACACAGTGAGTCAGTCAGTGGCAGCGGTGGGATTTGAACCAGTGATCTTCTGGTTACAAACCCTGGACTTGTAACCACCTGTAGTAGTACTAGTAGTAGTCATAGTAGTATGAATAGTATAGTATGCTGTACTAACTTTAAAATATGTAGTTCTAAAACTAAAATTAATTTTTTTAATGTATGACTTTATTTCAAATGAGAAGCTCAGAAAAATGAGAACATGTCATACATACTGTATACTGAATTTTTCACAAATTTAGTTGACAAATGTATTGACAAGTTACCGGTCATACGGGGCGCACTGCAATATGACGCACTGCGCCTACTAAAGTCACAGGGACGTTTTTCCATGGAACCCACTGGACAGTATATGCTCCTTTCAAAAATGCTTTTATTACATCTACCTTTTTCATAAAATGCATGTGATCATATATGCTCTGATACTGCAGTAAAGATATTGCTTTATCAAAAGATACAGCAGATTCCAAATTCCTTTCGATTATATTACCACTCTGTATTCCATATTGTTTGAAAACGTGTTTCCATTACTTGCTGTACCATGAAGGAAACAGTCCTTTGAAGTATGTCTTTAAAGATAACCTTGAAATGTTGTGGTTTCATTTTGACGAATTGTGTATTTTGCGGTATCATATTCCTGCTGCATCTCTGTTTCTGTTAGTAAAATACAGCTGTCTCTATAAGTACTGTACACTGTGGTTATGCAGCAAGAAATTAGCATTAAAACATCAAAGCTTACATCTATAGAGATTGACATTAATCCACTCTGTTGGGAATATCACATGGACATGGAAAGCATACACCGTGGTCTATATAGCGTTTTAAAACAGCTCCATACCCTATATAACAAATGCACTAAACTGATATTAGAATTGTGAAAAAAAAGTACACTCATTCTTTAGTGAAAGACTGAGTGGCAAGCAAGTTATATTTATGTTAATTTCTTCTTTTTTTTTAATCTTGAGTAAAATTAGGTCCCACGTCAAACCTGGAGCTATATTACAAATATGAACAGTGAAGTCGATGAACAGAATCGAATGCTGACTACCCAGCAGCAGCTAGGTTTATAGCAAAATATTATTTTACTGAACTCTGTTTCTGAAAGCTGGTAACTGGAACCAAAGAAATCACAAGTTCTGGGACTAAACAGCTTTTAATTTAAATCATGTGACCTTTCAACAATGTCAGCCCAACCTGCTCTGCATTTATTTCACAGAGAGTGTATTATGTGGGGCTTGAGCTATAAAGTCACATAGTCACATTGTCACATAATTTTGATGGAATGAAGAAGGCTGCTCAATCCCAGCACTTTTCCAGACAAGTTGAAAGCCATGCAAAGCCAGGTACAGGCAAAGTAAAGTGATAAAAACTGAATATTGAAGCAACAGAATCCAGAACCACAAAGAATGATTTCAAATGACCTGGCCTTGATGCTACCCTTTCGCAAAGGGAAACGAAGAAAAAGCAAAAAAAAAAAAAAAAAAGACATTTAAAGCTACTTAGTCCTTAACCACATGTTGGCAAAAGGGAAAACAATGTGCACTGTGTTTTTGTTTGAATCTGTCATAAGGTCATAGCGTTTTGTATTCTGATACCTACCTGTCTGTGGGAAAGTGCCTGCAACAGGTGTTTTTATTTCATGTTACATTCTTAGCAGTAATTCCCCTTGAGTCCAGCTCAAGTCATTTTTTATGAAATGCCTTGTTGTTAGAACAAGAATCACATTGGAAGGTATGTTTCATTCAAGTGCTTTTTAAAGATACTGCCAGTTCATATAAGGCAGAAAGAAAGAAGGTCTAAATTTACATTTCAATTCTGTCTGATAGAAAATACACCTCTTTTGGAGTGAATGAAAACCTTTTGGCCTTTTATAAGCTGTAAAAACCTCTGCAGATCTCAAGTCTACCAAGGAAACAAAAATGACTTAATGCATCAAACATTGTCATGTTTTTTTTCATTAAAGAAAAAAGCTGAACCCACTATTTATATAGAAGACGGATAAACAATTCTAGTCAAAATGTTTGTCAAATAATTTTAGTAATACATATCTACATATCTTACAATTGAGTGTTATACTGTAATGCTATGGATGAAGTACAGGTAAGCAATACAAACCTTGTTAGAAGGTACAGTATGAAAATGTCCTGTCAGAATGACATATTATGTAAAATATTTATTATTTTAAGGTTATACTAGCGAATATGTAGTCAACAGTCACCAATGAATCAAATTTGAGCATAAGAAGACTACAGTAACTAAGAATTTGAGGAAAGACATTGAATGTTGAATCATTTCATAAGACAGAGCAAGAAACTGCCTTCTTGTGTAAGACATACGAATAATGAAATTGAAAATGAGTCTCTCTTTTTTAAATTACCATGCATTGTAAAAAAACAATAAATAAAAAAGCATTCCACATCATCTGGGGTAATTACAGAATACAATTTGCATGGCTCTGAAAAATATTTTGTCATGACCTACATAAACCATGATTAAAAAGCACTGAAGTACGGCGCTTCTGAGTTTCATTTTTTTCTTTGCAAAACTGTAATAAATTACAGTGCTTTTTGTTTTTCTTTCATGAAATACAATACGCATATCAACTTCCATCACAACAAGAGACTTCAGGCTGCTAGACTGTGTATGATGGAAAAGTCTGAAGACATCTTTACTGTTGTAAAGATTACTAATGTACTGCTAATTATTACAGAGCAATAGCAATGCAATGACCTTTTAACATTTCAGATCCTGCATAAACATAAATCAGGAAGTTTCCCTCTCCCCAACTTCTTCTGTAGATATGAGTGACTCCTTGTATTTTAATATCTTAGCCATGCAACTATACAAAAATGTTTGGAACACACATGCAAACACAAAACGCAAATGCACTGAATTGTTTTTATCAAATACTTCCATCCTGCAAATTTAGAGAAAATCTAAATGTAGTACCTACTGATGAGAAAAAACAAACAAACAAACAAACAATGCATTCAGGAAACCATATAACATGTGACAGACGTGACCTAAACTTAGTTAGTGCTACTTGACCATGTCAAAACATAGACACATAAACACACAGACCATGCAAGCCTCCATTCTGCCAAAACCAGGCCAGAATAATCAGTCTCAGATTACATGCCAGCGCTCAAACACTTATGCAAGTTGCCACTATTGAGTCACAGGATCGCACAACTACATATCTTGACAAGAGTGGAACCACATTATCTACTGAGATAGACAAAGTGCCTGCACTATTATTAATGAGATTGATACTAGTTGTCTGTTGTTCGCTACATACTGGCTACAGAATAGTTCTAGAGCACCTGTGAAAACAAGTATTGTTAATAACAAACTACTTGGCCTATTCACCAAGTTTAATCTTGGCTGGATACTTTGAACCATGGTGTCATTGTTTAGATCATAGGTAAATCTAAAGCTATTTTCAAGCTTTTTCAGAAAATTAAAGATTCTTTAAAAAGTTAAAATACATTCAAAGTGTACAGTTGAAATAAACATTGCCTAACTTATCGAACAACACATAGGCCAAAGTGTTGAGATTTATCCAAAGATCATCCCAGGCGTGGGCTGCATTGTAAACAACTATTTTTATTAGTGTTGGGACAAGAGACTTTTACAGTCACAAATATACATAATAGCACCCCTAAACATGCACACTCCAGGATTATACTATTTATATACAACTACTTACCATTTTTTAAATGTAATTTGAATTGTTATTTATAATTTAGAAGGACTATCTCGTATCTTGTAAAGCGCTTTGTGATGATGGTCCACTATGAAAGGTGCTATATAAAAATAAAGATTATTATTATTATTATTATTATTATTATTATTATTATTATTATTATTATTATATTATTATTATTTTCTCTGCCACCATAGACACTCATCTCTGATTATTTAATTTGTACTTGTTTGTATTTATTTAGCCATTCAAATTGTATATTTAAAGCAAGAAAGCCACATTGAATAGGATGTCAAAGTCAAGATCTAGCAGCAAATAGCCTGGGGGTGGTTGTTACACCTTCCAAGTTTCAAGTCAATTACAAAACAGTCCCAGACAGCGGAAAACAAGCATCAATCAGACATAATGTCCTTTGGACTTCCTGCCTCTGTTACGCTTGCTCTTGTATTGTAAGTACCCTTTTTTTAACTGGTTACTTATTAGACTGCTGCAGGTGGGGTCATAATTGTCTTCCCTACTGTATGACTGAGTGTTACAGTTGTAAATGAGTTATCCACCAAATGCATTAAAAGGCTGTGATTGTTAAAATGTCTTGCTCTAAGTATCATTACACTGTAGAAACCTTAGTTTTATCATATGTCTACAGTTCTATGCCTAGTTGGATATAGACCAAGTTTGGTAAAATATTCTCTTCCATGAAATATATACTGTAAAATCAGCTCTGTGATATAGGCCATAGAGAACTACTTTTAAACCTGCGCATTAGAGAGAAATGAAGCTCTTGTCCCCATAAGAAAAAAAACTTATAGTAAATAACCAGATATCTCAAGAAAAGAAAATCTAAATGTATGGTAATCTTCCACTCCATATATAATCAAATCCTGGGCTGGCAGTATTTTGTAGAGGAATCTTGACAACTTCACATGGAATTGCTTACTTCCACCAAGACCCCTACTGGTTTACATTATTGTGTGAACAGTTGGTAATGAATGCTGGTCCACCGGGAAGTTTATTCAGTTGAGTATATATGTTGCCATTGTTATATATTTTATCTTCTCAATTTTGCAGTGCCTTTTGCAATTACAAGTTTCATGATACCCTCTTTATAGCGGGATCACAAATAAGGTGCCTTTATTGGTCCTTTTTATTGTGTGTTCTTAGATTAAATAATATTGCCTAGAACAGGGGTGACCAATCCTGGTCCTGGAGAGCCAGTGTTCTCCTGGTTTTTGTTGCAACTGTACCCTAAATTAATGAATTGGGCCAATTAAGCTTCTAACAAGCACTTAATTGGTCCAATTAACTTAATTGGTCCAATTTAAGTATCTTTAATGTGTTTCACTAATGATCAATTCATGCAATGCAACTTATTTCAGCCCAGGGTATTCCTGTACCTTACTGCTGGATGTGTTTATACCATCATGTTTCTTTTGGATTGATAGTGGGATTGTTTGTGCCAGAGTAAAACTCTCTGTTCATATTTTATAGAATCTAGTGAACATCAGACTCAACATAATTATATTAATAATTTATATTTATATAAGTTTAATTAATACATCCAGACAGTTCCATGCACGAGTCTATGCACCTTACAAGAGAGAAGAAAAATAAACTTGAGAAAGCAAAGCCACCAAATTAAAAAAGAAAAAAAAATGAACATGTTTTTACTGCAAATGACCTTATAAGCCAATTAGTCTCTTCTATCTTGATTACAATAAAGCAATGCTAAGAGGCCACGCTTGCTCTATAACTACTATCAGAATGATGTGATAAAAGTGATCTTACATGTATGTTAAGTAGTCTGACCTTTAAGCAGCTATACTTGTTGACAGCTTCTTGTCTTTGTTAAAGTTACTATTCATCTAATTCTTAATCACTATTAGCTTAAGCTCAATGATGACATGTAATTGCCAAATGCATGCAAGGCAAAAACACATGACATGCTGTTATGGGGGACCTATGTGCCTTTCAACAGTCAACATAATACAAACATGTGAATAAAACTAAAAGGCCTTTAGGGTTAAGGTTAATTGTACTACAATCTCTATGAGCAGTGTGTACAACAGTAATATTTGATTCAATGTAGGTAAGAGTGGTTTCACATTAAATTGTGTATTTGTACAGCAGTATCCAGGTAACAGCCCGCTCGAGTGGCCATTTTGAAAAGAGCTTTGAAACAGAGTTTCAAGGATGTTAATATGTTACTTGTTACTTTGTAATACTACAAAGGACAAGTCCAGGTGTGCTATTTAAACAGTTGTAGCAACACATGGAGATGTGTAACACTATATTTTTTGGAATCCCGCTACGTTCTCTTTAATGTGCCAAATGGCCTTGTTTTGTATTCTCAATACTTACACCTCTTCACCCAAAAAAAAAAACACCACTAGACACCATACAACGAGGCTCTCCACTAAGGTGAAACAGCATAGTAATTGATGACAAAACATTTTTAAGGAACCCTTTTAAACAAGTGTAAATTCAATTGTAAGTGCATATTATTTTTCAAAAAAAGATGTCAAGCGAGCGTTTACAAAAAGCAGCAACGGATGCACATTTTTATATCAACATGGGAATAATAAAACAAGCCACAGATTTTTATTTATTAACTGCATTATTTCTGTGGTAAGGGGGTCCAATGTAGATAACAAATGTACACATATTGAACACTTTGAGTAATAAGACGCATTCCTTAAAAAAAAAAAAAACTGCATATAATTGACTTTGACACAAATTAATGGTCCATAATTGCTTTATTTGCACTGGTTTGGGCGTATATACATTAGTCTAATGCAGAGGCTGTAAAAATGAATGCCTTGTGATGATGGCAAAAGGTCAATAGCTGATATTTAATTGCTTTGTAGCTTTTCGGTAATTAGGAGATGAATTGTTTATGCATGCTGAAAACTTCATTTCGGAAGCTGGGTACGAGGGCTGCATAAATCATTGTCTCAAGTACTGTTAAAAAGGTCAGAATGTCCATTTTGAGTGGCAGACCTGTACAACCTGCTTACGGAAATCCTCCTCTTTTAGTTCTATTTTACTCAGTACTCTCTCAGATAATATTCACTTTATTAGTCACAATTTTGAGCGTTTGTTACTTCTGCTGCTTCTAAAAACACCTGTCTTGTCTGTTTAAAATTCATCAGGTGTTGCAGAATTGGGCCAGGCAACCAACGGCAAACAAGTGAGAGCTGTACGATTCAACCAGTGGTATTCAGCTAAGCGGGCTAACAGACAATTAAACACAGCTTTTTATCTTGCGGTTTCTACCTCAAATAAAGTTTCCTTCAGTGTCTGCTGTAGGTGATTATAAGCGTATCCTTTCAAAACATTTGGTTTATTGTTGCTCTATAGTAACTCTCGGTTTTCATGAATTGCCTCAGATATGCTTTTTTTTTTTTTTAAACTGTTTCCCAGCTGGCCACAAAAAAAAAAAACTAACACAAACCCAGAGGTTTGTGTACAAAAACAGTGTTAATGATAACTATCTTTGAGTTACATCATGGATAAATTGAAAGCTTATGTAGCCAGCAATTCAATATTCACTACTATGTTAGACAATGTTGCTCATATAAATTAGAAATATCAAATAACAAAACTGGAAGCTTTACTTTACTACAGTTTTCACTTGAACTAACAGGCCATAAACTGCAACTTAAACTGATGTTTAAAATATCAAGACAGATTGTCTTTCATAAACTAAATCTTGTTACCAGTGATTCACACAATAAATCAGACATAACAGAAATACTTGTTGATGCACAAAAAACCCTACTTATCCAGGAGTGGGAGGTGTACAAGTGATACACTGTATTTATATATATCTCAAATACCCTCTTTTTCACTTTCTTAAATCTTAGCAACATTGATCTTCCCTAAATTATCAATACCTGCTGATGTACTTAATGAAAAAGAATGATTGATACCTTGATATATTTAACTGCTTCTGATCAATAGCATTGTCACTGGGCCTGTTCTTTTTACCTAGTCCTACTCTACACAAGAGCCAGCAAGTGATTTTTTTTTTTTTTTTTAGTGCACATCCAACCATAGCTAACTTAAAAGAAAGGCTTAATTTATTTCTGTCCAGACAAAAGTTACACATGCACCTGCCACAACACTGTAAGCAGGGTACAGGGCCAGCATGAGCTTTAAGGGCAGCGCTGATTAAAAATGTCCACAATGATTACCAACTCCTTCAGGGAAATTGTGAGGTGGAATTATACATGGAAGTTGGTTCTCCAGAATAGCACATTGAGTCATAGTGTGAAACATCAGTACTTCCTTGGATTCAGACGAAATGTTTATCGTTTAACTTTTAAAGATTTTGCTGAATGTTTAACAGCTATGGATAATAGCAACAATTGTCAACAAATATTCTGATAGCTACTTTAGCAAGGATTTTAAACCCATACTATGAGTTCTTCTATTTATTTTTGTGTGAGTCCTAGAATCCCTTACTTCAAATGTTAGGCACTTTAAAAAAGGCAGAGAAACCTATGAAGTGAAAATTGTTATTGTCTATGGGGGGTAAAGGGTGTAATGTTGTAGCAGGGAATAAACTGTGTTAAACCATACTGCACGTAACCTCTTTCTGTTTTCCTCCCTGACCTCTAGAAATTTATAAGTATTGGGCTCAGACTCACTAAATTGCCAGTCCATTGTTTTATAATGTGTGGCAGCAATATAAGCACTGCTATCAGTTCCTGACAACTGAGGTAGGCATAAACACATTTCGTCCAAAGCAGCTGCGAATGTAAGGGAAAAGAGAGACTCATGCCAAGATAAATTGACTGGAAAGACATTTTTATGAAAAGATCAAATTCTTCAATTACCTGTAATAAAAATACAAGATTTAAGTATCCCTGAGACATTCAGCACTAAAATATCCAAGCAGGTAGGAGAAGTAATTTAAGTTTGACAATACATTGTCCTGTTTTATGGAATGGGCAATTTACGGAATTAAATTCTATCCGCCCCAACCCCCCCCCCCCCTTATTTTGAAGAAGTACAAAGGCACAGCAAACTTTCAGACAGGAATAAAATCATTCTAACAATATAAAACTGTCAAGAAACTACTGAGAACAAATTATTCTGACTGCAACAAACTTCTTTCCTACGAATTTTATATAATAGCTTTATTTGTTTTTGCACTCGCTTTAAAATAGGATGCTTTGGGGTGGATTTGATCAGCCCACTAGGATCATCTACAGCTGAATTTTGTAGAGCATTTTACAGAACCAGGAAACCTCCAGAATTGCATCATCTACCTATTTGTTGTGGGAAACCCAGTATAAAAACCAGGGTGATTGACCATTGCTGTAAAATGCTCTAAGAATCCAGTTGCGCCTTATCCTGGCAGGATATAGTTTGATAAAATCAACCTCTACGTCTTAGATTTTTTTTTTTTTTAAGTATTTTGGACATGGTTTTATATCAGTATAGCTCTATGGAGGTACTACTACATAACTGAAAAGTTTCTAGTACACAAACAGCATTGAGGTACAACACAAACACAAGATTTAATACTCATCATTGTATATTATACGATTTGGTAGGCTGGACTTCTTTGGCTTTAAGCAGGTTGAAGCACTGGTATATTCTGGTATATAAGGCTATTCAATGTAAATTATATGAATATACTTATTTAAATGAATACCTTATAGCTTCTGTTAGTAACCATAGCCTCAGATCGCATTATTTTTGTGTCCAGCTAACACACTTCAAGCTTTTTATTTATTATTTATTTATTAGTTTTGGATGAAGCAACTCTTCATTTTAAATCAGGGCTCTTTCACAGGTATCTCTGATTAAATTAACTATCACAAGTATTGTGTGCTGAATGTCACTGTGGAAGAACACATACTTTGGGCCTCATTTACAAAATGGCGCTAAACTTTGTGGTGCACGATAATTGTAATTACTATGCACGTTAATGATTTCTATATTTACTATTGCAATTGTATTCATTATCATGCAAATTTTACTGTGCCATACTGTGGTAATTACAATGAATATGTGATTTGTATGGTAATGCATGATAATACATTTAACTGAGCAGCTAGCTCAGAATAATGAGATGAGCTGTATTCACATGGTATTTACTTAAGAACGTTAATTTTAGTGCACATATTAAAGTGATAATTTATTAGTGTGATTGGGAACCAGGCTTTAAGCACTGATAGGTGTGCTATTTTTCTGGCCTGAAAACTAGTGATGTTAAATTTGATTATTTTTACTGACTGGATTCGTTTGATTCATTAAGTTTAGTGAATCAATTCAACAGATGTGTTTGTCTGATTCACTGATTCACTAATGCAAAATAAATCTATCTTGCTGAGTTACTTAGTTATGAAAATTTGTTTGAACAGGAAAATCTGGCAGCAAGGGCCATTTAAGTTAATACTGTTCACTTGGTGGGCCACACCCACAATAAATATTATATATATATACTATATATGGCCATATATATATATATATATATAATATATATATATATTATTATTATAAATATTTTCATATTACCTATGGAATTCCGGCCCAGTGTAGCTGTCCGAGATAACGATATATTCTTTTGCTAAATAAATATTTATTAAAATTTTTTTTTGTTGAAATTTTTTTGTGGATATAAATGGAACTTGAAAACTATAAAGCGACCCATTTGAAGGCGACTTCCTTTGTTATTATATTTTTGCTTTATCTGTATCTCTAGACTTTAGAAAAAAATGTTGTATGTTGTATTATTATCTTATATTTATATATCATTATAATTATATGGCTAAAAATATTTAACCCCAGACATTTGGGTCTGTGGCAGAGCAAAGCTCTGCCCTTTTTAAATTGGCAGGGATGGGGTTAATTTCCCCTACCTGCCTGGGTTCATCGTGTTCAGGTGGCTGGGGTTGATTAGATGATTAGTTTAATTAACGATCAATCAGCGCCCAGCCACCTGACATAAAAGGAGGCCTCTGCTTCTTATTAGAGAGGAGGGAGCAGGTTGGTGTTTGTGGTGTTTGTGGTGTTTGTGGTGTTTGTGGTGTTTGTGGTGTTTGTGGTGTTTGTGGTGTTTGTGGTGTTTGTGGTGTTTGTGGTGGCATTGCCCAGCCTGGAAACCTTAATTTTGTAAGTTTTGTTTTCTTTCTTTGTGTTTTAAAGATTTTTATTTTGCCCTTGTGCACTTTATTTTTTTTGTTTATTTATAATAAAATTAGGATTTTTTTGAACTGCAGTCTGTCTCTGGGCCTCTATCCACTCACCAGCCTGCCACAGGGTCTTACTCTTTCTTAATATAATTTATCTGGACGTGGACAATTGTAGTATCGAATATCGAAACTTGTTATTGGAGGCGGGGCGTCATTCAAACAGGCAGAGAGTGGAATGGCTGGTGAGGAAAGAACTGAAATAGGGTTGGCAGTTTGACTGGCTAGTTTTGAGGGAGGGTGTCGTTTGGATCCAGGTTATGATATAATTATGGACTAATCATGTCTTCTCCTCTTGATTTGCTGTTCAATAGCTGCGCATTACGATATCCTGTCACAGACATGATTTGTCCTGTCTCTAGACCAGCGTCAGAAAGTATGTTTAAGTAGCTTTTTATGTTATTAGATTATTTGTAGATTAGAATGTTAAGGGGAAAAAGATGGTATTTATGGGCGGATTGATTTAATTTGATTCAGTTAAGCACTGCAATATTGCAGCGGGCATCTAAGCAAAATAGAAGCCTGCTATATCTGGATGCTGATTGGCTGTTCACACTCCTATCTAATGTAGGTGAAAATGTCTATATAAATTGAATATAGGCCAATATACTCAAATATACTACTCATTACACATTACCCCCACTGCACGATTCCTAGTCATCAATTAATCAACATATCACTTAATGTTTTTTATGGTACAGAAATAGGCAGATATAACTAGAAACAGCTTTCCTAGAACACTGGCAAAAAAACTAAATATCACATTTTACATAATTCAGTGGAAATCCCAAAAAGTAAGAAAAAAAAAAATAATGTATCATGCCAAGTCTCAATATTTAACTTATAGTCCAAAATATGAAGTTTAACAGCACTGAAAAAAACAAGATACTGACAAGCTGTGAAAATGCAAAATAGTAAACGGTATCGCTATAAAATGCACTTGGCATGTCTTTTCTGGCACACTTGATAACAATGCTCATTACGTGTTGTAATTCTGCAACTTTTCCACATAATACCTGTTGATGCAGAATCCAGTGTAAGAAAATCAGTGCTTCTGCATTTCTTTAATTTTTTCCAGCGCTCTGCTAGCCAGTCCAATCTTTTGTCCAGTTAGTTTATTTCTACACTTCCCATGTTAAAAAGGCCTTTGCTGTGGTTGTGTAGTTCATGGAATCCACAGCACTTAAATTTTTTTCTCATTTTCAGAAAAACCTTTAGTTGAGACTCCATAGATTCTTTCATTTCCAGTAAACTCAAAATACGTTGCTTTGTGCAGCATGTCATAGTGACATTGTATGTTATAATCTTCCATAACTGCAACCGTTGCACTGCAAAGCAGGCATATTGCCTTGCTGTCAAATTATTCATTGAACAAATAATCATTTAGCTAATGATTTTGGAATCTTCTGTGTTCCACCTCAACCTTTTGCTTCCGTGACATCTCCAACTACTTTGTGCCTACTGATTTTAAATTTTACACAAAGTCAAATAAATAGTTTAAACAAGCCTTCGCTTTGCCATCCTAATCATAACGATGTGCGTGAGGAAATGGATCCTGTGCGCTATTTGATTGTCTATTTTACTACCTCTGTGAGCTGTGGTTGGGAATGGGAATGTCTCATACAATGCAGACTGCACATGTTGAATATGCATGTTATATTAAAGAGGTGGGTTGTTTTAAAGAATTCCAAAACAATACAGTACATCAGTACAATTTTACAAAGTAATGGGCAGGCCACCAAATATTGTTCTGTGGGCTGTATGTTTGCCACTCCTGCTTTAGAGTGTTAACTATTGTTTTAAAGTATGTTCAGCTTTAACTACAACTTAATTAACTGTGGTTTACACAAAAAAGCCCTTCTAAAGCTCACAGGGAATGATATAAAATTTCCCACAGATGACAGGTTTACAGGACGTGTGTTACTGATTGTACCCACATAGCACTGGAACCCTGATCTATGGAGCCTGCTCTGCAGGGTGACAATACCGACAAGCAACAGAATTCTCAATCAATATTTCTCGAGTAAGCAGAACAAAAAGAAAAATATGCCATTACATAACATGACTTTTACTGTATATGCATTAAAAGAGAAAGGAAAAAGGCGTTTTTTTTTTTTTTTACATCAGAAAAGAAATACATGTTAAAATTAAAAGGTAAGCAGTGCAGTTTCACTTTACGTTGCCTCTGTCTGTCCCCTGCTGCTGCTCATTTTTGGTCAGTGTAAGCCATGTCCACCTTCACAATAAGCTACTGACTAAAAGATACGTCTGGACTGCTGGAGCTTTTTATATCATGGTGGTCACGGGTAAGGCACATTAAATTATCGCTTACGATACATGTAGTGTACTGGTATGGTATGTAAATTAGCCAAATAGTGTGCATGTAAATTAATCTGTTCTCTGTAAGTAAATGGGGCAGTAAATGTATAATTATCACGCACGTTAGGCTCACTCCACCTGTTCTAACTCCAAATTTAGTGCCCTTTCGTAAATGGGGCCCATAATGTTCTCTTTACAAAGCAACTGTGTTCCACTGATAATGTGAGACTATTTTTTTCAGTACATTTTCCCACTTTTTCATAGTATTATTACTGATTGTATTCATTGGTCTGCTTATAATTCCAGCAACGGCTGTTGTAAAGCCAGTTCAACGAGGTACTCATCTGTGTATCCTTCAGTCCAAAAACGCATGATGTACTAAGTGAGATTAAGTGTTGAAGATGACTAGTACTAAGTTAACTTGGTTTGAATGGTTTCTAGGGATGAAATTAAATAAAAAAAAAAAAAAAAAAAAAAAAAAAAAAAAAAAACATTGGGTTGGTTAACACTAATGTTGCCATACTAGCAACTATCAACATGCACCACCAATGATTCAATATGAAATTCATATCAACAGGCTTATGCAGCATTCACTACACTATGCATCCCGGGTGTCTGATGGAGATTTGTTTTGTAGCATCGATACAGCCATCAATATTACATAGACATAGTCAGTCAATAAGGTAAATCTGAATAGGAAATAAAAATTTACTTCAATAATCTTCAGACACATTTTATTGTTAAACATATAAACGGTTACAGTACACACATTACTTGCATGCCTAAGCTTTTTCATTTATAATATGGAAAGACTACATTTACATCAGTCACTTATGTGATATATACTCAGCATAACCGTGGTCTTTGTAGTGTACCAGTAAGATGATGTTCTAGGAAGTAAAGGATTTTATTAGAACTGAATATGCATTTTAAAGACAATCTAGTTTAAAATACAGAATACACAATATAGATGGTTTACAACTGCATTTTACATAAAAAAAGTGTTTCTTCCTAGTAGTATGCAAAACAAAAACTGAATATAAAAGCACAAAGACATTTAAAATTTCTCAGCAGTTTGAAAACTTGCATGATGACCTGATTTTCTGCAACTGCCTAATAATGCCCCTGGAGGCACATTTAAAATAGAACAATGCTGAGAATTTATTTGGAAAGATGCAGAAAAAAAGATATATTCCATTAAGTCTCTGCAGCAAATGTATGTGGAACAAAAGGTTTCAGCTCAAAAACCTTTGTGGGCTTGTTTGTCAATTCTTAACACTGGGATGAAAATAAACATTACAAAAGGTTGACTTGAGGTTATCTGTTGTGTATAAATCAAACAGGATTTTATGCCCTGCAATCAATATATCCATCCACATTCACAGTCTGTCTATCCATATAGTCAATCATGTACAGTATTTGTAACTAAAGTATCTAGAATGTTTATCAGTTATAATTAGATTTTGCGATGCATCACCTTCTCCAAAAGCTAAAAGCTTTTGAGTCATCATAATGGGAGAAGCTACAGTTTACATTAGGTTGAATTAGTGGGCAAATAGAGGTGGTTAAAACACAAAGTATTAGTAGAAATGAAAACAAAAAAGGCTGGCGAATATTAATTTACACATGTGACATGTGATGCTAGTGTAATCATTTTCTAAAAACAACATTGTATATTTCGCTGAAGTAATTAACCTGTATCATTTGTAAAAGGGTGGCATGTTGGTTATCTTGTACTGTAGAGAGATTCTTATTTGTACTTAACTCTGTTTTTTGCACTTCCTTGTTACTTTGTTACTGAGCAAAAATTATGTTCATTTATTTTATAATGGTGTAAAAGCAATCATTGTTTTTCAGTCCAGTGGATCACAAAATAATCTATAAAGGAGTAAATATCAAGCTACAACTGTTGCTGTTTTGATTGTTGATTCAATTTTTTAGGTGTCAGAATCAAAACAAATCAAACATTTTTATTTGTTGTTTTGGTTTTACTATTACCATTTGTAGTTCATAAATGAGATCAATTGTGGATAAGGTTTGTCACTGTGACAGAGACAGAATTATTCTTGGTGATAAATCTCTCTCCTGACTTGTGACAGTGTTGTATAAAGGGAACAGAGTGCCCTGGACTGGATGGCTTGACAATTCATTCCCAGGGTTAGGTGGAAGTTGGCCATCTAGAAAGGGGGCACAGCTGTGGTACATTAAGTCATCACCCCAGAGGGAAAGGGATGTGGCAGCCGCAGACTGGAGAAAAGACAGCTGCACTCGCTAACCAAGGGGGTGTGACTGAAAATACAAGAAGGGGACATGGCTAGGTGATCTGTTCCTTTGTAATGGTTAAGAGCGAACCGCTGAAGGACGAGTGTAAAATTTCCGTGAGTGTTTTGTTTGTTTTGTTGTGTCTAAAAAATCTGCTTGTTTGTTATTATTAGACGGCGAATACAATACGGAGCTGTCGCTACAGGCCAGAACTAAAACCGAACAACACTGTATCACTGTACCAGTAATAAAATGTATTACACCACGAGCACAATAAAAATCACTCTGGAATTGTGAACGTTTATCTTTGTGTGAGTTCTACTGTGTTTATTATTTACAAACTGTGTTATTATTTTGGGACTGCAACCCAGTGTTTTGGAACAATGCAGTACATATTGCTGTGCATTGCCTGGGATTATTCTTTGTGGTCGCCAGACCAGGATTACAAATAAAAATAGTGCTTGGACCGTGAACTTTGTTGTTGAGTTTGAGGAATGAGTTTATTTATTTTTTGATTGTTTCTGGATTACCTCAGGGATGGGATGAACATGTTAGGTGAACAAATAACTTAGGTGAACTGCTTAACAACAGCTTTTTCTGCTTTGAGAAAGGAGGCATATACACATTGCGGTAGTCACTTATTATACATTCACAAAATGTAAAATAAATACGCTAATGTAAATTTGGAGTAAATCATTTTTACAATATAACACATAGGTCTTGACACAGGGTCCAATATTTACAATATTTTATATACACTATAGTTATTCAGTATAATTCTACAAAGGTTTACAAAAATCGTATTAATCACAAAAATGTAGTATGAACTTAAAGAAGTGTTAATCAGCATGTTGTTGTTGTTGTTGTTGTTGTTGTTGTTGTTGTTGTTGTTGTTGTTATTATTATCTCTTCATAGCATTAGCAGGAGCTGAGCTATGTACATTCTTGAATTTCTAGTCCCTCAAAGGTTACAGCTATTGGCACAACTAATGTTTGTTTTACAGTGCCGGTACAAACAAATATGGCTACAAAAATAGACCTAAAGAATGTCAGTATAAGAGTCCACAATTCTGTGCCAATGGCTCTGCATGGAAGCTATGACATCATACCAAGAGATGCGACTTTAAGGGTTTGATAGCAGGTGATTATATTTACTTCATGATTATGATGGTAGCAGATGGTTCAGAACATAGAGGTACAAAAAATGACAGGGCAGAAAAGCTAGTGAAGCAGAGATGACATACCAGGGTGAGACATATCTCCCTGATGCCAGGAGGTCATATGGTTCATGGTGGCTGACAAGCTAACTGATGATGTAGAGATGCAGAACAGAAGGTGTGTGCACAACAGGGCACCTTTAGGAAAACAAACCAACACAATCAATATGCTGCCAAAGGGGAAGACACCTCACACTGTTTGCCTTCCACTCCAAGCTTCTTTGAAAGATACAGTCTACATTGAAGTCAGAAGGACCATGTGAATGGAGACTTAAAAGACATTAGGGCTCCATGGGTATACAATACACCCTATGGGACCCAACTGGGGACACATAGGTGAACCAGGAGGGAGCAATGCATACAACGCATACTTGGCATGATGCATAGTCCAAGCTCTGTCCAGGACAAACAGCATCTGCACTGTACCTAGTATACCATAAAATAAGGAAGGTCTGAAACCCAGTATATACTGTTAATTTGGTCAATTTGAAACAGAGAACAATATTTGTACAGTATTCTTTTTTTAGCTCTTACACTTTCTCCTTATGTTGCCATTTAAATTCAATAGCATGCAAATGGAGCAGTCAGCAGAACATGTAAAATGGACTTGACATTTTGAAGTTTTGAGAACTGACTCTTCATTTTAATGACTTGTTTTTTCATTAGCACCAGCTCTAAATAGCTTTGATATGGATGGAAATTCCAACAAATGGTTTACGAGGCAGTTTTAAGGGAATGCACAAGCAAGTCCTGAATTACCAGCTGTGTAAATGTTTGCAGCATGCCTTCTAACAACTTGACAGAGTTTCAACTCTATAAAGGCTGGTATTGATGAAAGGTATATATTGTGTATGTCTACTAAATTCATACCATCTGAAAACAATATAACATGTTTATGTACTGTGAAGGGGGAACTGCCCTGTCTATATGAATGTGTTTGGAACTGGCAGGGAGGGGGTTAAATCCCTCCCTTCCAGTATGTGGCTGGAGCTCTAATTGAATAATTGGTAATTATTGATTAACTGGGCTCCAGCCACAGGGGATAAAAGCCAGGGGAGAGGGCCTGGTTGGAGGAAGGTGTTTTTCTGTTTGGGAGTTTGTTTTGTGTTGGAGAGGGTTTTTTTTTTTTTGTTTGGAAGAAAGGAGTGTCTTGTTTTAAGACTTGGAACCTGACCATTTACTTTTGTAAGTTCACTTATTTTTGTTTGAACCTCTTTCTGTTGGCCCTTGTGCCTGTTTATTTGATTATTTTATTTAATAAAGAACTTTATTTTTTTTACTATATATTGTCTCTGAGTCACAGTACACAGAAAGAAGTGAGACCATAATAAACCACAAAACTTCTGTCACAGCTTGGTGTCAGACATTTTAAACATAAGAGTGCTTGTGTCTACATAGTTGTTTTTAAAGGACTAATTATTAAAACCTTAAATGCAGATTGCAATTGGAGTATTGTAGTCTTGTAAACACTTGTAGTCAAGTCTAATAGATAATTGTGCTGATAGACTGCAACACCTCTCTACTGCATGGTTACTAAAATGCATTTCCTCAATGATGAAACAGAACTGATGACAAGAATGTGGAACCAAAATAGCTGTTCATCTCTAATTAAGCGTTGTTTTATGATTCTTTCTTATGATTTTGAAAAACATGATCTTTAATTGAGAAGCATGTTCACTACCTACATGGGATGGAAATAGTACTGTGCGCAAACAGACAATGTTGCCACTTGCACGCTAGATCCCTGGGGATCCAATCCAAATACGACTTGTGGATGGCTATGAATAGAAAAAAACAGGAGTAAATGAGATTTTCAGTAATTGGACTGCTTTGAAAAGTATCCCAGCAGTCATCATCTGAAAGAGGTTGGGTATTTTTTTTTCTCAAATTCAAGTGCATGGTGACCACAGTATTCTGCCAACATATCTAGTCTTGCTCTTGATTAATTATTCTTTCTAATAAAGACTAATCAATGGAAATACAGTAACACACTGAAAATGTCTATTAGGATGTGTTGCTGACCTGCAATAATTATACACCCAATGTCAATTGGAGGTACCTTATTAATAAATCTATAAGTTATTTTTATAATTAAAACCAGTTGTTCTTCATATTATTAATGATATACTGCATCTCTAATAAGAGACACACAATGCTTTAAAGAAAGCAGCTAACAGCTAAATTATTTTCACATCAACCAGAAAAGTTCCAAAATCAACAAGCTGCACAGTACATAAACTACCCCATAAAAGTAAGGGTAAACATACATGGTAGTGTATTATATAGTATAGCAACACTGCAGGAAGGCTAGCAGTTGACGGACCGATCGCTCTTTAAGTAAATAATATTTAATTTGTAAACTGAATGATTGCCAGCTGAAGTTGCAACGTCAGTGAGTTGTACTGGTGTAACAATCTAGCAACTCGCACAGGGCACAGCTGACTGAATTTAGAATAATTTGCAACCAATTGTCTATAGGCCCCTGCTCTCAACCTGTAGGCCATTATATAAAAGCACTGACGGCAAGCTAATGCACCAGCTCACCAAAGGGCCGTAGTCTACAATGTGGTAGTCCACACAAGGACAGGCCAACGTGGACTGGCTGAAAAACTCAAAAAAATCTTGAACTGCAGGCTCCAAACCAGGTTTGCATACAATTCTTTCTGTTTCCTTTTTATTATGCTCTCGCTCCCCCTGTACCTGTCTGTTGTCACCTCCCTCTCATCACCACCTCTCCCATACCAATTTCAACTTCCTTTTCCTCTACTGCTACCTACCATGACTATCTTTAACATCCCTGTAATCCTCTCTTGTTCCTGTCCTCTGTCTCATCCCTGCTGCCACAAATAAAACTCCTCTCCCTCTTTTCTCAGCTCACCCCGCATGCACTCTCTGGCACCCTCTGGAATTGTCGCTCAGCTTCCAAGAATTTCTGCCCTTTCCTCTCTCTATGTCCTCTCCCACTCTCCTCGCCCCTCTGGACGGGATGAGGGAACAGGACTTCTGCTCTCTCCCTCCCTGCTTTATTTTGTTCCCTCTGCTCTCTCCTCTCTCTCTGTTACCTTTGAGTTTCATGCTGTTCAAATCACCTCCCCTTGTCACCACCTCCTTATTGTTCTCTTCCACCCTCCTGGACCCCTGACTCACTTTCTTGATGAGCTTGACTTCCTCCTATCCTCCCTCCCCTCCGTGCAACCCTGTTGTTCTGCTACGTGACTTCAACATCCACCTCACCAACCCCACCCACCCACTCACTCAGTGGGCAGTCAACTGGACCTTGTTTTCACCAGAGACTGCTTGCCCCCCGCCCTCTCAGTCACTCTTCTCGACAATCTCTGACCACTACTTTATCTCCTTCTCTGTCGCTCCCATCCCTTCCTGACTCGCCGACCCCCTCTCTTCACCTTCAGTCGAAATCTTCATTCCCTCTCCCCCACTGTCTTTTCATGTGATGCTCAGTGGCTCGTACCAAACTGCACATTGCTGAAAAGGAATGGAAGAAAACCAAATCTCCCAGCTGACTTGGATCTCTATTGCTTGCTCGGCGCTTCTTTCTCTTCTACCCTCACCTCTGCCACTACAGAGGTCGCTGGTGCACGGTGAGCTGAGAACACCCTGGCCGACCTAAGCCCTCCCCCCTTGGCGGTGCTCGGCCAATTGCGCGCCAAGCTCTCGTCTACAATCGGCAATAGAATAGCCGACCTCCAGGCTATAGGGCACATCCTGCACTCCATTTGGAGTGCATGCCCCAATACTTTTGTCTGCAACTGTGTGTGTTTGTGATATATATATATATATATATATATATATATATATATATATATATATATATATATATATATATATATATATATATATGTATATGTGTGTGTGTGTGTGTGTACAATCTAATATAAAATATACAGCAGATTATTTGACAGTGCAACGTGTTCAACAATAAAATATGTTAACGGTTGTATGATTTATTATTATCCATGATGCAAACTTAGCAAGTTTAAAATGAAAAGATCCTTTGCATATAATAAATGTCCTGAATGGAATAAAGTATTATACACAATAGTCTACCTTAAATAAACATTAGCATTTTTTTTTCTAATAAATTAACCACAGGTGTAATAAAACTGATTCCCCCTTGTTATAATAATACACAGATTTATGAAAAAAAACTAAACCCTGTGCACAGTAAGACCTCTGGGGCCCAACTAAAGTCACCTAGCCATGGCTGGTCAATTATGCAATAATGAAAGAGGAGACTAGCATTTATCTTGTGCTGTACTGCAAAAGGTCAGCTTTGCCAAAGATACCTGGTCAGTAGAACATGTTAAGGAATGCACAACAGAGTTTCTAGGTGTATATCTACCACCACAGAACTTACTTCAAATGCGGCATATAATTTACTAGCATGTCGCTCATTGGCAAAGAAAAGTTAATGAATGTTTGGAAATAGGCCAGTTTCTCCTAAACATGTACATATGGTTTGCAGTGAGATTCGATGTTTTAAATATATCTAATTAGCTATAATATATCTAAAAAGAAAATAGCACTGATCTTATTGTGCTGTTTTTGTTTAGCCCCTCTCTATCTTTCAAACAGTTCAAGTATTTTTCAAATACAACAGTGATATTTCCCTTTAAAACGCCAGTTTCCCTGTAAGTAACATCATGTTCTGATTTGTAATTACATTACTTCTTACACAGTAAGGCTTTTGCTTGTAGTTACTTACCATCATAAATAAATATGAATCTTGACACAGTCTATGTGATTTTCTTTCCACCAGTAATTCTGGAAGCTACTATATCAATACTAATACAGCTGTTGCTCCTGTGTACGTTTCTAATACTAAAGTTTAGCAACTGTAGCACATTGAACCTCAATAATTAAATGTGAACCTTTAAAAATATATGGACCTCTATCTCTCACACACTTAAAGTACAACCCCACTCCTCCAAGTCTAAACACTGAAACACTGCCCAGCATTATGAGCATGACACAATTATTTACCAGCATATTACTGTGGTGTAGCAGCATAAACATTTCCACAATGACATTTCAATTTAGCGCATAAGAAATAGGTCTGTGTGTTTTAATATATGAATCCTCCCCACCTCAACATAGTCCAGCTTAGTAATGTAAGTGTCTAACCAAAAGTGTGCTGTGACTGCAGATGAATAGCATTACATGCAAGAAAATAATTACTGCAGCTACATAACATGAGGCTCAAGGTATTTCTCAATTTCTTTGAATAATATTGCAGTGTTCAGCTCTTAGCCAAGGACAAAACTCATTTAATACTGTAACACTTGAACAAAAAACAGCAATGGTGGTAATAATAGATAACTAAATAGGGGGAGAGATATTGTACACTCATGTGTATATCCACAGATTAAAGGAAAAATGTATCTATTCTTGGACACTGATAATGTACCCAGTGCACTGAAATATTATTATCGGTAAAACTCCTTTAATCAACGATTATACTTTTTAAATGCCTGGAAGGAGATGGCTTGATTCATTTCAGATTTCCCCTGAATGTGTTTGTGAGTGTGTTGTGAAACACACAAATATATGCTGTGTTCACACTGGGTTCGTTTAAACTTTAGAGGGTTTGGTCCACACGTGGTACGGTTCGGTACGGTTGGTGTGAAGTGTGGACAACAAAGTCCACTTGGGAACCGAACCGTACCGAGTCCACATAAAGAGGTGGTCTCGGACCGTTTGGCAAATTAACAGAGTTGGTTCACTTGCTCAATGTGAACAACTGCTGGACTCCTGCTGGGGTTAGGGTTAGGGTTAGTTGAACTGTTTAGTAACAAGTTGAGCAAAAAAACTAAATGTCTCGAGGAACTACATGAACAGCGCGAACTGAAGCTCCGATAGAAATTTGGTCGGACGCCAAAATCCAAGCCGAACTGGAGAAAACTCACAAAAATAGTAATATATTATGTCTTTTCTCAAAGGCTAAATAAGATGCATTTTACTGGAAACTGTGAATAATGTAGGCCTAAGGTGAAGAACGTTCTTCAAAATGATCTCAAGACGAGAGACTTATTAACAAACCGAGGGCTTCTTGAAACTGCATTGTGAACACAAACAAATTCGGTCCTGAAAAAAAAAATGGAAAAGGATAAAAAAAATTTTTACTTTAGCTCGCATCTAAACAAACTTGGTCTCTTTGCTCGCAGATAAGTGTGAAGAGTAAGAAAACTGACAGATTGTTTTAAACTAAACAAATCAGATCGAGTCTGTTTAAAACGGACCCAGTGGGAATGTGTTTTGCATTTTTTACCTGCATTTATATTCATATCTACAGACCTAAGATTTGTTTCCAATAATCTTCTTGATAACCTTGACTCCTGTTTTAAAGAAGCACTTCACTATTAATTTATTATGACATTCATAAGTGCAAGGCATAAAACTCTTGGTTCACAAACACTTGAGGATGGTGTGCAGCTGTCTGTTATTTGAAAGTAACCTTATATAATTATAATCAACACTTTGTATCCCATTGTTTTCCTTACACCAGTACACAGCAATTTCATGCACCTTTAATACTTTATAGCAATGGGTAAAACTAGTTCTATGCTAAGAAAAAATTACTTTCACATTTTTTTAATTTCACATTAAAAAAGAACCTCCACAGCATATGTCATTTCACAATGTTTTCTATAAGCACTTTCTGTTAAAAAAAAACGAAGGTATATAATTTATGGTTACTTCTGCAGTAATAATGTATACTGCCGCAGTGTATACCCTCACACTGAGCCAGCAGCACCTGGAAGGGACAACCTCCAAATAACATTTATGACAATCATCCATCATTGCTGATAAAGCTATCTGTTCCACTGAATGAGAAGGAATTTATATTTAAAAAAAAAAAAAAAAGAATGGGCACTTTTCATGCCTTTCTGCTACAGTTGTAGAACAGTACACTCAAGGGTAGATGTACTAAAGTGTTGCGACTGTCACAAACCAGTTGAAAACAAGTCAAAAGTCTTGGGTGAAATGTACTAAACAAGCGCAATGCTGTTAGCGACTTTTTAGGGAATGCTTTGCAGCAGCAGTTTTTCTTTGTGGTTCAACCGTAGATGAATATATAATTATGGGCATGCCTTCATAAATTCACAGAAATGGTGTGGGTGCAAATGAGGGTTCTCAAATATTATAATGAGATGTACTAAAGCTGCCAGCAATTACGACACTTACAATTGCATCAATTTGTTAAGAACTTTTGAAAGCATTTTTTAAACAGTCGCAATTGTTGCTGGCATTTCCCAGGCAACTTTTTCTAGTGCTCAATGCATTTTTGAGGCGAACACCCAAATACCTATTTTTCCCTAAAAGCAGGGTATACTTATAAGCCTTAAAAATTAGACTGCACACATGTTACACTAACCCCTCCAGCTCACTCTGAACATCTGTATATGAATAGGAAACACACCTATTCTATTACTGTGCAGGTTGTAATTGTGCACAATTTAGCACTGCACCACTGGCTAACTTAAATAAAAACTGACAGTATACATTTGGCTTATAGGTTACTCATGATAATACCAATTAGTTTGTTGTTGGTGCCTTGAAACTGACTTTACCATAACCAGGATCTATTTTGTGTTCATTGTCTAGGCTACTAAGTAGGCCAAGTTAATAATAATAATAATAATAATAATAATAATAATAATAATAATAATAATAAATAATAATAATAATAATAATAATAATAAAACACGCTAAAATAATTTTGCTTCAATTTAAAATAATCTTTTATTCGCATTCTACACCAATGTGTATAGTGCAGCAGCATGATTTATTTGGTGTTACTGGGAGCCTACAGACTAAAGCAAAAATAAAGTGCGTTTTCATTTAATTTTACTACTGTACTGTATACTGTATAGGACAAAACACATTACTGTTATTTCAGTGCAATGATTTATACATTTAAAATACACTGAGCACTATAAATATATGTGTGTGTGATTTTATTGTATTTTTTAAAACCCGACACCACCTTATGCCAGACAAACATATCTGGGCTACTGTATGATTATAAAAAGCTTTTGATAGAAACACCTTTTTTTATGTGGGGGTGAAGGTAGGGGCCCCACTATGTAATCTGATTAAACTGCCTTTCATAATTTATTCGAAAAAATGTTGCACGACTCTCGCAATGTTACATACTGTATCTCACTAAGAGGATGCAACAAATATTTAAACTATATATTGTGTCTCACTTTATTAACATAGTTTCTCTTAGTACATATGTCAACATTGCAAATTGTTGCAACAGAAATGCAAATTGCAGTATGTTTGAGCTGTGACTGGGCTATCTTAGTACATCTGCCCCTCAATGTTTTCCAGTTTGTTTCTTATTAATAATCATTTACGTACCATCAGCATAGTACAGTACTGTATGTCAGTTTATTTATAGAATATCAGTACTATTAAACACTAAACAGTGTAAACTCAATGCATTCTGTTTCACATTTTACTGCACTACTGCCCATATCAAAAAGAAGCTTTTTAATATAGTTGAAGAGACATGTGGTAAAGGCATAAGTAGATACTGTCGACAGCAAAGCATTGTATAGCATAAGCTGAATTGAAAGAAATGTCTCAAAACCCTTCTGTTGTTTGGGATTTTTTTTTTTTAAATGCCCAGACGAAAAAAGTTGAATGCAAACTGTGTAAGCAACAGTTGATGTATCATGGAGGCACAACCATTCTCCGGAGTCACTTAACAAACGTAAGTTCATATTATTATTAATATTTTTTGTAGTAGTAAAATGGGACTGATAACCTGCTTAGAACGATGACTATTAAATAAAATTACTCCACAACAGAACACTATTTGCCTTTACGCATTATATGTGTTTGCAACATTCTGAAAACTGCCACATGTTGTCGAATTCAAAGATCTGTCATGTTTGTCAAGGAAATTCATGGTTAAATTCATTTTAATATAAGCAATTCCCAGAGATTTAGTTGTGTGACATGCTGCGGTGATTGGGTTGTTATCACCGATTCCAGAACATTTGCTGATAAGACCGAGGCACAAGCCACAAAGTGTGTTAACTTGTCTGGCCTGCTAAGGTGTCATAAAACTTACCAAGGGAAGCTATAGCTACAGTGCAGTTGTACCATTATTGTGTTAAACGTTAGTTAAAATGCTTTAAGAATCATTTTTAATTACATAACTTGTAGACAGAAGTTTAACAGTTATTTCAGTAAGTTTCCCAATAAACCTGAAGGGTTTATTGTGTTTTAAATAAATATTATAAACTAAGAACTATTTTTAAATATTATCCTTTGATTGTATTATGATGTGTTTTAATTGTAATTTTGTATAGAGAATGAAACTGAAATGTGTATGTTTCTCCAATGAATGTAACAAAAGTTATATTGAATAGGAGGTTTAAATAATAAATGTAAAATCCTTTGATAACAAAATAGGTGGACATTCCATTTCTAACACACCCTTTTTGTGTGACACGCAACTGTCTATCAAATACTGTGAAACAATGGAAGGACTGACAAAGACTTGCTTACAGTACAAGGGGATACCTATACATCGTGTTATTTAAACTCAAAACAAGGATTTTCACTTTCTCTGGACTCTGAATGCTCTGGATTCGCACTCTTTGGATTCACTCACTAGATTCGCTCTTTCTTCAAAACATCTCATTGCTCTCAACTGATCAAACTCTGAAGTTCTTCAACGAAGACGCAATGATCTAATCTTCAAAGCTGTCCCGGAGAAGACAGGTTCACTCCGGCACGACAAAAGCTTTTGCTGACAGCCTTCACAGAGATACTGCACTGCTCTGCTGCACAACCAACTTCTACAGAGAGGGCGGCCATGTTAAGAAGACTTAGTTTTAAACATTGCACCAACAGAATAAGTATCAAACTTATATTGTGTGATTACAAGTAACTGAACTGAAGCCATGCTAGTGATATCATCACCATACGTAATGTGCGTCTATTCAACTAGATGCTGAATTTTGTACATGCGTACTTAGCTACGTGAAAGCTGACACATGTGTACGTAATGCGTGACTCAACCAAACAATGCATGATGAACTATTAAGACTGCTTCACTAACGCAGAACTCTATGACCAGACAGCACATCAAGGATAATGATGAACATTTAACAATGCTTTACTTTTCCTTGAATTTTTTATTTTGTTTCTTCTTTATACATATGTTTTTAACTATGAAGCCTAACCTTTATTCTTCTTCCTTTGAGAATATGAATAAATGTAATAATAATTTGGATTGTTAGGTTTCTTTTGTCTTATAACAAATACACATGTATGATTGATTTGAAATACTTATACATACATAATATTAATTGTTAATCTCTTTTCATCATGAATCTAGGGATAATTAAGCCAAAATTGCTAGTTCTTACTGAGGTATTGTATTTATTATGGTATACATTATGAGATATAATGTGTATTTTCTTTAATGGTAATTGGTGAGGACACAGTTGTGACATCAATCCTAGATATACAATGTAAATATGCACAACATGTTGTTTCAAAAGGAATAGCTCATTACAGTATAAAGCAATAGCGCACGCAGCAGTACGCACGTTACGCACTGTGAGTACCTTTGATTTGAAAAATGTTGTCCTCACAAGTGTGGACTCACATGCATCTTGTGCGATTGATTGAAGTGAAACAGACATTTCAGGCTTATAGAAGTGTACTGTTTATTTAGTGGTAGTAATGAACAAACAGAGGCAGATACGTTTGGTTGAAACCTTCAAAAATATCTCCTCTGATGATCCAGAACGTCAATCAGTAAAAGCACCAAATCGTCTATTTCTGGCAAAAGCGTTGTTAGTACAGTACTACTGCATTTACAGTTTCATTTGTATTTTCATTTTATTAGTGTCTTATATTCAAATTAATAATATATTTTCTTAATCAACACATAATTGACAAGTTGTGTTATTATTATTATTATTATTATTATTATTATTATCAGTATTAGCCATTTACAGCTTATCGATTATATTAGAGCTAACGGACTTTACAGTCTTATTATGTACTGCCAGGGGTGTAGTGCTGGGGGGGTCGCTGGAGAACGCTGCTCCCCCCCTTCTCTTGGGTGGGGAGAGCACCACTTCCATACTTCACATGTAGAACATTGAACTGTTTTTCTCCTATTAATATATGGAGAGATACATGTGTATAACCCATGCAAATAAGTAAAGAATACAATAACCATAAGAAACCCTTGAGAGATAAATAATGAAAAAGTTTGAATATAGCTAGCCTCTGGTCTGGAACAACAGGTGTGAATAATGTGTAAGAGAGATGAAGGGAACCTGTGTTAACGCTGTGCTAACTAAGGTGTCAGCATTTTACAATTAGATATAATAATTGGAACAGTTCTTATTTTTAGACCCATATATAACAAATAATGTAGATAAAATAAGATAAACATTTATTTAAAAGATACAACCCAATCTCAACAAGCAAATAATGGGTACATGTGACCTTACCCATCGTTTTTTGCATTTCAAAATGTTACTGATAAAAACAGAGACGTGTTCATTGAAAATCAGAAAAATGCTGCCACAAGATAAAAGAGTGATATAAATGTACTAAAAGCATATCTGGTAGAAAATGAAGAAAACAGGAAAATTCATCAAATACCAGCACAGCAACTCAAAATAGAAACAGAACCAGCATACAATCACTGTGTGCTAGTTTTTCCCCAAGTTTAAGTATGTATTTCAAATAGGTTTATCTGTAGCTTTACTGTTGTTGTGGACTAATTGGCTGTCACTGTAGGCGATATTCTGTCTCGATGGCAGCAGAAACAGTGATGCAATTTGATTGTAGTTTTCTAATGTTACAGTGTAGGTGCTATGAAACTCAGGATAGAACAAAAATACAGCTGTCTGATTGGCTGAAACACTTTACAGCATGGTGATGCAGAGTTGATATTGGCATGCGAAGGGATGTCGGTGTGGTTCAGTTGTGCGTACCATGTGAAAAATTTCTGGGGGTGCATCTGGTATAAAGACATACTTTCTCCTAACTGTACCCCAGTTTCCACAGAAACCTACCATGCCTCCATAAGACTAAAAAAGCCCTCCATGGGCAACTGTGCTTCAGCACACCAATTTGCCAGAAGCAACTCTATACAGCACATTAACTTGATAACTATATTGGCTTTTGTGTGAAGCTTTGGCAGGTAGGTATTCTGTGCTTTTCTCCCCCTAGAATGTAAGATCGATGCATACTATAGTTTTGCTGTGCATGTGTGTCATCATAGTCAAATAAATATTTTCACCACAAAGAAGGCATTTACACAAGATAATTAAATACATGGTCAATTTTATTTTACCAGGAAATAATTTTAAATAGTCTTGATCTTATTCAATAAATGGAGAAAGTTATGCCTTTGGGGGAGACTTTGACCACGGTATCCTAATTAGAATTGAGAATATCATGCAGTTTGATGTCTAATTAAGACCTTTTGATTAAGACCTTCCATAAATAAATAAAGGAAACCTGAGCTCCCCAGAAGCTCAAAAGTTTCTGCATCGATTGGGGCAGCCTTGGCAATGACTCCCCACATTTAAGTACAGCACAGACCACATGCTTAATACATTATAGAGGTTAAAACCCCACTCTTTGAAGGATTCTGAAGGCCTGCCATAAAGCAGCATAAATTATTTTGTAGTCACACAGAGTTAGTAGTTCATACTGTCCAAAGTATTGATTTATTGACATTTCCATAGGCTACCAGCACAATTTATGTTGGAGAGTGTTTGCTGTGAAACAACCCCTCTATACCATGCTTCAAAGAAAGAAAGGGCCCTATCAAAATTCTACCTCTAAACTATACAAAACTATAAAAAATAAAAGACTGCACTACTTACTGTAATTTCTTTACAAATTATAAAGGAGGATGCTTTCTGCTTTTTACTTAAGTTTTTTTTACTTCTCTTTTTTATGTGCAGTGCTCCTTCTTTATAAGGTACACCTACAGTATACATGGCTTTTAGTTGCCTCATAATGCAATTACACTAGTACTTCAAGTTTTAAGGTGGAACACAGGCATTATAAAGGGGGAGCACTGTATGTCCTAAACAATCCAGTGTTATTCCATAAATATACCTCAGAGGATACAAATTCCTTGTTCATATTCTCTCATTTCTTTAAAGTTGGCTTAAAACATAGATGGCAATTTTTAGTTCACATATGATTTATAAATCTCTTTCATGTCAATTCCTGGTAGTCAGGAACTAAGATTTTAAGTGTTAATTTTTTCTGTTTCTCCATTTGTGCTTTCGTTAGACAGACATTACTGTTCAGATTACCTTGCCATCCCATCAGTCTTCTTAATTTTTCCTCATCCTTTAATAGACTGTATTCTTTATTCCACTCATGCTGCTTGCTTCAATGTATGCAAGCCACGTTCCGCATAGCTTAAACATTATTGTGCTGTCATTCAAACACTTTGTGTCAGGCTAAGCAGCACTATGTGCTGCACACATAATAGCTTTAAACAAGAACTCAGAACACACTGCAGTTTCCAGAATTGCTGCTGCTCTCCAATGCGTCAATTTCCACAGCAAGTAATGCAATGAAAACAAAAACATAAGGATATATATATATATATATATATATATATATATATATATATATATATATATATATATATATATATATATATATATTTGGGCGTTGTTTTAAGTGACTCTGCAGCTGATGCATAGTTCACACACCCTAGTCTCGTATCTTGTAAAGCGCTTTGTGATGGTGGTCCACTATGAAAGGCACTATATAAAAATAAAGATTATATTATATATATATATATATATATATATATATATATATATATATATATATATATGTGTGTGGTTTGCAGAAGTATTCACATTTTGTTGGCACCTGAGCATACTCCACGATGCTTTCAAATTAGACTTTACATGTAGAATCTACACAAACTACTCCACATTGACAAAGATAAAAAATGCATATAGAATATAAATAATTAAGATTTACAGAGAAAAACAGATTAATCTCAGTTGCAACCCCTTTGCTTCTGGAGCCCTAAATCAGCTCAGGTGCAAATTATTTGTTTGAAAGGTCACAAAATTAGTGAAATGGTTTCAGCCTGTTTGTACTCAAAGTGGTTTAACTTGTAGATAATTTCCCTCAGGTATATAAAGACTTTCAAGCTACAACTCACATAGTGATCCAACAGTGCAATCATGAAGACCAAGGAGCTTTTGAAACAAGTCAGGGATAAAGTAGTAGCAAGGCACAGAGCAGGAGAAGGGTACAAGAAAATTTAAAAGGCGCCGATTATCCCTCTTAGCACAGTGAAGTCCATCATTAAGAAGATGATTAATTGGAAGATGCATCATACCACCCAGACACTACCCAGATCAGGTCACCCTCTCAAACTGAGCAGCCAGGCAAGCAGGAAACTGGTTCGGGATGTCATTCTGAAGCCAACAATGGCCTTGAGAGATCTGCAAAGTTCTGTGTCTGAGATGGGAGTCAGTGTTTACACATCAACAATACATCTGTCTCGCACTGTGTATCTATCTATCTATCTATCTATCTATCTATCTATCTATCTATCTATAAAGTATAAATACAGTATATATGTATATTTAGAAAATGATTTAGTGCGAACAGCCAATCAACTTCCAGATCTAGTGGGCTTCTATTTTGCATAGATGCTCGCTGGAACATTGAAGCGCTTAACTGTGAAATACATTTTAAAATCAATCCGCACACAAATACTGGCTTTTCCCCTTAACATTCTAACCTAAAACTAATCTGATAACATAAACAGCTACTTAAACATACTTTCTGACACTGGTCTAGAGACAAGGGAAATCATGTCTGTGACAGGACACCGTAATGAAGGCTCAATTTGCAGCTACCGGACAGCAAATCAACAGGAAAGTCACGATTGGTCCACAATTCTGTCATTGACTGGATCCCAAACAACACCCTCCCTCAAAAATAGCCAGTCAAACTGCCAACCCTGTTTCAGTTCTTTCCGGACAAGCCAATCCACTCCCTGCCTGCTTGAATGACGCCCTGCCTCCAACAACAAGTTTCGAGTCCAACTCAATACTACACAGACTACTCAACAATTGTACATTTCCATATACATTATAATAAGAAAGATTAAGACTGCAATAAATAAATATGTTAGCAATAATACAAATTTTAATAATAATAATAATAATAATAATAATAATAATAATAACGTTTTCTCCACGTGTATGTTGTTTTTCTATTCTAATTACACCGTGTAACAAATTATTATAATTTTTTCTGTTCCTGGGTAGTAAGTGTTATTTCCTAATGCTTATGCCTCAAAAGTATAGAAAATGGCTATTATTCCCCACAAACTTTGCTTTTGTGACCAGGACAGTGATATTTCAAAATATCACTATTTCCAATGGGAAAACGAGCTAATGTGTGTCTTTTCGTTCACATAAAGTCAGAAGAAAACAACATATGAATCCAAATTAACATGTATTTATACTAAAGTAATACAAAAATGACTACAAAAGATTTAGACGTGAGTAGTTTTTCGAGATTTATGATTATACTGTAAATATAGTATAATCGTAAATCTCGAAAAACTACTCACTTCTAAATCTTTTGGAGCAATATTACTGAATTGTCCGTGTCTCGGTTTGTTGTTCTTTAAAGATGCTGTTTGAGCTCCTGTCGAGCTGACAGACTGTGCTTGATTGATTTGGCAGTTGCAAATACAGGATTGGTTGCTCTCATCGGGGCAAAATATTGATTGGCTGCTTTTAGTGGATAATAAAATAAATGTGGACCAATTGTGTCTTTTTTAAGTATTTACTGTCCAATAGATGTGAACTACACTTAAAAATACAGCAATCAAAATGAAAAAGCCAGTTTTTCCGGGGGTTGATTTTAAATTAGATTCACAGGTGAGAGGTGATGTTTTATCGGGCATCTATGTATGCAAAGAGGCCCGACAGGGTGTCTGTACACACCAAACATACAGACGCCTTGGGGCGTGGTGAATCCCCAGATGAAGCCAAGGGCTTCCAACACCCAATAAGTCTGTATATTGGATGTATACGAACACCCTGAAGGGCCTTATTGCATTTGTAATCGAGGTCAAACTGCGGATTTGAGAAAAAAAATAATTTAAAAGGTAAAAAAATATATATTTTGTATATCCACCAATAAAAGAACTAAAAAACTAGTCCCATTTAGAACGTCTAACTGAAAACTAAGTAAAGCTAAATAAATAACATGTAAAAGTGAGTAAATATTTAATTTAAACAGTCCAATTTATTGTTGATGTGTGTTAAATTGTACATTGCTATTGAATGTAAATTGTTGAAAGAAAAATCCACCAGGCAGTGGTATCACAACACCACTGGATTATATAGAATTTTTTTCTCTGTGCAGGAAGCTACGGTTTCAGAAGAACCAGAGGGCAGAGGACAGGAGTCTTGTTCGTCCGTAATTTTCTGTTGTAGGATTTTACACCAAGCTCGTCTTTCAGCGGAAGAAGCAGTCCAGTTGTGGATCATGTTCAGAAGTGTCTTTTTGTGATTTCCTGCAGCTTTTACAAATCGCTAAAAAGACGTTGTTTGAAGTGATGAAATAAGGGTGAGTATGTATGTTGACTTCCAGATTCTGTTTTCATTTAGATAGGAGTTTATTCCAGCCTGGAGACTAATGTAGCTTGAAATGTTATGTTTGTGCCCCTTGCATTGACCTTTCTTACATTTCCCTAGAAATCCTTAAGTATTTTGTTTAAGTGTATATTTTCTAGTGTTGATAATTTAGTTTGTTGATCAATTAGTTTATGTTTCATCCAGTCCTGAAAGATGGTGATTGCCCATTAATTATTTTAATTTTTTTGTGTGTTGTGCTATCTTCTCATTCATTTAATTATTCTCTCCCCCCTCCCCCCCCCAAATCGTCACGTTTATTTACTACTTTTGAGATTTTCTTTGGTGGTTCAGTGTCTGCAGATTGAAAGACATTCATATTTTCAGATACTATACTGTAGTTGGCCACTCAATTTTATAGCTACTGTAACTTAATGGTAAAGATGGCTACTGAATATTCTGCGAAGGCCTGTGAGGCAGTTCAGTGATTTTTAATATGTGATAAGGTCACAACTGTCCGTATACATCATATATACAGACAGTTGGAACCTTGCTAAACCAATCACATTGCTTATTTCATGTTCCACAGCCACAGATGGATTATAACCCACTTTGACTATGACAGAAGACTATACGTTTCTTACATTCTGTTTATACAATTTGCATTCTCAAAGTGCTACCCTGTGGGGAAAAAAATATAGAATGATCCCCCTGCACCCCTTATAGCCATTTAATTAATTTAAAAGATGCAAATTCAGAACTCAGAATTCAGCAAAACCCCTTGAAGAGCATTATGATTATAATCACAGGAACCTGGAGACCTGTTTTTATAGACACTTCAAGACAGTTGAAAGCACTGATAATTCTGCACTGATGAGGTTATTGCAGTATAATCAACCAGCTCACGTTTATTGTAGAAGTTGAACTCCAGCTGGGGGATGCACCCCACTGAGAACTTCATTAATCCAGTTTTAAATCTATAGGGTCTGCCCAATGTTAAATATCCTGCTGGCAACCTGGCCCTTTAATTCTTTTAATCCATTTGAAAGAGGAAAATCAGAGCTTTAAAATTAGGTCCTATTTGTATATTTGTAGAGGACCATGTTAGGAGATGTGAATGTGAGTGTTTTGAAATGTTACTGCTGTGCTGTAAGACAGATCTTTACAAAATAAGAGAAATGGCGACACCAAAGTCACAAGGACCTATTTTCTGATAAATATATATTTGTTTTCCGTGTTTGTGGATCAGATGCACGAGACATAAGCCTGTTATGGTTATGTTGCCATGGTCACCACCGTGCTGGCCATTCAAGCCACAGTGAACAGCCCCACCTTGTGCCACACGATCAGGGTTCCTGGGATGAATCATTTGAATGCGTCTTTTTGTTTTCTTCTGCATACTTTCAATTAATCTTTTTATTTTTGTTGCTTTTGGTCCATCTTGTATATATAGCCATACCAGTATATATGGCCATACCAATATTGCCTTAAAAATTTAAAGTGACTTTGACTATATCCTGCAATTACATCCTAGTTTCTCTGTTTATTCCCAGAGCTCATCACCAGACTCCTTACAGGAATGGTCTGGGTGACATGGGACTGATGTACTTAAAAGTTCAATCCATTGCTTGTTAGTAGCTACACCTAGCATCATTTCCTAACCACCACTGGACATTTTAAGTTTAGACTATTGCCCTTCCTATCAAGGCAGATCAGATCAAAACAGCATGGAAAAATGCAGACTGACATTGTCAATGTGCAAGTGTTATTATTCACTCTCCTACTACCTCTACAGAGCTTAGTATATAAAAATAGAAAATCCCACTACAAATAATATTTTCAAGATGACTCTTATGTAATACAGCTGAAATAATCCTTTGGAAATGGAAAATACCTGCTGAAGTCTGGTATATGTTCAGGTATCAATAAAATTAAACATAGGTAAGATAAATGTGTTTTCTTTGCTGCCAACCGACTTCAGAGATGCAAGTGTTAATTTACTTTTAAGGCCTTTCCTGTAGATGCTGACTTATCTTCTACAATCAGTATTGGTTTAGTCAACCTTTTCTGAAAATGATGGGAGTTGGAAGAGTGAATTACACTAAGCCAAACTTGACATATGAAAATTTCCTGGTATGGTGAAACATGACAGAGGAGGTGACTTGACCCCCATAGACTTAATATAAGAATTGGGGCTTGAACATAACATCACCTCTCTTTAGACTTGTGTAAGCAGTTTTGTTTTTTGGCAGGCAGATGAGTCTGCAATTGAAGCCCTTGAAATATGAGGCTGAAAGGATTGTGGTTATCCTTTCATGTCTCAGATCTTGCAATGAGGATCGTAGGGCATTGCAGTGCATCCTTTATCTATATATATTTAAGTGGGGATGCATTATTAATATAATTTTCATTCAGCCATCTGATACCAAATGCAGTGTATTAAAAGTTGTAGGCTTGTCGACCATCAAAAAAAAAAAAAAAAAGTTCTACCTAGTGTATATACTGTCAACAGCTACAAAAAAATTGCAGGTGCATTGTTTTTTATATATGTATTTTAAACAGCCTGTTGTGTCTGTTGCTCGCTTTGAGCTTCTTCTGCATTCTCAAAGTCCCTGATCACATTAACTGGATTTACACAGGGTCTGCCCCCAAATTCTACTGCACAGTTCGAAATGCTGCATGTGTTTAGTAGCGGTCACTCCTGGAATTGTAAAGTTAACAATTCCTTAACTTCTTCCTGTCTTCACTTACTACCTTGTTCTTGATCAGCCATGCATTTGAAAAAAAATGAAAGCGTGTAACACAGATGACAAAAATACCCATCATGTCCGCTATACAGTCATGTGGGATGCTGACTTTCAATCCATGCCCACTACAGTGCTTCAGTGACAACATAGCATTTCACACAGGATTTGAAACAGTTGCTCGCAAGGTGGTTCAGATACAGCATAAAATATGATGGTTTTGTGACGGTATAGGTAATTCACACAGACCTAGAGCTAATCTAGAGGAAAGTAGGATAAATTAATGTTTACTATAAATCATTACTAACATGAAATGTAGGTCTTTCATAACCAACCATTTAAGACAAGGAAAGTAAAATGCAGAGCATTCAAGGTAAGATTTACTACATCAATATATTACATTGAGTCTTTTAATGTCTTCAGGTAATACAAAAACTGCTCATTACCCAAAGCACTAAATTTCATTAAGGAAGGTGCTCTGAAGTTCAATTTGAATTGCTGTAGAGATCTCAGGTCTTACATGCCTCATTTTCTATTTGTGTTAATTCAAACCCAGTACCAAAGAGGTGAATCAAGGTCTAATTAGCTCCAACCATTTTATAGGTCAACATAAAATAAAGGTAGTCCAAAAAAGTAATATACAGTACCATAATGAACACAAGCAGGACGAGTTGAAACCTGAATATTGCATTCCATGATTTAAAAAAAATAAAAAAAATAATTGTGAATGCATCACTATCTTTATTTATTTTATTTTCATTTATAAATAATGTTGTGCCCAATTATTTTGTTCCCCAATTCTCCCCAATTCTCTTTTTCCCCTTGAAGGATCAGTGGGTGCCCTCCAATCCCATGACCAAGACAGTTTCCTCTTTAACACCCAGGAACTCGAGAGAGGATGTCAGCTAGCTACTGGCCACTGTAGGTGTCCATCCAAACTCACCAGGTGCCTGGCCAGCAGGGTCCGCTGAAGTGCAATGAGGAGAAAATCCCTGCTGGTTTTGCCTCCCTAACCCTCATGAGCACCAGAGCCAACGTGACGCTGCCTCAGGAATCCCCAGCGAAGATCGGTGACTTCACGCAGCCAGGATCCAAACCAGCACTCCCGACTGTATGACTTACCCTGCACACCGCACGGCTCTGCTTCTACCACATAGCCACTCGGGGACCCCTGCATCACTACCCGAAGCAACGTTTTCAGTTTGTGCCATTACCAAACAAAGCACTGTATACCCAGCAGGATACTGTACACACAATCATATAACTGTATAGTATTTCTCTTTTGGTAGTCATTTATTATTTTAATTATGTTTGCCGGTTGTGTGTTTTGCCATCAACTCCAGTATAATGACATGACCATCTGACACAATTAACATTACAGTAGAATTATATTGGGTAGTTTGGATAGGAGTATTATTATTATTATTATTTTTACTATTCTTGTAAAGCTGTTGCAGAAAAACCTAGTCTAGCAGCGGTACCAGGGGGAATGTACAGGGAAGGTTTACAGTGAGAAAACTCAAAGGATTCAGACAGTGTAGGGGAGAACTCTCCTAATCTGCAATCATTTTACAGCTCAGTGTAAACGCACTGCCAAGGCAATCACTAGTCAGTGCCACAGAAACCATTTTGAAAATCTGATAATACTAAGTGAAATGCTAATTTTTTTTTTACCTGTTGGTTTTTAAAGATACTGATCCCCCCCACCTCCCCCACGACTTCCAAGGTGTCCATGAACTAACTTAAAATGTTATTAATTATTCAATTTGCATGAGGGACCATTTCTTGTATTGGAAGTTTCTTCTGTTTTGTAATTGATGTATTGCTGTTTATGTATACTACTTGTTTTAAGCTTGTCTACTTGAATCTACTAATTGAATAATCATTTAATTAAGAAAGATGCATATAAATGGGGGTTGTTTCTAAATAGCTAACACTATCCGCCTGACGAAAGCACAAGTGTGTCGAAACGCGTTGTGGTGTACAGCTATCTGTATGTGTGCTGCTTTTGTTTTTAACAATAAAATGAAATAAGTAATTTGTAGTGGTCATGTTCTTATAAATAGAAGTTATATGATAAGAGTGCAACCAAGAAATCTCTACAAGGTCAACTATCAAGCTACAACAGCGATAAAACTACTTGGATCTTTATTTTTTATATTAGTTTTCACCTCTAATAACAAGCATTGTGCTACACTTCATGTGTTTTAGTCACTTAACCTCCTTGTGCTCCGTCTTTCGCGTGAGACATTGTTTTAAGTGACTCTGCAACTGATGCATAGTTCACACACCCTTGTCTTGTATCTTATAAAGTGCTTTGTGATGGTGGTCCACTATGAAAGGTTCTATATAAAAATAAAGAGTATTATTATTTCTTAAGGTCCACATGATACACCAAAACCAGCACACAGAAACATCCATGCCATTATTATCAGCCTAAAAATGATGTTTTGATGGACAAATACATGTACTATTGTTTTACAAATACAGAAACAAATTATTCTGTGTCCATAATAATAAAAGTGTATGGAGGTTACTTAGTGCTTGTGGCAAAGTGCCCGCCCCTGTGTGTATTTTGTGTTATATGTTGTATGTTAATGTTGGTGTATAGTCATTGGTACACGGGATATAAATGGGTCTGTGTAACACCAGTGTTTAAAATGTATATTAGTATTTAGGCACAAGGATTGCACAGCACGTGCAAGTAAAAAGTAATAATATGTGAGCATGGGGAATTGCACTTTATTAATTCAAGTGCAGTTGTACCGCATCTCCAATTGAATGATTGATTAGCAATCGAGTCTTGGTACAGCTGCATAAAAGCAGCATGTTTTTCACTCACTCGGGGTTGTGTGTTCGGGAGTGGAGAACGGGGGAGAGAGAGAGAGGGAGAAGCGTAATTATAAATATCAATTGTTACGATTGCTGGAAGCACCAGCACCATACTTGTTTTGTGTAACGTTCGTCCACCCTGTTTTGTTAGTGTCTACTCGTTTTGTTTGTCTATTTAATTTGGCCTCACATGCCGTGTGCTGTTTTTGTTACAAACCTTTAATTTTCTGTCTGTTCAATTACTAAACTACACATCAGTGCCTTCACCATTCCCAAACCTGTGTTCTGAGTCAGTTCCTGTTTCTGGTCTGACAACCGCCACCCCGGCTGTCTTTGTGACAGTGCTATATCCCTATTATAACCAACTGTAGGTAATGCATCCATTACAGCATTTAGATCCGTTGACCTGCGTTCAGAAGCTGCTATTGGGTTATAGTTGAAAACCAAATATATATTACATGTTTCTAGTGAACATCTACTCTGTATTGCCAGCAATACAGAAGGAAACTTTATCCACTGCAGGTGTTCACTTGAGATGCTGGAGCACTTTTACTGATCTAACGATTGCAAGAATCAGAAAAGGGGACAGCACCTTTGTCATTAATTTATACATATTTCATACCAGAATTGCCCACTAGGGGCACAAAATAGCAGCAGAGGTTCAATGTCTATGAAGAAATTAAAGAAGATAATACCAGCTAGCAGACATGGTGGTTAGCATTCAACTAACTAAAACACACATCCTATAAATATATACATACTGTACACACACACACACACACAAATGTTACAGCTGCAATTTACACATAGGTGCAGCATAATCATAAATACATGTGCATATCTGTATGGTATAGCAGCTGCATGCATAAACAGGCCTTTAAGGCTAAAATCTTCCTACTGCTTACATTAACACTGGCAAAACTATGCAGATGTCACCGACAGATCTAACGTGTTTCTTAAGTTGGAAATTCCTAAGGTCTCATCTACATTTGGTAGACATTTGTTTAAATCTGCAGCAGCAGACAGTTGGCATGCGTTACAAACAGATTAATCAACTTAATTTATTCTAACACTTTTAGCCACAACAAATATTCTACTAACTGATCCTTGTAATTGTTAACTCTTCACTGAATGGGGTTTCTTACATATTTATGGGATTTTGTGTGTGATGTAGATATTGTGTGCATGGTTTTATGTTTTGGATGCTAACTGTATGTTGTCTTTGCTGCAGTCTGATATTTACTGGCCAAGTCAGTATTTTAAATGAGAATATGTTCTCAACTGAAGTCCTGCTGTGGTTTTACTGGTGTTACTGCAGGTTCTCTTTCAGCTGGTGCCTTCTCTGGTTACACAGTGAGACATGTCGTAATAAACAGAGAACATTACATTTTTCCAAACTCTTGAATCTAGATGTTTTGTTCACCTCAACACAGTGGATAATGACCTGCAGTGCCACGCAATAAACAGCTAATCTGTAAAGCAGTGGGACTGCTGCATGGAAGATAGTGTTCAAGCTCTGCCTCAGGCACATGACAAAACATTTCCATAAAAAGACTCAGATTTTAATTACAGCTGTATTGATCTTGAAAATAAATATGCACCCTGATCCAGTCTGCTTTTTGTCCCTTTCTTTAATTCTTCAGTTTGTATTTTAGAGGGTTGTAATTGTAGATGCTGCTGGAAGCATATTATACCGTCTTCTGAGGGTATTCCCTTGGGCTACCTTGCAATGAGTCATTTACTTGAATAGGCTACAAAAACAAAACAAAATGTTGCTGCGTCATGTTTTGTGTTTGCTGTTTTTTCCTAACCAGATCTTGCAAATACTGTTGTGGACTACAGTATTCCCCAAACTGGCCACAATTTGTATTAAAGGTAGTCAACCAGCAAAATAAATAGTTGAGAAGTCAGCCTAATATTTGTAAATATGGTATGTGTGCGCCCCACTTTTTTTGTCTAAGAGCTTATACTGTTTGCAATACTACAGCATTGCTATCACATCTGCTTTAAGCATATTTAAAAGACATGGTATGTAAACAAAAAACATGTTTCATCCTGTAAATTAGAGTCGTGTATATGTCAACAGGTTGACACTAGTCCACCCTTGTTACCAACTACTCGACTACCATTACTTTCAAAGAGTACTGTAACTTGGCCAGAGATGGGCAACTTCAGTCTTGGAAGGCCCTTCTATACTATGTTTAACATGTACAGTAGGATAATTAACTGCTTTGGGACCTGGATGATTCAATTTAACAATTAGGAACAGGGTTGCCAAAGACCTGGAAGGGCCACCCTTAAACAAGTATTGGTTTGCTATAACCCAACTCAGGGTAGATGGTTAGAGGTAAATTGGGCAGAGGTAGGAGATTTTTTTTTTTCTGCTGAAGAGCTGTTATGAAGACAACGTTTTCTGTTTATGTACTGAAAAATGTACTGGGAGAAACTGAATATAGAGGTTGTTTCTTACATGTTTAATCTCTCAGAGCATGGGAAATATATAGGTAGGGTGGGTATCTGCAAACCAACACACACACACACACACTCTATATATATATATATATATATATATATATATATATATATATATATATATATATATATATACATACATACATACACAGTGCCTTGCAAAAGTATTCAGACCCCTGACCAATTCTCTCATATTACTGAATTACAAATGGTACATTGAAATTTCGTTCGGTTCGATATTTTTTTTTTAAACACTGAAACTCATTTTTATTGTAAGGTGACATTGGTTTTATGTTGGGGAATATTTTTAAGAAAAATAAAAAACTGAAATATCTTAATTGCATAAGTATTCAACCCCTGTGCTGTGGAGGCTCCCAGTTTGCATCGATGAAAGAAATTGCCCTAACGAGGACACAATTACCTTACCATGGCCTCCACCTGTGAACCATTAAAGTTGCTGTCACATTTTCTGGATAAAAACCCCACTGTTGAAGGATCACTGGTAAGGCTGTGAATTTGAAGGAAAATGAAGACCAAAGAGCATTCTACAGAAGTTAGAGATAAAGTAATACAAATGCATAGATTAGGGAAAGGGTACAAAATAATATCCAAGTGTTTGGATATCCCAGTGAGCACAGTTGGATCAATAATCAGGAAGTGGAAGCTGCATCACACCACCCAGGCACTGCCAAGAAAAGGCCGTCCCTCAAAACTCAACGCTCAAACAAGAAGGAGACTTGTGAGAGAAGCCACAGAGAGGCCAACAATCACTTTGAAGGAGCTACAGAGTTCAGTGGCTGGGAGTGGAGTAATGGTGCACCAGTCAACCATATCAAGAACTCTGCCTGTATGGGAGGGTGGCAAAAAAGAAGCCGTTACTCAAAAAGTACCATCTGAAAGCACGTCAGGAGTTTGCCAGAAAGCATGAGCGTGACCCAGCTGCGATGTGGGAAAAGGTTTTGTGGTCAAATGAGACCAAGATAGAGCTTTTTGGCCAAAACTCAAAGTGATATGTGTGGCGCAAACCTAACACTGCCCATGCCTCAAGACACACCATCCCTACAGTGAAGTATGGTGGTGGCAGCATCATGCTGTGGGGATGCTTCTCATCAGCAGGGACTGGGCATCTTGTTACAACTGAAGGAAGAATGGATGAGGCAAAATACAGGAAAATACTGCAAGAGAATCTGTTTCAGTCTGCTAAAAAACTGAAGCTTGGGAGGAAATTCACCTTTCAGCAGGACAATGATCCCAAGCACATGGCCAAAGCAACATTGGAGTGGCTCAAGAACAAAAAGGTGAATGTCCTACAGTGGCCCAGTCAAAGTCTTGATCTCAATCCCATTGAGAATCTGTGGCCCTATTTGAAAATTGGGGTCCACAAGTGTCGTCCAACCAACCTGAACAACCTGGAGCAAATCCGCCAAGAAGAATGGGCCAAAATCACTCCGACACTGTGTGCAAAGCTGGTACATACTTACCACAAAGGACTTAAAGCTGTTATTGCCGCGAAAGGTGGCTATACCAAATATTAATGTGTGAGGGTTGAATACTTATGAAAGCAAGATATTTCAGTTTTTTATTTTTCTTAAAAATATTTCCCAATATAAAAACAATGTCACCTTACAATAATTGATTTTGAATTTCAGTGTTTTAAAAAAAAAATATCGAACAGAACGAAATTTCAGTGTACCACTTGTAATTCATTAATATGAGAGAATTGGTCAGGTGTCTGAATACTTTAAATAAAAGGCTAAATATAGTACTAATACCTAATCAAGTTACCTTTTTTTGTTAAGCATGCATAAAAGATACACAATGTTTGTTTGTTTTGTTTGAATACTTTTCCAAGGCACTGTATGTATGTATGTATGTATATATATATATATATATATATATATATATATATATATATATATATATATATATATATATATATATATATATATATATATATATATATGAAATAGTACTTGAAATCTAAAAAGCAAACACAAACTCTTCCACACCAAGGACAGAAACAAGCACTTAAAACTCAGTGTGTCATTATTATTCAGACTAAGGATAAGAAATATCTTTACAGACTTGTTTCATGCTGAGATATGGACACTTGCTGTGTCTCTGGGGTAATTCAAGTTTCAACCTCTGATGGTGGTCCTTTGATGATAACAAACGAAGACAAAGGAGATTAGAAACCTGGGCATTGGTGTACAAGCATTTTGCATCCCAGTGTGATTTCCTCAATCCCATGAATAGAAACCTTGCTCGTGATGGATAAACTAAGCACAGGCAGGTACTCTTTATTATATGCGAGTGAAACGTCCGCTCACATCTTCCAATGCGATTTTGTTCCACATTAAATTTAATATTGACGTTTTGTTTTACTATTTTATAAACAAATACTGATTGATGATTCATTTAACATTTTTAATTGGACAAATATCAAGTATGATTTCTCCAAGGTTAACTCGGTGCTTGTTAATTCCCAGCGAAATACAATTATTCTGTATTATAATATATGCTTAGGCCAGCAGAAATATCTGATGATCACTCCAGTTGAACCACTGCTAACCAACTTCTGCTCATCAGTGTCAGGCTTGTTATGCCTTGATCTCCTACAGTTTATGCTTCTGCTCTGTCAAGGAGCCCTTAAAAGGAGAACAATCCCCTCATTGCTCATGTTCCTTGCAAAAAAACATTTCTACAGCAGCTTGCTATATTGTAACATTATCTTATGGTATTCAAGAGGACTTCTGCATGGTAAATTGGCATATTTTCTAAATATAGTACTAATACCTAATCAAGTTACCTTTTTTTGTTAAGCATGCATAAAAGATACACAATGTTTGTTTACAACTCGGGGACAATGAGCAGGATACCAATTTCACAATCTGACTCATACACTCCTTTGTGAATAGAGTGGGGAATGCTCTCTATGAGTGATCATTTGCATATTGAAAACGGGAATCTCAGCAAATTATCAACTATATTAATTAGGACTTTGTTATCTACTGCTAGTATTGTTATAGTTCCCTGCCTAAGGTCTTGCACTTATGAAAATGTATTTCTATTCAAATAAAATAACCAGGCATGACAGAAAATACCCAAATAAGCCAAACTGATATATGCACTTTAAAAGATGCACCTAATGTACAACAACAATACAGAATGCAAGTTCCATGCAACCTTTACAGATATCTGGCCTGTAATGGTGGCAACTGATTACTGTTGCATATTTTAGATTAAATAATCCACATCTTGTCATACTTACAACATCAAAGAGATGTGTATGTATGTATGTACACACATGCTGTATACTCTGAACCATTTATCTAAAAGATTACATGCACTATTTGAGAGCCTTTTTTCAGCAGCACAGCTGCATAAAAATACCACCACAGTTTAAGTGCTCAGGAATTCCCTTGTAAATTTCACGTAAGAAAATCTACTACAGACCTTTTTCCCCTCAAAAGATCTCAGCAACAGTGCATGAAATTGGATTGAATTTTGACAATGACCAATACACAAACCTTTTTATATGTCACTACTTGGGATGATTGCCATCTAATTGCAATTAAAAAGAGCACAGTGGAACAAGGAAAATATACATACCTCTGCTGCCTGCATTAAATCTATTGGATTAGTAATCAAGGGAAACAGATTTCTTGATACAGTGATGATGCTGCTATCATTAGTACTGATGAATGACAGAAAGTGAAACGAGAAAGTCATATTGTCTCTGGTAAAGTTTTCTTTTAAAAGGTAAATTCATTCTTTCAACATAACCCAGTGTCCTCACTACACTTATCATACACAATTAAGCAAATAAAGAAGTAACCCCCCCACCCCCACAATTCAGATGTATACAGATTAAAAGTGTGGATAACAACTGTATCTGTATTACACAAAGATTCAAGCACCAGAAGTAAAAAGTGATGTAGCACCAACTGTTACATTTTAACAACACTTTGCATGTACCTTCTAAACAACAACTGGCAGAAGACAACCTTCAATATACTAACCCACAGTCCAACTTCCAGAAACAATTTGAATTTAGAAATAATGTCTCAAATTGCACCTTCTTGTTCTTACAATTAAAAAGACAGAGACAGGACAAGATAAATGCTCCCTCTAGGGTCACTGTCCAGTTTGGCTCCGATCATCTGGCTTCCAAAGCAGCAAACAGGCAGAGAGGCTAGCGCTAACGGTACCAAAAAGGCTGCTGGCCTTTGTCGTTTTCCTAGTACATTCAGATACATCACCAGTGCCACTGCAGGAGGTGTTTGAAGAGAGCGCGGAGAGACAGCTTTTCTGTATACATACAGTACTAACACTAAATCTGGACCTTTTAGTTTCAAGTGCAAGTAGAGGAAAAAAAGCATCTACTTCCACTTCCTTCTGTACAACTTGTATTTGAATTCTAAGATACAGCTTCTTATAGAAAACCAGTTAAAGGCACAGTCAGGGATATAGCACATGCACTCTTACCTTTAATTGGGTGTTTCAAAATCTGCTAAGGTCCTGTAAGTATTATATATGTATATGTATGAATGTGTGTGTGTGTGTGTGTGTGTATATATATATATATATATATATATATATATATATATATATATATATATATATATATATATATATATATATATATATAGCTCAGCATATCCAGCAGCACATCTGTACAGTGCATTTCCATTGCTTGTGTGGAGCGAGAACTGCCAGGATGCTGCGAATGGTACATCAAGCAACTTTGTGTGTATGTGTGTGCATGTGTGTGTATAGCTGCTCGGACTCTAAAGAAAACCTGGCCTGCCTCTTCACTCGTGAGGGATTGGATTCAACAAGAAAACAGAATCTCTCTCTTTTTGTCTCCCTCTCTCCTTCACGTACTGCACAGTACAGGCAGATGAAGGACTAATATCAACAAGGACCAAAGGTTAAGAAATCCAGAAACCTCAATTATTAATTAAAAACATGGCGATGCTTCTGAATTCTTACTGTGAATGATTGCTCACATACGTAATATATTTATATTCTAATAAATAGTTCACAACTGAAAACAGGATTCAATATAAAGAAAACATCTTCGACAGGAGGTTTGAATAAAAAATCTATATAATTGTACTGCTAAGAGAATCTGGATCAGTGTTTAATTTTAAACACAATCTTAGTCAGCAGTACCCTTGTAACTTATGATCTTCATATGCTAACCATTTTATTCTTGTACAAGCTATGTCATATGTTTTTGCTTTAAAACTGAGTTTAACTGTATTAATTTGCATAATTATTTCAGGGTGACTAGACAGGAGTGGTATTTCTTTCCAAGCTATCTCGTCCAATGTTTATAGTGACCCATTTGGGCATGCCTGGCACAAACTGCTTCTTCATTATTTGTATCTTGTACAATGGTCAATTTATCAACAGCAGTGCCAGACAGTGCAGTGTTCTTTTGCCCTCTGCTAACACAAGCAAGCAAAGAACATTACCTGGCAAATCTGTCAAAGACACAGACTGCCACTTTAGTGTCATCCCATTTATATACTGACAACATTGTTAGGATTCATTTTAAAAAGGCGCTCATGCAAACAAGAAATATGATCGCAACTAGTGACGGTAACTAAGTGTTTTCTGTCTACTGAATTATGATTTTCTCTGTTCTAAGAAAAGAAAGGTGAAACCAAGTTAATTGAAATGATTTTAATCATTTCACTAACACTATGCTAAATACTAAAATAATGTTTTAGATCTCTAAACAAATATCTTGTGTCAATCAATAGCTAACATAATTCCCCCAGTTACCGTGAAAAAAAAAATCAAAATGAAATGCCACACTGTAAAGTGACGCCTCCTTTTAAAATAAATGCTATCAGATTTAAATCATATGCATTTCCATTTCATCTGAGATTAGTTATAGATTACTTTCATGATTCTGGTGACTGACAGGGAAAACAACATATCATTTTATTGCTCTCTCCTAGTTTAATAGCGGCTGTGCCTCATGATGACCCAGAGAAGAAAACATATTACCATGGCAATGCACAGAAAAACCTTGTACAAACTCCAGAATAAAACATGCATTCCTCAAATACAGCTCATATCCCCTTATCACCATGTAACAAACTTATTACTTGATGAATTTATCTATAAGAAGAAAAAAAAAACAGAGGCAAGACACAGGGTGCAAGGCAGGACTACACCCTGGATGGGATACCAGTCCATCACTGGGCACCACACACATGGCAATTTAGAATGACCAGTCAACCTGAACAGCCTGTCTTTGGACTGTGGGAGGAAACCAGAGTACTGGGAGAAAACCCATGTGAACACGGGGAGAACATGCAAACTCCAGACAGACAGACCCCTAGGCTGGAATAGAACCTAGGATCATGGTGCTGTGAGGTAGCAGTGCTAACCACTATGCCACTATGCCACTGTGTCACCCTGAGAGGCAATTATATTTTGCAATAACAGTACTAAACAATAATAAAAAAATATCTGTAATCAATATAATACCTACAGGCATATTATGCTGTTCTCAAACCAGCGCTCCTCTCTGAAAGATGCCAAACTGGGAGGTTGTGAACTGTGCACACCACGAGATTTAAACACCAGCTTACCTTCTGTAACAGCTACAGGAAAACAAGCGTTTCATTTCAGAACTTAATTTGTTTATTTTATCTATCTTTAACCTTTAGTTCAGCTGACAAGCCTGTAAGCAAAATGAGAAGACAGTGTGGCCATTGAGTCCAACTGACTCTTACTGTGTGAATACAAGGGGTCCAATGTGCCTACTTGTAATACAATTGAAGTCACAAACAATAATGCTGTTTTTGTAGTTATAGTGTAGTAGCATGTGTTATTCCAAAATAAAAGTATATCAGTATTTACTTGTTACAATCACCTGTACAGTTAACATATAGTTACTAAAATGTTTATATGTAATAACAGTGTTATTAGAAAATTATTAAGTGCCATCTGTCAATCAGCATCTAGCTTTAGCGTGCTTCTAAATAATAGTGTTTGTAATGCATCAATTATTGTCTATTATTACCTGTCTGGTATTCTAAATATTGCATTATTAATTTTAAAATGGCTGATTAATCATTCACTATAACACACACATCCTTCTGAAAATTACTTTTTCAGATGTTTTTTTTTTTTTCCTCATTGAAAAAAAATAAAAGCAATCTGACAATGAATGCCTTTGCATTTTCTAGATAAAAAAAGAAGCTTAGGAGCAATGTCTTGGAGTTTATGAATATTATTTAAACAGCTATTCATCTCTTATACCCATCAGATAATTATTTTTTATGTATAAAATATGTTTTCCTATGCTGGTATGATATGCTTTATGAAGGTTTAAAAAAACTTAAAGGAGTACTGGCTTATGTTTGTAGACACCTCTCCACCACTGGCTTTCATCACATATCTGTGTATATGGATGCCTGATAGGGCGTTGATGCTGAAAATGTAGTAAGTGTTCGCAATGGTATTATTGGAAAATTAAAAGTTCTGCCTAGACTGAATGGATTAAACTAAATAAAATAAAACCTGTGCAAAATGAAGGCATCAACATTTCCCAGCAAAGTTAAATTGTGCAGGAGGACTGGAAAATGAAGTCCGTATACATACAAGTTTTGTGTCAGCCCAGCTGCTGTCCAAGGCACTGCTATTGTCTTTGCTTTTTTATTAAACCCCAAATGTAAGGAACAGATTGAAGACAAAACCACTAAACCAATTTGAAATGTCTTTACATTTTTATTTCTTGAGAATTTGGAATGTACATTTTATTATCACAAAAAAAAGCTGTAAACTGTTACTCTCTGGACACCAGTAGTGATTAATACACCACTGCCTTGCTCTAATTCAGAACCACAAACCAAAAGAATTACGCAGAATCATTACAAGAACTTCAGTTATTACTTAATAATAATGCTAATGCAAAACAATCGTTTCTATAAACAGGCATTTACATAGAAATGACTCACTTGTGATCAGAACATATCCACAATGGCAAAACAAAGGGAGAGAGGTCCCCAAGAAAGACAGCTGTGGCTGAAAACAGTACTGATGGACAGAGGGAAAATACGAATAGAGAGGTTTGTCAAGTCTAAAATATTAATGACTAAATTAATTCACAGCCATGGAGACACCTTCCAGAACCTTGTGGAGTCTATGACGTGCCCTGTCAAGGTACTGGTCATAAAGTGTATTACATACAGTATATCAGTGTTTTTTTTTTCTGTATAAAGAGATGTCCGAGATCTGACTGGCTACTGACTACTGTTTAATTGTAATATGCTTTCTTTAAATTCAAACTATAATTGTATTTAAAATCTCACAGGGGGTGAGGGAGTATGGCTGTTTATAATACTTAAGGCAAGCACATTGAGCAGATGTTACTGAGCTTTTAATTAATCAATCGTGTTCCAAACATTGTAGAAGCAATTGAAGGCTGCATTGCCAATGCTGGTGTATGCATTGGTGTACTGTTTTATTTTTATTGCATTTTATTTTTGTTAGTGTCCTTTATTTTACCACTGATTTCCTCTCCAATTTAGAATGCCCACTTATTTTTCCCCTCTACACAACAATTCCCCACACAGCCAGCTTTTTCTTCTACACCCAGGAACTGAAGAGATGTGAGAAAGCTCCTGGCTTCTCAAGGACAAAGGCCAGCCCTGCAGGTGTCACTAGGTGCCTGGCCAGTGGGGCCTGCCTTAGCACGATGAGGAGAAACAGTCCCTGCCATTTTTGCTTCCCTAATCCGCAGGAGTGCCGAGGCCAATGTGCCTACTATTTGTGCCTTAGATCCTATTCCTATGTTCTTAATCAAATCCAGTTTCTCTGCTCTTGGTCCATTTGTTGGTCCCCTTCGTTGGTTTGGCTCCTATTTGGCTAACAGGAGACATTTGTAAACCTTGGCTGTTATAAATCTGATGTTGTCATTGTTACGCAAGGTGTTCCCCAGGGCTCTGTATTGGGACCTTTATTATTTAGTCTATATATGCTGCCTCTTGGCCAGATTATTCACCAACATGGACTTGGATTTCATTGTTACACTGATGACAGTAAACAAACTAAACCAGACACTGATGTTGCTGTTACTGCACTTTAACGTTGCCTGTGGGATATCAAGATATGGATGCAACAGAAATGCTTATTGGCTCTCAACAACAGCTGCACAAAGCTGGTGATTTCAGTTTCTTTATTAATGGTACTGAAATTAGCTCCATGCCTAAAGTTAGAAATCTTGGTGTTATTTTATTTAATCAAGATTAGACTATTGTAATGCTTTATTTAGTGGGCTAGTGGTAAGATACTAAATAGGCTCCAGTACGTCCAGAACGCAGCGGCTCGGGTACTAACAAAAAATATCTCAGCACATAACTCCAGTTCTGTATAAACTGCATTGGATCCCTGTGAAATACATAGTTGATTTTAAGGTTCTGCTGCTTATACAAGGCATTGAATGGGCTAGCTCCAGGTTACCTTAAGGACTTACTGCGTTTTAAGATCTACTGATGCCGGACTTCTCCTCTTACCTAAAACCAAGCTGTGCACTATGGGTGACAGAGCCTTTTGTTGTCCATCACCACGACTGTGGAATTGTTTGCCCAAAACGATCAGAGACTCTGTGACAGTGGACATTTTGAAATCTTGTTTAAAAACTTATTCTTTTATTATGGCTTTTAATGTATAATTTTGTAGTTGCTTGGTTGATGTTCTGTGTGTTTTTTATGTATTGTCATGTGTGTATCCTTGTACAGCACTTTGAAATTCTTGAAAAGCGTTTATAAATAAAATGTATTATTGTTGTTATTATTATTCCAAGCAAAACCTGCACTCAAGTGGTTGTATGACTCACACTGCACACCACACGGCCATGGTTTTACCAGATAAGCCATTCCGGGACCCACACAACTTTATTGATTTTACTTGGTATAAATCTATTGAAGATATTTTTCCAGCTCCCATTTTCCTCCACCAGGAAACATGACTACTACATAGCATTTTGTGAATTCTTAGTCATCAATCATTCACCCTTTGCTACCTAGCTGACTTCAGCAGGGAAGAGTAACAGAGGGGGGACAGTAGTTTCTTTTTTTCTTTTGCAAAGACAACAATTCAATGGCAATTCATTGATTAGTTTCGACAAATGTTCAATCTATTGAGATATTATTAGCTGGACGTTGCGTGCCACTTTTTAAGGCGTAAATACTAAAATAGAAAAATAATAAAGAACATTTTCAAGACTTCACTTAATCTTGTTATTCTGGGGTTTGAAAGAAGCATGTTGAGCTACCTGATATTTTGTTTGTTTCACCAGGTTATGTGATATGATGTTTTGAACATCAATACATAGCGCAGTAGAGCTTTACCACTTAATCACAACAATGCTACAAACAAGGCTCATCAACACTTCCCGCTGCACACAGCAGACTGAACAATGGTCACCAGATGACAGCAGAGCCACTATACTAGGTAGGACTGTTACTTTGACTGTCAAAGTGGGGTTCCTGTAAAATAGACCACTCCACTTGTCAGGTGTGAATGGCAGAGACTAGACAGGCATGCAGAGGACACACCCCAGTCCTTCCTCCCATAGACAAGTGGCCTGCTGGCTAACTGCCAGGAGTCATGAGGCTTCGTCACCCGTAATGCATTATTTTCAGTCTGGTGGTTATGCTAAGATTTATTCTCAGTTGCATCTCTGCTTCTTTAAGATATTAGGGGCTTGGTTCCACAGCGAAACATTACAGTGTAAGGAAAAACAAGCAGAATCCTTCGAGATCCATCTCTGATCAGAGGAAAGGCATGGTATATTGAGAATAATGACAGGTGATGAAAATAAATAGAGGTGTAAACTGATCCACATCAGTACACAGACAAATGAACAGACATCAGTACACATTCCAATAACAAGAGGTCTCAATGGACTGCACATGCAAACACACATCAGATGTCCATATTAAAGTGGACCCTTATAAATCTTTTACAGTATGGTTTACCTTGTATGCTGATGGTTTGACTTAAATTGTGACCTTGGCTTTATTTTACATTGCCAAAATTTACAATAATTACTTCAGTCTTCAGTATTCCAGCGGTGGAAGATGTCGCGTTGTGGGTATTTCCAATAACCTAAATAATTACACAATACAAAAAAATGTACAAAATCTACTGCTTACATGGATCTGCTCTTCAGTTCAGGTATCTCGTACACAAACGTGAACACAGTTTGTGAACTGTCTTTATCTAGTTTAAATATGTAAAAGAATAAAAGTACTGGTAAAAGATACTTTGTACCTTTTAATTGGGATTTGAGTGCATGGTTGTGTGTTTGTGTACATTTCAGTATTTAAGTATTATTTACTATATTAATGAAAGTAAATAAAAAATTTTAAAAGATTTTTGTCGTTCAAAATATCTAAGAACCTACATGTGTTAATGCTGATCGTGCTGTTTGTTCAGTAAGTTGTTCACAGTCTGTTAATACATTTATTCAAAACCTTGTGGCTTTGTTAGAGAAGAAAGCACCATGCCTTTGTTATTATGATATGCTGAAATACATTTACATGAAGTAATCAGTCTGCATCCAGTTGTTTAATTTCTACAACTTGTCATTCGCACCAGAGACTAGTTGCTATTTATATTGTGGTTACTGTATTGCCACTGTCAGCAAGTACTATTCTCGATGTTTTTTGTTTTTTCAACTTTATTTGCTATATTGAATTTTGATAGATTGAACATATTGGACAGCAAGGAAGCAGACTTAGCCTACATCGACAGACAGCACTCAGAGGGTGTGTATCAGAGCAGCAATTTTCTTTCATCAAGCAGAAAAAAGGTCAAATACATTAATGAATACTGTGTTTATGTATTTCAGTAAGAACCTCATATTGTTGAATCAGGTTAAAGACAATCTCTGATCCATTTACCAATGCATGATTCAGTTTAGACATTAGTCATTAACTACGTCTATTACACAGTGCCTTGCTAAGACATCTTTTGGCAGCCTAGTTGCTATTTTGCTGGAACGTCACTGAATGTTTTCCTGTGCATTAGAGGTCATTACACCCTGTGTGAATGCCTTTTTAGATTAATAAAATAAATCAGACTGTATCACGTAGTGTCAGTTCACAAACTACTGTTGGTGTTATCAGTGAGCAGCACATAAATTAAGTAGCTTCTTCATGTGTTTACTACGTCTAAAGCAGCAGTTAATATTATGCAGTGATGTTTTCATTTCCATTAAGCAATTTGATCTAAAGAAAGCCAGTGGTTTACATTACAGAAACATGTCATGTTAGTGAATGAGCAAAACAAGCTAATCTGGTGATGAATGAGGAATGCTTTATCTCACAAGTCATTAAGTTAATCTGTCATAAATACTCTCTAAAGGTAATAATGAACTCTGTCTCTTCTGTTACTGAAAGAGTGTATAAAATCAGCTGTTATCAACAACATATATAATTCAATGTTTAAGCTTTCTACTTTCATGCACTTAGGAATGCTGATTTTGTCTGAGGCTTCCTTAATTAGAGCACTGCATGATTATTGTAATTTTGTGGGGGACTGTGAAAATGACATTTTGAAATCTGGCAGTAATTTTTTACTCATTTCATATTTTCACTTTAATTGCATTCATCCAGTGTAATTAGTTTAGTCAAACAAGCAAATCAGCAAAGGGCAAAATTGAAATGTCATCAAGTTTTCAAACAAACATAAAACTTTATTTTTTTGGTGACTATAAATAAAAAAAAAAAAAATCAGGTGAAAAAAGTCAGATTTTTTTGAGCTCCTCGTTTCGAGTCTAATTCTGCATGACATTTACATCATCTGGGTTTAAAAGTTCACCCCATCTATCATGTCTCTAGATTTTCCATTAGCTTAGTAATAAAAGTTTTACAGTTTGACCTCAGCACACATATTGATGAGAACTTCAGTAAGCCGCTCTGGTGCTGTTCTACACCTGTCATATGTTCAATAAATCAATCCTGACTGCCAGCAACTTAATGCCTTATTCAAATACAATGACCTGCACAATAGTCAGGGATTCTGGGAGACAGTTAAAAACAGTCTAAGAAAGACAGGGAGCCAGCGAGGTCACCATATCTAATTACAGTGTTTGTACAATTTATGCCCCGGTGTCAAGTTTGTCCTTTTCTTTGGAATTGTACATTTCTGCGACAAAACAGAGAAGCTACATGTGCTTACAAGTCTGACTGACGAACCATAAAGTCTTATTAAAGAGTAAGCAGCTTCAAATTACTTTGTAATTTCTGTTTTAAATTTGCCTATTTTATGGGTTATGTTTAAGGCCCTGTGTAAATGACGATTTCACAGGCTTTGCCGGAATCGTGAAATTAGCCCCATACCGTGATTTTTACAATATTCTTAAGAAATACAAATAAATTTCAGAATTATTATTTGTATTTCATACAAAAACATTAATGAAATGAATGCCTGCGTGTACTATTCACCATGCACATAGTGACTATATGCAATCTAGGTGGGAAGTTATAATACTACACAGTAACAAGAAAATGGATGTCTCTAAAAAGGCTAAAAATGTGTCTAAAGCAGATCAGGTAAAGCAGTATCCACCAGGAGTTTTACACAGCAATGGAGGCAAGCTCTTCTGTACGTCCTGCAATCTTACTGTAGATCACTATTGAGAATAGGCTGTTGACAGGCATTTAGATTCAAGTATTCACCGAAAGAGAAAGGCAGAAATCCATAGCAGTACTACGACTGCTTTACTTGCTTTACAAAAAATGGTGACTTCCATGTTCCAAAAGTCCACTGAAAACCGTTAAGCATGAAACACAAAAAATTTTGACTAGACAGAGGCGTTTGTTTGCGTAAATATCCCTGTTGAAAAATTGGACAACCTAAAGTTAACAAGTATCACAAGCAGGAGATTATGTAATTGGTAAAACAGACTGGTTGCTTGTCAGTGGTCAGTGAACAGTTGACTGATGCCCAAGATCAGTATGGGTTACACATTGTATTCGTTTTGCAAGACCTAAATGGTGAACATGCATTTGACTTACCAGAACTGAAAGCTGTCCTTGCAGATACACTTTACCTACAGGCTATTAATTACAGCACTGTTTCACAAGCTATTGTAAAGTGCTTGAATAACTTTGATGTTGATTTTGATGACATCAGTGCATTTATCTCTATATTTGATGTCTTAAAAAACACAATTTCTAAAATAGTTCTGTGCAAAGTCCACAAAATACGATACTTTACCCGTGACACTGCTGTGAATTTTAAAGAAAATTTGTGAGATTTTCACAGGGCCTTAGTTATGTTGCTACAGTTATATTTGCTATCTCTAAATCAGCCAAACCTACTATCAGTGTATATAAAAGTAGAGTCGGTTGGACTGGTAGAGTTGAAAGGTACCATTGTTATTGTTTGGTCCCAGCATTTAGGATTATTCAAAGAAAGGCAGATTTAGAGTAAAAATTATAACTCTATTCAGCAACATAACCCAGAATCACTCAGTGGTTGCTAACACCATTAAATAGTGAGGAGAATGTACAGAAAAGAAGTACAATTGACATTTGAAGCTAATTACTCCTAACTTAATCCACCACAGCTCTGTGCTTCCCTATTCTGTACATGGCACAAGGGGAGGCCCTGAAATGCAGACCAATCTGGAAACCGACCAGAACCTATACATTCATAACCAGTAAACTTCATGTTAAGGAGGGAAAAGAGAGAAATGAGGCATATTCTAATGCTCTGGTCTCCTGGTGTTACTCACAACACTGTTGAGAAAGCATAACCCAGCTTTTAACATATTTTGTGTACAGTTCTGGTTTTAAACGTTGGTGTGCCTGCAAATGACTGTTGACTTCCTTAGTCAATTTATGTCGCTCACAGACACTTGAACTCTTGAGCAATGCACGTGAAAGAAAGGCACCGGAATAAAAAAAAAAAAAGAAAAACTAGAGCTGCTCTGATTAATAGATTAATCTGAATGATTAATCAACTTAAGAGTTGATCTTAGATGATTTTTTTTTTACAATTTAAATCGTGCAGAATTTTATTTTTGTATATAAAATAAAATCAACCAATAGAACATCTGCATTTTCTCCATGGTAGTCCAATCATAAATGAGTTCAACCAATGGGAGAGTCAAAGATCTGCCCCTTGTTATACAGGTGTCCAATCATTAGTGAGCAGAGGCGGGACATAAATATGCTAGGGTAAGGTGTAGATATACACAGCTATAATGGTAGATTAAACAACCAATGTTGGAAACGCAGCTCAGCGGTCTTGTGTTTTCAGGTACTAGTGTGTAACTGACAGTGGCCCAAAAGATCAGCTGTTCTGCGAAAATGTGTTACATTTGCTAAAATAATAATAATAATGCTTTTAAAAAGATCAAATTCCCCAAGAAATATATTTTTTTAGTATTACTATGCAAGACAGCCACTACAATATCGTTACCTTTATTAAAAATGTGCACAGATTAATCTACCAATTAGTCAACTAATGCCCATAAATTAACAATCAAAAATTCTAATCCATTGACAGCCCTAAAAAAATAAATAAATAAAGACTGTACTTCATAATGACTTTCAAGCATGTGAACTCGCAAATGAAAAATGTTAAAATTCTATGCACAGCTGTATCAATTGTTTGCGTGGTACATTGAACTGGCAAACATGGTGTGATAAATGTGTTCCGGGGCTGCTGTTTGATTTGGTTTAAAATTACATAAAATTACTTTATGATGGTCGTAGTACCTGGAAAACAGACAAACAGAAGATCATACAGTCCTTGGCACTAATGGACACACCAGTTGGAAATTACCCAGAGAGGTCAAGAGTTGCATGATGAAAAAAATTGCGAATGATGCATCACTTGTGATAGCCTTAGTCAAGACTGCAAAATACTGTAGCCACGGGGTTGGATAAAGCATGACTGAAGGAATTCACCATCCCTGATCTGATGGGAGACACAGCAGGATAGGTTTATACAGAAAGGAAGCACAGCAATTTGAAATCATGAACGGCTACAGTTGATGCACTTAGATTTTTTGATCTCACATTCTTCTGACATAAGCATTATATAAATTGCCTTTCCATGAAAGGTTGCAATATTCTAGTCTCTACGAGAGGAGGGCAGCTAAGGGACCAAGAGGAGCCCACATTGGGAATCATTAGGGTTTAATTAAAAGAGGCTTTGTGAGACAATGAAAATTTAAAAGCAAGGTAATTAGCAGTCAATTTACATTTGGCACCAAGCTACCCATTGCCTGAGGTACAAAAAAGAAAACTGCCAACCATTCAAACAGAATCTGATCATGAATAAGCATTTTCAATGGAACAGTAAGCATGGAGGTAAGACCTCCATTATACTGCTAAATGCATGTACAGGATACCAGGTCAAACATTTAAAGGGGATTGTTAATGTCATTTCCAGGAGTCAGATCTGATGCCCTTTAGTTCTGCTGACTTGCATACCCCAAGCATGCGCATAAACCAGAATGTATTTTTGTTTGATTGTTTGCTTTCTCTCAAGATATACTATATACAGTATATAGCAAACTACTGTAAATACTAGTAAATTAGAAAATACAAATTATACAAAAAATAAAAGAAAACTGCAAAACACAAACCAGCATATCTACTGTAAGAAACCTCTTGCATTGCCTCAGTCTTAATTTTTGAGCAGTGTTCATTATCCCAGAGGTGGATGCACGCTTAATAAAAGCCTGCATCCCCCCCCATCTTAACAAAACCCTCCTTCCAGAACTACCGACCTGTCTCCCTCCTCCCATTCCTCTCTAAAAGCCTCGAGCAAGCGGTACATCGCCAGCTCTCTGCTTCCCTGTCAACACATTCTCTGCTCCACTCCACTAAAACTGTTCTTTTCTCTGTCACTAACTCTCTACTCTGTACCCATGCTGCCTCCCTCTCCTCTGTCCTAATTCAAACTAAATTAACACCCCTACACACGTTACATAATGCAGCAGCAATATACAAGACATGCACATTATATAACAGAATTGAAGCAACTCACCAGAATGGGAAACACCAAATTGCTTGGCGACGTGTGTCTGATTCTGTTTTTTTTTCAAGAGCTCAAACAATTTCCAACTTTATGTAGCAACAGAAACAGCGGCGTAATTTGGTGTTTGTTTACATGCCATTTTGTAGTGATGAGGTGCGCTCGTGGAAATCAGAACAGAAAATAATTCAATGATATGATGGCAGTCTGGAAAGATTTAATAAACCAATTAGTGTCCCTCAAGACATTCTCCCAAAATCACTTTTTTTCAAAACAGTACTGCATGCGTTGCGAACGAATCGCTATCAGTGCCAAGAAGGTGTTCTTTTAAGAGAAGTTCCTGTTCCTTTAGGCAGACAATTTACAATGGGAAAAATCTGTTTCACCATAAGGGTGCTCCCTTAGGCAAAGTCTTCTCTTAGGAGGTGTTACTATACTCTACTGTACCTCTAATAATGACAGCACAAGCAGCTAGGGTCCAAATCAAATGTAATGTGGATAAACATATTTTTATGAAGGTTGCTATGTTAGCTAAACATCCATCTGAAGAACTGAAATCCAAATTCATGTACAAATGTAAGTGTTTGCGTTCATAAATATATATGTTTGAACATAAATGATAATACAATAGTCAGCGCTGACTGTCATAACAGGGGTGGGATATTTTATAAACCTCACAGCTGCAATCTCATGAGTGTCGGGTTAGTAGTTGGAACGCATTAGAAGCTTGTATACAGTAGAGCGGTTATTGAAAAAGGTCCCCAAAAAAATATCAGATTTTTTTTTGTAAATTCTCTGTGGCACCACATGCTAAAATCAGCTCGTCACACACGCTGCTAACTGGGGGTGCTGCTTTGTGCAGCAACACTAAAAACACACGTACACAGTGATATTCCATTCCCTCATGAAAAAATTATCGGCATGGCACAGGAGAGCAAGGCAACCTTTGAAGCCTTATGACTGGCCTTATGATTTATACAGCATTTGATAAACTCTCCCAAACTCTATGGTTGCCATTTTTTTTTAAATAAATAAACCTGCCTGATTTAGTTATTTGGTAGTATCTAACAACATTCTTGTGCCTGGATGTACTGTAGGTGTGTTCACCTTTGCTATTGAGAATGTTTCTTCCCTCAAGCACTGCCATTATTATCCATCACTGTCCCATTAGTGTAATTAGTAAAGTCTATTGTTGTCCATTTCACTGGCTACTGACTGCCGACAAGAATGTCCCCTAAAGAGGCATCTGCACAGAGAAATGGTTCCAAGGTCCAGACAGGCCTGACTTGAATGTGTGTGAGTTTAATGTGTGCCTTATAGCACAGCTAAAAACAAGCCAGCAGGGCTATAAAAGAAAAAAAATGACTTATTTAGTATTTATTGTAAATATTTATACAGGATAACCCTCTGAGCTGCAGCATTAAATTCACAGTGATCCCCTGTTGACAGCTGCGGCATGACTCTAATGAACTGAGCACCAGAAAACGTGACAGTCACACAGCACAACGACAGCAACAAAATAAAACTGATGATGCCAAAAAAAAAAAAAACAAGCATGCCAAGGGCTTTTTAAGGTTTCAAAGGAATAGTAAGAGTAATAATTCCAAGACTTTTATTCCTATAGTAATGTGCCAGAATAAGATCTTTAGGAATCATAAAATGCCTGCTACTAATGGAGTACACACGCCAATGCACAGAAATAGCTTGGTTGAGCAGAGGGCAACTCTTTTCTGTAATGGCCCTTAACCCCCAAACACTCCCAGGAAAGGTCCATGAATGACACAATCACAAGACTGATAAACATTGCCTGCTCTCCTGCATTTCTTCTTTCAGAGTTACCACTTCATAATAACAGCATCTAATGTTGCTGTAATCCCTCTTTGTCCTTAGAACCACATTATGTATAATTGGCTAAAGAGGCACTGTGGTCTTGTTACCAGAAAAGTACAAGAGACTAGCCAAACATGACTTCTGCTGGACCTTAAAACGTAATTAGAAAATGTGTGAACATCTGCAAATCATGCTCCCTAGTGCCCAGTTTGTACAGTAGTTTACATACTTCCTGCCTTAGCATTTCCAAGAGGCCACAGGGAGCTTCTGTTTATTTCCTAGGTAATTAGAAACAGTGTGAATGTAATTAGTTGCATGGTCATCTGGTTAACGTAGCTCTAGTGACAGGTTGTGGGAAGTAACTAGAATTGAATGCGACTCCCTTAAGCTGTACGGCACTGTACTGTGTCTGTAGTATTATGCACTTTCTTTATATTATGCACTTAAATTGATCCTTTATACCACTCTCAAGATTTAATTATTTACCTTTTTAATATAATTTTATGTGTTTCTGTGTCATTCACCTTTGTGTCTGCTTAGGTTTATTATTTGTCAGGATTACAAAATAATGCTCCTTTATAACCACTGAAAAAGCTAACTTTCTGAACTGGTTTTGGAAATGCCCACCAAGTGTGTGGAATTGGAATTCCTTCCCCCCCTGCTACTGTGGCAATACCCAAATACAAAGCATAAAGGGATAATTGTAGTCCCGTTAGAATGTGCTCTCATTTAATTCCGATGTGCTAGGTTACAGTACTATATGTGGCAACATATACTACGGCACATTAAGTATAAATAGATTTAACTGCCATTGTATTGTTAACCTAAGAGGTTTTAATAGGGATCCATGTTAACTGGAATATGTTTTAAACATTTTGTTGAATGATAAAACTGTTTAATTTCAAGCTAAATGAGGACAGTATAACAGTACCAGATCTGTAGAGACAAAAGCTGTATACATGCTTGAAAGCATGGAGTTTATATCTGGTCTTCTCCGAGTGAAAAGGGAATAGGAGAAAAATCCATACGTATAATAATAATAGCATTCAGGACAATGTAAGCAAATAATTACAAAAAATGTAACTAAGGTAAAATAACATCACAGAATCAAATGGCAAGCAAGAAGTCCTGAATATTAGGCAGAAATGGAAAATAATTTACACAATAACAATGTATAACAAATCTTTTGTTCAGGTCCATTCTATTAGGACTTACAGTAGCTTGTACAAGATCAATTCATTTTCAGTGCTCAGTACAGCCGGCAGCAGCAAACTTAGAACTGAATCATTTCCAGGTCAAAGAACCATTTCAATATCAGTCAGCCACCTGTCTAAATTAGCTGATGCTTGGCAGTTCCTATGAAGATAAACATCTGGCTCTGCAAAACAGACAAGCAATGTCCAGGGGGTGCTTAGTACAGTATATGTATCAAATACAATTTGCTGGAAAGACCACAAGGTCAAAATCTTGTTTGAGAAAGCACTTTCTGATCAACTAATTGTGCTGATCTGAAATAGCCCCAGTGCCACCAGCCTAATAAAAGGCAGCAACATCATTTGATGGGTCTCTTAACAGCACTGTCTAATGGAGGTTTTTTATCATCTTCCTTTGTCAGCATTGTAACTGAGTGTTAAACCTTCTAAACAACTGCCCTCATAAAGTTCTGTGCAGCACTTAAAGATGCCAGTTGTGCACCAGCATATGCCAGAGTCCAATATCCATTTCACTGCCAACAGGACTCATTAGAACTAGTGATGCAATGAATAAAACTGATACAGGTACTGGCTACAGGGCTAATTACCCCAACAGCCTTTCATACGACTACATAAGTACATAAGTATGTTTTGCTACAATCCATTCTCTTGAAGTCTGAAAATGTATTGTGTTCTTATGCTTTTACCACACATTATCATGTTACATTGGTAAAATGAAATTGTAAAAGCATCAAAGGGACAGTAATCCACATAGAGTACAATATTTTGTTCATGCATTTCATTGCATATTTATTTCACACTGTCTATTGGATATATTAGATACAAGGGAATCCGGTTTTCAGTTTTAAGTTTATTTCAAACAGCACTGCAAACAAAAGTCTTTTCAGAATCTACTGTTAGACAACAAGAACAATTTCAACCCACATTCAGCACAACAGGGTTATGTTTAACATGTTATACTCTGCAAAGGACCATCAATCTCATTTGACGGAAAATCAAACAACAATTAATAAACAATCAGCAAGTGGACCACACAAGTAGAAGTAATGTAGGTCTGCATTAAACATCCAAGTGACCAATAGACTGAAATTACACATTTAGCCCATTTAGTATAATATTGTGTCACTGTCCACTTATATCACCTCCATTGGTCATCTGGCTGGCGAGTACATTCCCAAGGTATTTTAAGGCATATTACTGGGCTACACAAATAAAACATATCTTTGGTGTATCTTGGAAATAAGAAGACACAGCTAAAAGTCATTAAAAATATAGTGTAATCCGAGTAATTGCGGAGATGCCCAATTTGTAAAAGGTAATTGCCTAGAATTTTTCTATCTTTATACCCTGCAGGTTTTTGAGGGCTATTTAGATCTTGCTTTCAATTTTCTTTATAAAATATATATATATATATATCTATATATATATATATTATATATATATATATATCTATTAATACACACACACCCCAACATGCCATTCGCCCTCATACATTATAAAGATTATTTCGCCACACACTCTTACGAGAAGAACTATTATTTTCAAAACTCGTTTTCTGTTTGTACTTCAGCTTAAATGAATGTTCTCCATTGATTTATTCAACATAGATTTCCAAGCTTTCAAAAGAACCCCTTGGTACTGTATCACAAGCTGAATGAAGTTTGCACAACAGCATTTTAAGTAGGAAAATACAGGAAATCCTGGTATTAATTACCTTAAATTGTTCTTTGGCTTCAGTTTGGTCAAGGCACCCAGAGTCAGTCCCCATCTTAGCCAGAACACATTCAGCTTCAGTCAGCCACTGGACAAGGGTTTTTAAATCGCTGTGGAATCGATGCCACTTCTCCACAGATTTGTCAAACCTCCTGGTGCAGGAAATGGAAGAAAAAATAGAAGAGACAGGTGTGAGTAAACTAGAATTACACTGGTAATATTTAAAGTCTTTGAAAACTGCTTTTGAAAAACAGATAGGCACTTGGTCAGACAGGTACACTTTCAGAAGATACAATACTTAGAACAACACTGGATTTACAACTTTAAATCCACATGCAGTTGCTTGAAGTGACTAGCAGTCAAAAAAGAATTCCCATTTGGAAAGTTCATTAGCTACATAGGTCTCAAATATCATTATAAAAATAATGTATTTTCATTTTATAACAGACATCTGGTCCTACACTTGGTAAAGAATAGGTCTCAGGTTGCCTGCCTTACTTTCCAGAAAGTCTGTTACTGCTTTACTTCCTTGGTCATTGAATCTCAACTGTTCCTTCTGGGGTTACTGTCTGAAAGGATATCAGTCAATAGGGGAAGCAGCTGATTGGTTATTCACCAAAATATGTCAATAAAGGGGTAGAGAAAATATAAATTTTCCTGATGAATTGGCCCAGGAAGTTCAAGACAATCCAAAAGCAAGGTTTGCAAGCAGAGATGTCTTCAACCTAGCGTACTACCAGATAATGTTTTAAATGAAAATACATGCATTTCTTTCAAAAATGCACATTTGAGACTTCAGTAGCTAATGAAAGTGCAAACTGGCTAAGACTGTCAGCTACAACTACTTTAAATAACAGCATGTGGATATAAAGTTACAAATCCAGCTACAGTCCAAACTGCACATTGAGACCTACAGTATAAAATGAAGGGATGTGTATGGCAGAGAACATTTTTTTTAAATTATTCCGTTAGCTACCATGTGGAAAATGCCATTTTCATTTTTAAGAAAGATGAACAGTCATGTCTGATTCCCCCCCCCCCCCCCCCCCCCATTTAAAAATAAATAAAAGCCAAGCTGTACTACACTACTGTAACTGAAAAAAAAAAATTCTAGCATGTTGTCTAGTTTAAATATAATGTTTCATGAAAGGTGACACTGTGATTAAATGCATACCATACTGTATATAAAAACAGATGAACAAATATTGACATTAGCAACGGTCTCCATCAGTATTAAAGGCATGCCTAAAAATGCATAAACAAAAGCCCCTACTTTGTGCACGGGTAAAACATATATTTAAAGAAAGTTCCTTTAAGATCCAAGGTTGAAACAGGTCGAGTTTCTGCAGAAGAAATGCCCGAATGTGACAATTAACGAGGATGCACGGTTTGACGAAGTAACTCTGTTAAGTGAGTGTGTGACAGGGAAACTGGGTGAATGGAATGACACAACTACAACAATCACATTATGTGGTAGATGGAATTAATCAAGCATTTCAGGGAATCCTTAGTACCACACACAAATATGAAAAAAAAACCCCAAAAACTGGTAGAACCAATCCTGTGCCTGCCTGGCAGTAATGCTTCAGTGGAGAGAGTGTTTTCTGTCACGAATGACCTGTGGACAGCAGAAAAATCCAGGTACTAGTGTAAATTGAACCCTGATGTTGACATCAATTACCGTACAAATCTAATGACAATTATCGATCATTATTGAGTTAAAAAGCTTGAAAAAAAGCAGTAACAGTTTAAAGGAACAGTAAGTTGTCTTTTTATAGAGAATGATACAAAAAACTAATTCAAACAAATCCAGATGTTTTAAGACATGTTTGGTAAATACATTGGCGTTTCAATATAGCACTCTCCAATGTTCATATTCCTTTCATATGCCATCACTAGCCTTTGCATTGTTTTGTATAAAATCTGACACATTTCTAGTGCAAACATAATGGTAAATTAAGAAGAAAAAAAAATGGAAAAAAAATCAACCCCACTGTCCAAAGGAGAAAAAGAAAACTATCTTTGAAAACTACATTAATATTATGTCCTATTCACATGGAAATACACCCGCCCCTCGTTATATCGCCCCTCGCTATACTGCAGATTCGGATACATCGCCAATGTAACGTTTATGGCAAATAAAAAAGTACAAAATATATGTTGCAATCAAAGAGTCTTCAGGGACTATTTTTTATCAGTGGAAGGATACATAATATCCTATAATATATAGTAATATTTCTCATGCCTCACAATGCAACCAGGGCGTGCGGTAAGAATTGTCTTACCGCACACCCTGTCGCGGGTTATTTCTTACATCATGTCTTATGCAGTTTCCACTGTATTTAATGTATTATGCATTGCTTTTGTTTACTGTATATCATGCATTATGCATTTCTCTGTATTATGGATTTTCTTGTTGTTCCTGCATCTTGTAAAGCACTTTGTGATGGCGGTCCACTATGAAATGCATTATATAAAATAAAGATTGATTACTCTTGATCTCTGCATCATTCTCCTGTATTTATTCACAGACGCATATTCTCAGTAACTTTTAGAAGCAACAACACAGATTACATTCTTGACAGTAAGTTAGGATATTCGATTTCATTAAAACATTATCAATGTGTTATCACGTGATCCTAATCGATAATTAATTCGATTATTATAGTTATCGTTACAAGCCTACCAGATACACGGTTGAAACTGTGAAAGCCATTCCCATCATCAAAACAAACTGCACTTTGCCCTGTCTTGAGTTCTTAAACAAACTGAACAAGAACATTACAATTCTAAAACACAAAGAGAAATACAGCTATAAGCATGCTTTCACCTTAATCTAACTGGAATGGTTTGATACATAACAAAGTTTACAAACAAAAGGAGGCCATTCGGCCTATCTTGTTCGTTTGGTTGTTAGTAGCTTATTGATACCAGAATCTCATCAAGCAGCTTCTTGAAGGATCCCAGGGTGTCAGCTTCAATAACATTACTGGGAAGTTGGTTCCAGACCCTCACAATTCTCTGTGTAAAAAAGTGCCTCCTATTTTCTGTTTTGAATGCCCCTTTGTCTAATCTCCATTTGTGACCCCTGGTCCTTGTTTCTTTTTTCAGGTCGAAAAAGTCCCTTGGGTCGACATTGTCAATACCTTTTAGAATTTTGAATGCTTGAATTAGGTCGCCACGTAGTCTTCTTTGTTCAAGACTGAATAGATTCAATTCTTTTAGCCTGTCTGCATATGACATGCCTTTTAAAGCTCTTCTTTGCACTCTTTCTAGAGCAGCAATATCCTTTTTGTAACGAGGTGACCAGAATTGAACACAATATTCAAAATAAGGTCTTACTAATGCATTGTACTGTTTTAACATTACTTCCCTTGATTTAAATGCAACACTTTTCACAATATATCTGAGCATCTTGTTGGCCTTTTTTATAGCTTCCCCACATTGTCTAGATGAAGACATTTCTGAGTCAACAAAAACTCCTAGGTATTTTTCATAGATTCCTTCTTCAATTTCAGTATCTCCCATATTATATTTATAATGCACATTTTTATTTCCTGCGAGTAGTACCTTAGACTTTTCTGTATTAAATGTCATTTGCCATGTGTCTGCCCAGTTCTGAATCTTGTCTAGATCATTTTGAATGACCTTTGCTTCTGCAACCATGTTTGCCACTCCTCCTATTTTTGTGTGGTCTGCAAATTTAACAAGTTTGCTTACTATACCAGAATCTAAATCATTAATATAGATTAGGAATAGCAGACGACCTGATACTGATCCATGTGATACTCCACTGGTTACCTCGCTCCATTTTGAGGTTTCTCCTTTAATCAGTACTTTCTGCTTTCTACACGTTAACCACTCCCTAATCCATGTACATGCATTTCCTTGAATCCCTACTGCATTCAGTTTGAGAATTAATCTTTTATGCAGGACTTTGTCAAAAGCTTTCTGGAAATCTAAATAAACCATGTCATATGCTTTGCAACTATCCATTATCAATGTTTCATCCTCAAAACAATCAAGCAGGTTAGTTAGACACGATCTCCCTTTCCTAAAACCATGTTGACTGTCTCCCAGGATACTGTTAACATATAGGTCATTTTACATTTTGGATCTTATTATAGTTTCCATAAGTTTGTATATAATAGAAGTCTGACTGTCTGTAATTACCTGGTTTGGTTTTGTCTCCCTTTTTGTGGATCGGTATTACGTTTGCAATTTTCCAGTCTGTCGGTACAACCCCTGTGTCTGGATCAATCTTAAAACAGGTAATTTTAAAAACAGACAATTCTCACATAATGTGGAGTACAATTGCTTGCCTACACATTTTGGATTTCAAGCCGTAATGACAACTCTTCTCTCTAAATTGTAACCTCAGTGACAGATCAGTTCCACTGCAACTGTTAATAAGGGCTCCTGGAAACCTTTCCACATCTGTCCTAGAGAACATTTCAATGCGATAGCCTTTTCTTAAAAATAATAAAATCCTACAAATATTCTTCGTGATTTAAGGTAGGGAGGGTGTTATCGGCACTACAGTTGCATTTGAATTTCTTGGCAGCGACAAAGTACTGAGAAGCTATAGTTAACTTTGCAGGACATACCAGAGCCTGCTCAGGGTTATGAAAATCTAATTTCCCCAGGAAGAACTGTTCTTTCAAAAAAACATCCAAAGAACCAGAACCTAAAAATCATGTAGTAAACACACAGTACCTGAAAGGGTCTCTTGTGCCAATCATTTTTGTTACTTTTGAATGTCATTCATATGAGCTGTATCAAGAGATGCAAACCCATATGCCTCAACTGAAGAAGTTTTATGGGGCTACCTATTGTTAGCAGAAGTACATAATGTATTTTGACCTTTAAATGCAGTAAAGCCAACACTAGCAAATACCTACTATGTTGTTCTGTAACTTTCTCTCTGTAAAGATAATTAAATTACTTCATAAATCACAGCAGTCAGATAAAGGTCAACACAAATCTCTTGTTTTGTGCTGCCCTGCACAATCAACTTGTACTTACTTGTGGCCGAGAGACATCAACAGCCATCTGTACGGGTCAAAGAATTGAATAAAACATAAACATCCTCATGACATAAGTAAGTACCACGTTAGAGGACAGCCACTATCATTCATCCCGGCATCCTACAACACATATTGATAATATAGTGTACAGTAAAGAATCACACATTTCCTTAACTCTGTCATATTGCTTTCTGAGCTTCACAAACTAAATAATGGTTGCTTTCAAAACTGTTATGAAGCTGAGCTGAGAAATGAAAATATTCACAATTTGAGTTCAAATTATTACAACCCAGGCTGTGGAATATATTGATGAAAACAGCCTTACTGCAGAAGCAGGCGGTGGGACAAACTGATGAATTTATATAACTGAAAAGTGACACGTGTTGCTGAATTGTTTGTCACGATGACAACAGTTAAGCCTGCATGCTCAATAATGATTGGCCGTTAGCAGAACATAGGTTTAATTTCAGAACGTCCAATGAATTTTACACTAAAATTCTGTTGCGAGCATATCTTTCTGAAGCACAGGCAGTAACTTGCACAAGTCCCTTCGCTCTGTTTCAATGCTTATAAAGAGGCAGTGAGCTACGGAAGTAGGACACATTTTCAATGCTTTTTACTTCAAACTGTTACATAAAAAAAATAAGTAAAAAGGAAAAACAAATGAATTTTTCAAAATTTCTAAAACAAATAAGAAACAAGATTTTGTCTTCAACCCTTCCAATGCAATGCTCCCCAGCTCCCCTGACTGTAAGACTCACCCTGGTGCCTTTATCAGGTGAGCTTGGCAGAGTCTCAGAATTACCGGTATTTACTTACATCTACAACTCAATTATTTGGATAAGACAAGTTTTACTCTTTTTTTTTTTTATAATACTGTAACTTTATAGTTTAATATATGTTACCATCATTTCACTATGGGTTTAAGGAATATTTATCCAATGACTGTTTTTTAAAGAGATTTTATAAACATGCTCTTAGGTTAAACAGTGCTTTGAAAAACCAGAACAAAACTACATAAACCCTCTAAGTTTCATGAACGGCAAACTTAGATTTAATTAATCAAAATGGTGCTTAACAAAAACATTAATTAAAACAGTCCCGAGAGACAAATATATATAGAATCCCATTTCTGACAGACACACGCCTCTGCTGAAATGGAACCGAACCCTTCATTAATCACAATGCTACAGACCACTGACTGGGTGACAGACATGTTATTATTCATTCAGATGTGACTGTGTGTGGGATGTCTGAAAAGTGACAAAAATATAAAGATTTTACAGACAGGTTAATGTGTGTGTGTGTGTGTGTGTGTGTGTATATATATATATATATATATATATACACACACACACACACACACACACACACACACAATACTGTGCAAAAGTTTTAGGCAGGTGTAAAAAAATGCTGTAAAGTAAGAATGCTTTCAAAAATAGACATGTTAATAGATTATATTTATCAATTAACTAAATGCAAAGTGAGTGAACAGAAGAAAAATCTAAATCAAATCCATATTTGGTGTGACCACCCTTTGCCTTCAAAACAGCATCAATTCTTCTAGGTACACTTGCACACAGTTTTTGAAGGAACTCTGCAGGTAGGTTGGCCCAAACATCTTGGAGAACTAACCACAGTTCTGTGGATTTAGGCAGCCTCAGTTGCTTCTCTCTCTTCATGTAATCCCAGACAGACTCAATGATGTTGAGATCAGGGCTCTGTGGGGGCCATACCATCACTTCCAGGACTCCTTGTTCTTCTTTACGCTGAAGATAGTTCTTAATGACTTTTGCTGTATGTTTGGGGTCGTTGTCATGCTGCAGAATAAATTTGGGGCCAATCAGATGCCTCCCTGATGGTATTGCATGATGGATAAGTATCTGCCTGTACTTCTCAGCATTGAGGAGACCATTAATTCTGACCAAATCCCCAACTCCATTTTCAGAAATTCAGCCCCAAACTTGCAAGGAACCTCCACCATGCTTCACTGTTGCCTGCAGACACTCATTCGTGTACCACTCTCCAGCCCTTCGGTGAACAAACTGCCTTCTGCTACAGCCAAATATTTCAAATTTCGACTCATCAGTCCAGAGCACCTGCTGACATTTTTCTGCACCCCAGTTCCTGTGTTTTCGTGCATAGTTGAGTTGCTTGGCCTTGTTTCCACGTCGGAGGTATGGCTTTTTGGCCGCAAGTCTTCCATGAAGGCCACTTCTGACCAGGCTTCTCCGGACAGTAGATGGGTGTACCAGGGTCCCACTGTTTTCTGCCAATTCTGAGCTGATGGCATTGCTGGACATCTTCCGATTGCAAAGGGAAGTAAGCATGATGTGTCTTTCATCTGCTGCAGTAAGTTTCCTTGGTCAACCTCTGCGTCTACGGTCCTCAACGTTGCCCGTTTCTTTGTGCTTCTTCAAAAGAGCTTGGACAGCACATCTGGAAACCCCTGTCTGCCTTGAAATTTCTGCCTGGGAGAGACCTTGCTGATGCAGTATAACTACCATGTGTCTTGTTGCTGTGCTCAGTCTTGCCATGGTGTATGACTTTTGACAGTAAACTGTCTTCAACAACCTCACCTTGTTAGCTGAGTTTGGCTGTTCCTCACCCAGTTTTATTCCTCCTACACAGCTGTTTCTGTTTCAGTTATTGATTGTGTTTCAACCTATGTATTGAATTGATGATTATTAGCACCTGTTTGGTATAATTGTTTAATCATTCACCTGACTATATGCCTACAAAATCCCTGACTTTGTGCAAGTGTACCTAGAAGAACTGATGCTGTTTTGAAGGCAAAGGGTGGTCACACCAAATATTGATTTGATGTAGATTTTTCTTCTGTTCACTCACTTTGCATTTTGTTAATTGATAAATATAATCTATTAACTTGTTTATTTTTGAAAGCATTCTAACTTTACAGCATTTTTTCACACCTGCCTAAAACTTTTGCATATATATATGTTTGACAAAAGTGATTATTTTATTTCCTGCAGCATTTCTTTAAAAAAAAAAAAATGATTCTCAGTCCAATCTGTATGGAGGGTTTAAGTTGGCTTTCACAAACATGCATTGTGAAGGCAATTCTGGCATCTCTCATCCCACTTTTTTGGGGTAGATACTGGCAAAACAAAACAATTATTTACTGGCAAGCCTGTGTAAGTTTGAGCCCCAGACATTAAGCTTATAATGCAATTGCTACAGTATGTGTCTCAGAGGAAATGGATCAGGGAGTTCAGTTTCTTAGTGATGCAGAGAGTGGCTGAAAACAATTTGAGATAGCTGCTGCTGGTTATGCCCGTGTATGCTGCAGTGTAAGTCAACGACAGTCGTGTCAGCTGGTGAACTTCAAGCTATTCTGGTCTAGGAACCAGAAGGGATTTTTTTTTTTGGTTTTAGAATGGGACAGGATAAAGGGTTTGCATTGAGAAACTGCCTAAAATTACAGAAATAATATATAGTAGACACTGATATTGATGTATTAGATGGCTTCTGTCAGAGTTTGGAGCAGATGGAAATGATATCACATTATAATTAGCCATTCTGTTTACAGTATTGGGTGCTGTAAGATACAAGCTGATTTTCAGACAAGATCACTCGTGGGTAGCTGCTCAAAAATAGATGCTGTTTAAGGTAAGTAGGGACCATCCTTTTGGCAGGAATATGATACTGGCTTTAAAAATGATGGTGGCACCTCTGTGTACGAAAACAGTTGTGCTGTTGAGTGTAAAATGTGCTATGGAAGGCGCATTGCAAACACTACATGAAAAGATATTTTTTTTTTATTTCTCCCTTTGCACTACCTCAGTAGTCAAGGAGCATGAATAGCTCTTCAAACAAAACAAAACACAAAAGTGACTTCATTTCAGCCTAACTCCACTTGTTTAAATTCAAATTCAATTTAGGTTACTAGTGGTTAAAACATGCACATGGGATTCTAATTGATTACTGCAATTTACATGTATTGTTTTTGTTTTCTCAGTTATTCAGTGTTCAAATTCAATTATTTTCCTAAATACATTTGTAGGAAATAATATAATGTGATTCTTTTTGTATTGCCTGGGTATTACAGTTATCAAATAAATTCTGCTTCAAAATGAAAACCACTTTCAAGTAGCACCAATTCCAGGTGTTAATGCTTTATGGATCCCAATTACATTTTAAAAATCTAGCAGCTCTCACAAATAATTTTTTGGTTTAAACATTGTCACAAGCTGCCTTTCAAGGGAGCCTTCAATGGCCCAATGAGACGAGGACAACAGGAATCTAAGGAGAAGTATCTATTAGCAGCATTACAAGTGTTACCATTTGAAGTCAATAAAAGCCTGCCTGTAATTTATGATGAAAAAAAGACACAACTGAAAGATAACTTAGGTCAGGACTATGTTATTCAATAGACAGAATCTATGCTTTACCAACTCCCCAAAGATGAGGGGACAAACTCAACATGTATCACATATTCATGTATTCACTTTTCTGTCTTCTTCCAAACATCATTTCCTATCCACAAGGAAAAGGCAGAGAAGACAAACTTCAAGATATAACACTCATGAATAGGTAGGGTTTATGGCCAAGGCTAAAGGCTTAAAGAGACACTTGATATGGGTCTGAAATGCAGTATCATAGTCAATTATTGCTTAAAATGTTTAGGTACATGACTTTCTGTTTCAGTCAATCATTGTGGCTTTTTAATGCAGAAGTAAAAAGCACCCATGTGACCCCTATGGATCTTGTAACTGAAAAAGGAAATGCTATACAGTTAAACAAGAATCATTAGTTAAGATAACTGTAATATTTCTGACCCTAACAATCTGCCCTTTAATACAGCCTGTGCAGATGAATTGCAAGATACTGCAACAGATACAGTATACCAATAGAATACAATAGAATACTGTATATCTATAGATAGCATGGATAGTAATCAGTAGTTTTATAACATTTATTCTTTACATATTCTTTTTGTCTCCTTTAATAAAATGCAATGTTTAATGCAGTCTCCATTCCAATGAGCAGCTGGCTTCCCCTGCAGTGTGCTGCAGAGCGAAGGTCACAAAGGATGTTCTCTAGAATTCTGAATTCTGATCTCTGTTTACACCTCAATAATGAAAGTCCAGGCTAACAGACTAATTTATATTCTAAAGAGATGGTTAGAAAGGAAGGCAAAGAGGAAAGGGATCTCATTGTTTTGCATTTGCAAACCTCCTGTGTCTCATCTCTTGCACTCACTCCAGAGTTAGCCAACTATAATTAATAAACCTCATGGATCTCGGTCAGGTTCCAAGTAGATCAGTCATTATCTCACAAGTGGATATCCTCTAAAGCTAACAGGACTTATTGAAACTTGCTTCAAAAGCACCATAATCATTCCTCTTCACACAATAACCTAAAAACACTTTTTAAAGAGGTATTTATTCACATTTTTTTCTTCTTTTGCAGCTGGTATAACTTGTAGATAATGTCTTTCTCAATATCTTGCAGGTAACAGCAACTGCATTGAATAGTAATTCTTATTATTAAATGGACAGAACCAATTGGTGAAAATACAAGATTATGATTGGCTGAGGCCTTCTCCCTAGCCATTAGATATCTGCTGATAACACAATAGCGCGGAACTTCTTTCTCCGTACCAGCAAACAAACCCAGTAAACAAAATCAATACGCCAGCTGTAACTTTACACCTCGGTAAACAAAATCGCTTGAGTCAGGCAGTATGACAGCAATCCCTGAGATTAACTACACAAGTTCTGCAGCTCAAAACACTGAAAAAGAAAAGAAAATGTCAACATTTCGCCATAGTGAGGTAAAGGAAGCAAAACAGCAAGCACCAGACAAAATGGACCATGTGACTTTTAAGAACATTGACATTGATTTAAAAACAAAACTTCAACAGCAGCAGCAGTTCCGTCTATTGGACAAAACCCATACATACATGTTGAAGCAATGAATGGCAACATCCAGTTCAATATCTACACAGCCTACACAAGAAACTATTATTGAAGACCCAAAAATAAAATACTAAGAAAACGGTTTAAAATCAAATCTTTTATTCTTAAGCTAACAATTTGATTTACGGTGGTACTACTTTGTCTCTCAGTGGAAGGTTACACAAATAAAAAAAATATTTAAAGAAGTTTAAAGTTTTCTTTATTTACCAACAACACTCTCATAGACCCATTTAATAATAGCAATAATATACTCCAGAGCCTGTATGTTATCAAGAGACATCACCACTTCTTAGGTGGTTGCACGACTTTGTTTCGTGCCTCACAACGCACCCAAGGAGTGATGATATCGCATGATAACACACACCCTGTTATGTATTATTGCTTAAAGAACTCCAGTGGTATTACTTACGCATGACGGTCCTTGTACAACTTGTTAAGTTTTTCCCAGTTTACATCCAGCTGACTCAGGGCCTCTTGGATCTGCTCGGTTTCCACAGTTGAGGCACTCTGAAGGGCTGCTGCTTTCTTACTGTGGACACCCTCCACTCGACTAGACAACTGCCCCAGGTTGTATTTCACATTCTGATGAAATGAGGGAGATACGAGTTAATCTGAGCAGGAATAAATCTATCAACAATTTTTAAAAAAAAGATTTTTTATGAGGGCCCTTTTCAACAAGAAAATATTATAGTACATTACAGTATATACATACAAAACATACAGTAAAATACAAGGCGTACAAGCATTATTAAATTAGTCACATAAAAAAGTGGTGTTGACGATAAACTATTGCCTAGCAACACAAAGACAGTAGAAGCAATAATGCTGGGTTGGTTTGTAGTAGCCTTCTGTCAGGGACATGATAAGCCCATGATAACAGGGAAAGAGTTCAACTATGTTGCAAAAAAGCGATTATTCTTACACTGCTTTTGTGAAAAAGATATTACATCCAATATGCACAGCTAATGAATTCAACGAACACTTGCTAATATGATCAATGAGCTTTCATGCATGCCTTCTGACAGCCCCTATGATTTTAATCATCTCTGCCAAACATGCTTCTGCTCAAATATCATCTGTCTACAGTCAAGGTGAGTGGCAGCAATAGCTTTGAAGGCCAGAGTCCAGTAATAATAATGAAAAAATGAACTGTTTTAAAGTTGCTCTGGGAGTTTTGCTAACACAATAACAATAAAGCCTTGCACTGTTAGCAGCATCCCTCAGAAAGGAATTACGAGTCTGAGCACCAAAATGAGCTCCTGATGGAGATTCATTTCTGACCTGGTCAGATATATCTACTCTCCCACTGGCACTCTACCATCACGATGGAGTCATATCCAGCTCGGATATAAAGACTTCCACACTGTACCAACGCTCACTAGTTATGAATTCCTTTATAATGCAATATTAAATAAATACACAAATATTACAGACTTTCCACTGCCACATTCTCAAAGATTACTGTCTTCAACACGCAGTCAACAACTCGTCAGACCATAGCCATTCATCACACAGGCAATCACATTAAAACGTCTTTCTGTTTGCTTCACTTTTTATGCTTTTGTGTCTTGTGAGAATTGCATGTGAATCCACCGATAGTTCATGTCCTTTGCGAATGGGATATACTGTAGTACATACCTATACACTATACGTCACAATTTAAGGTTTTACAATTTCAGTATGCATTGAGGTCTGTATGTATGTGGCACTGTGACAAAGCAGAAGCCCTGCACATAAGCAGTGTATCTTTATTTAAGTTTGGCAGGGATGGGGCTAATTCTGTCCCTGCCGAATACACGTGTGGAATGTGGCTGGATCTTGATTGAATAATTGATCATCAATCAAGTCCCAGCCACATGGTCTAAAAGGAAGCAAAAATCCTTTGTTTGGGAGAAGAGTTTAGGGTGAGTTTGTGAACAGTGTTTTTGAAAACCTTTTGTTTTTGTTTTCTGTTTGTTAATAAAAGTACACTTCGACACTTAAAACTGCAGCCCTCCTCTTCTTCTGAATGGGATATGTGCCCTTAATAATATTACTCTATATATGTATTCCTGAGTACAACTCAACTGGAAATACAAATAATCATCAGCACCATAAGGGCATACAGGGTTTGAACGTGAAATGAGTTTAAGTACTTCCAAACATAATTGACTTTTCAGAAGGAATGTCCTATAACATAAGCTGTTACATTATTAAATGTAAGCCCTCATGGCACAGCATAGTGCATTAACCTGCTGCATGGTCTAGAAGATTCTGGTAAAGTATTTATGGACGCTTGAAATAATAAAGTAATAATAAAGTAATGATTTTTTAAGTCGGGGTGCTGAAAGCCATTGAACAAAACCTTAACCCCTGTATATAACGGAAGCCATGCAAAGCCAAGGGGGTGCTACCGCACCCCAGCACCTCTAGTTCCAGCGCCCTTGTTATAGTGACACGGTATGTGAGCCATTTAGTTCTGCTCGGATATGCAGATTCGGAGATTCAGACAGTACAACATTTCTGTGTTTTTTTGTTGTTTTGTTTTTTGTCAGTCTCAAGCTCCAAAACGGTTTGGAATTTTAGGGGGACAATTTTGACAATTGACTGTTTGACAATTTTAGGGTACAAGGGGACGGCCCAGAATAGTGTCTTTTTCTGGTTGGTGAAAAAATATTAATTTGATCTTGAGTTATAGGGATTTTAAATGGTGGTTCTGAGATGTTTGAGCTTAAAAACAGAATTGGCCTCAAGACAAAAATATCCTTTTTCGCGACGGGATAATCTTCTTTCATCAGAAAAAACAATCTTTGTTCGTGAGGCGGACATTTTTTCAGTTTAAAAAAATAAATAAAAATCCCACTGAAACTGCCTGAATATTTCTTTCGTAAACCATGACATGTCTGTATATAATTGGGACACCATAAGATTGACTGTAACATTATCTTTTCATTTTTTTAGTAGGAAATGTGTTTATATGATCTTTTAAAATCTTTTTTGTCCACATGTCTCACGACACCTGTTGCTATTTGCATATTAAAATATAAGGACCCTAATTAATTATTCAATGCTTGTAATAGCAACATTCTGCAGTAATCGTATTCTGTTTGCAAATGTTGCCAATTTTATTGCTTTGTTTTTAGCTAATGTTAACAGATCCCTGCATGAGTTCCTCTATAATGACTGTACACAGCAGCTTCTGCAGCTGTTGCTAGCCAGTTGTGAAACAGCTTCTGGGAGCATGGCACTGGCAAACTTTGAATATGTGAACTGAAATAAAATAATGTATATAGCAAATGCTAAAAGAAGTAATCCAAACTTCAGTAACATTGAAATTAGGAAGGTAATTTAATGTTATGATGAATATAAAGACATAGTAAATGTTAAGCAGAACAACACAGTGACTAATAAGAAAAGGCAAGATATTTGAAGTTGGAAAGGAGTTATTTTTTAATTCCAGACTCCTGTTGACTTTCTGTGAATGGATGGAGTAACGTCAACATTTGCACTGACCAATAAACGTACAACCAGGGATCCTTGTTTTGAATTATTTACAGTTTATTGAATAAACAAAGTAACTTGACTTAGATTCATCTGATGTCAGTACTTGATGGCTTGTTGTTATTAGTAATGTTAAACTATTGTATGTATTGTCTATTGTTTTGGCCAGGTTACAATATATACACTATTACAATTATTTTATAAATATTATTTGTTATAAATTATTATTTGGTGGTTTGCACAATATTATGCTACTGTTGCTTTATTTGGAAGAAATACGTGAGGTTGCTGCTCATTGAGTTCTGTATTTTAATTCAGTAAACAAAAGCTTGTGCATAAGGAAATAGGGTACTGAACAAATAAATCTCGTCTTGGACAGTGTTTGTACACTTTATGAGCCCAGCTAAACTTTATCGACTTAAACTGTTATGCTGTCTGCTTGTACATAAGTATTTGCCTTTTATTTTTGGTAGCGTAAGAGGCCAGAGTTCGGGTAATCAAATAGACACATATGTTGCACCCTGTGTATTCAAATAAACCTAATTCTAATAATAAATACTATTTAAACAATATTTATAATACAAAATAATAACAATCCTTCTTAGAGAGTTGTTGCTTGTGCAGCCTTTCCCAAGTCAGCGCCAACCTTGCTGAGTGATACCAACGAGTCCTGGAAAGATTGTGAATGGCATTTTTGACCTTAACACATTGGATCCCAAATCAAAAAGTCAGACACTTCAATCGTATATCTGGGTATCCGAAATGTTGAATTCACAACAAATAAAGCTGCTGTTTTATCTGCAAGTCTGGGAAACTGACGACAAACAAGGCAGAACGTTACTTTTTTTCCACTGTCATAATGAAGCCTCCATGCTAAATATTTGTCTTCATTTTTTTTCCATTATTACTTTCTTTATGATTTATTGATTTCAGCGCTTTCCTTTTGGCTTATTGGTTGCTTAATTGTAGAAAACCCAATTTGTAAAAGACTTGCCATGTCGCAGGATCGAGTACAAACACAGCACTTTGCAATCTACTTCAAAGCTTGTTGAATGCTATCTGATTGTGCTCTCTGATTGTCTGATAGTAAGGTTACATAAAACTTACCAAGCTACAGTGAATATGCAGTTGTACCATTATTGTGTTAAAAGTTAGTTAAAATACTTTATGAATCATTTTTAATTACATAACTTGTAGACACAAGTATATTGTGTTTTAAATGATTATTATAAACTAATAACTATTTTTGAATATTATCCTTTGATTGAATGTGTTTGATATGCTTGTAATCGTAATTTTGTATAGAAAATGAAACTGAAATTTATATGCTTCTCTAATGAATGTAACTAAAGTTATATTGAATAGGAGGTTTAAATGACGAATGTAAAATTCTTTGATAACGCAATTGGTGGATACATTCCATTTCTAACACACCGTTTTTGTGTGACACGCAACTGTCTATCAAATACTGTGAACCAATGGAAGGACCAACAAAGACTTGTTTACAGTACAAGGGAACACCTATACATTGTGTTATTTAAACTCAAAACAAGGATTTTTACTCTTTGGATTCGCTCTATGGATTTACACTTTCTCTCTTCAATCTCATCGCTCTCAACTCAAACTCCGAAGTTCCTCAGTGAAAACACAATGATATAATTTTCAAAGCGATCCCGGAGAAGATGGGCTCCCTCCGGAATGGCGAAAGCTTTTGCCTACAGCCTTCACAGCCTTCATGCACAACTAACTTCCACAGAGAGGACGACCGTGTTAAGAAGACTTTGTTTAAAAAATCGAATAAGTATCAAACTTATATTGTCTGTTTACAAGTAACTGAACTGAAGCCATGTTATTGATATTGTCACAATATGTAATATGTGACTATTCAACTAGATGCTAGAACATTGTCCACGCATACTTCGCCACTGGAAGCTAGCACATGTATATATAATGCATGACTGAACCGAACAATGTGTGATGAACTATTAAGACTGCTTCACTAATGCAGAACTCTATGACCAGAGAGCACATCAAGGATTCATTATGAACATTTAACAATGCATTACTCTTCCTTGAATGTTTTATTTTGTTTCTTCTTTATACATATGTTTTTAACTATGAAGCCTAACCTTTATTATTCTTCCTTTGAGAATATGAATAAATGTAATAATAATTTGGATTGTTAGTTTTTTTTTCTGTCTGATAACAAATACACATTTATGAATGATTTGAAATTCTTAAACATACATAATATTAATTATTAATCTCTTTTCATCATTAATCTAGGGATAATTATTCCAGAATCGCTAGTTCTTATTGAGGTATTGTGTTTATTATGGTTAATAATTACATTATGAGCTATAATGGGTATTTTCTTTAATGGCAGTTGGCGAGGACACACATTTGACATAAATCCTAGATATACATTATACTAGATTATTATATTTATTATTATATTATTATATTATTATTATTATTATTATTATTATTATTATTATTATCCCAGCAGATAAGATGTTAAACGATAACACCACACATCATGCCTTTATAATTTGATTTATGTAAATCAAAGGCAAAAAAAAACCAAAAAAACAACCACAATTTAATTTCTACTACCCCCATCCCCCAAACAGCGGCTGTATGCACAGTTCTATTATTACTGCTGGATAAAGACGATGATGAATGATTTTACGAGGAAATAAATATTCATTAGAGGCTATGATCAAACACATCCCCCTCTCCCAGAGCCCATGAACGTACAAGGCCCATTTGCTTGTTGCCAGAGATTTATTTTGAGAGGAGATGGAATTTAGCCTGCTACTGCATCTCATGACAATTTAATAGTTCAGCTAAATTAAATCAACGGCAATACTTACTTGTAACCACAGTGATCAATATCATTAAAGTTGGTGTCAGCTATAATCATATCAGATATATGTGGGAGAACAAGTGATTAGTTGCGGATGTAAATCAGGCCAAGGCAGCAAGATTGTACAGCATATGGGGGAGACTAATAGACGACCCTTCAGTAGCTGACTATCAGTTTCCTGGGTCACAGTTTCTTTTGACCATTCTAGTTCTTACAATGTAAAGTAATATAAACAAGACTCAAATGTCTATAAAATAGCAACTATTACGCAAATAAATCCTTTAATCATGCACAGCTTGCATAAAATATGGAATGGCAATTCATATTTTACTATATAATAGGAAAAAATCATTTTGTGATCTGTATTAATTAAAGACTATAATCTGTCATTTTAATGCTCATAATGCAGACATTAGCCTATTTTATTTAACAATGAATGAAAATTAAATGTTTTAATTAGCCAGACACTGTGGATACTCTGCCTGCAAGACAAAATTACTTGACAGCTACAGAGACAGCTCTTCTGTATGACCAATACACCTGGAGAAGACAAAAAATAAAACAATAGCCTATTTCGTGAACCTGGAAGACGATGCATCCTTTTAGGATTGGAACTCCACCTCAGAATTCTATGTCACAGTGTTCTTAGAACATTTATCTGTACAGAAAGTCAGAGCAACTTTCAAACTTAAACACAACATCACTAGCTATTTCTACCATGCTGTCTGAAGAAGGCGGAAGCTGAAAATTTACTTTTGTTCTTCATTGTATACACATATATTTATAAAATAACCAATCAGCAACATAATTTAAAACAGAACATGTAGCTGTTTGGTTATAACAGGCCAGACAGCACAGCGAGACCCTCTGTTTATCCTTCTGTGCAATAAAGAATATCGGGGCAGAGAGCCGAGCTTTCTCCGAGTTCCTGCCAGTCAGTTTCAACCTGCGGAACCTTCTATCTGTGTGAGAGGATGTCAGTGTCTGCATTTATTCTCATCGGGGCCTCTGCCAACCCAGGTTTTGTGATGAATACTGATATATATTGGGGAGAAGGCTAAAAGACCACCTGGACTCTCTTGACACAAAATCAGTGCAGCTGTCAAATCAGGTGATTCCAGGTCAGTTCAGCCCAGAGGGGAATGTAAATAACAGACTCAAAAGGTTCAAAAAAAAAAAAAAAGAGGAAGTTTAACAAGACTGACAAACTACTTTTTCAGCCCAGCTGGCTACATTTCCAAGTACAAATACATTTACAAAAACAAAGGGTTATTGCGTCCTATGAGAGCACACATCATTCCATGAGTTGCAGTAGATTAGTATACAGCCACTGATGGGGTGGGGACAAAACATATGTTTTGGGCCAAGTGTGCTTTGGCAAGCACAGATTTGGGCAGGGCACACACATATTGAGGTGTGAAAACAGTTAATTCCAATGTTGTAGGTCAGCGTTACTCACAAGATCTGACTGCAGCCAGATAAAGGGAGTGAGCCTGACCTATATCATACAGAACCCATGCAAATGCATTTTATGTCTTAATAAAAAGGAAAGCTTACTAGTCATATATTAATATAAATAGTGTATTTTGTCCTTTACCAGCCAGTTAATCAAGATAAAAGGATTGCAATTATTTTTGTTTCTAAAGCATGCACCAGTATTGTACGCATGATGCATGTATATTGCACATTTGATCAAAATAATGTGTATTACTTAGTGGTGCAATCAGCACCCTAATTTCATATTCGATTATCGTACAGACGTTTATCAACGATTATTGATGCACTGATGTTTGATTTTTCAAAATGAAGAACAAACATTAGTTGTTTTTTTTTGTTTTTTTTAACAGAAGATCCAATAACTAAAACACTGTTGTCCATAATAATTAAACAAAAATGCACAACTTATATTCAATTAGAACACTTCTGATTATAAAATAGAAATACAAAGGACTACAGTTTTTAACAACTGAAAAGTTTATGCATGTGACGCATCTGCTGTCCCTTTAGCATTGTAATAATAATTAAAAAATACTATATTTTAACAGATGTAATGTCTGTCTGAACTGTGGTTGTAAATAACTGTTAACATTTTATGTCCAAAAGCAAACCATTTGAATTAATCTCACAAATCTTGACTAGTTCAACTATCGTACTAAACATAACACAACACGCTTTGAAACAGAAGAAGGTATTGCCTTAATTTTTAAATCAAGAAAACATGAATGGGTCTACTTCTGATTTGGCTTGTCCAACGCAAATGTAGAGGCACATTCAAGGTTTTAATGCAAATCGGCTACAGGAGACTTCAAACTGGATTCTAATTTGATGCATCGATTCACCAATATGTAATCGAAGCTCGGGAAATTTAAGCACAGATGATCAACAATCGATGCATCAATTAATTGTTGCACCCCTATGAGAGAATTTTGAAGCAAGCAACACTTAACTCATCACATATTGTAACTGTTCTTTGGAATCTGTTTGCCCTTACCTGCAGACAGTCTTCTTGATTTGTGAAGTTGTGGAAGTTTCCAGCCCAGTATTCAGGGGAGTTGAGGAGAAATTCCACCTCGGCTACGGAGTGGAGCAGCCAGCGTATCTCTGCTAGGAACGCAGAAGGTGCATGAGAGGTCTCCACAGTCACCCCTTCAGTCGTCACAACTGTCGTCTCTTCGTAAACCGTTTGCTGGTGTAGATATATAACAAGAGTTGGTTCTCTTTCAAAATCAACAGCTTAGATGGGTTTGCTTTATTTCTCAAGCTAGGAGTCTGTTCAAACACAGTGACTAAAATCAAATGGTTAATATTCCATGCGTGGTAAACATGGTCCAGTGATAATACTCACCAGGCAAAACATTTTTTCTCACTATTGTGCATGTGCCATGAATTGTAATAACTTTAAGGGGAATGACAGCAAAGTATATGGTGGGCCTAAAAAATGACATATTGATGCATAAATAATAAACAATACATGACACAGAGAGAGAGAGAGAGAGAGAGAGAGAGAGATAGTGTTTGGTTAAATGTATCTTAACAGTTGTTGTTAGCTTTTGTTCTTTGGTACTTGGTAACCGCAAGGATAACAGCGCTATAATTGAAAAATCACGAGTGTGACATTCTGCATTGTACCTGTGCGAAATGAACATTAATATTGTGTAGGTTTGAATCAATACTAAGTAGAACCTGTGTAGTAACACACGGCATCTTTTTCATTTAGCTGGTCTTCTCTGAGCATTGCAGACTGTCTAATACATAAGGAATTACATTAAAAAGTACCTCTACAATAAAGGAGGGCTGACACATGTACTTGTATATTATACTTATATAAAATTATGCCATGCATGTTTTACTTGCTGTAAAGGTGAAAATAAAAGAATTATATACTATACATATATACATCATACATCACTGTCTGCATATGTGCGTGTGTGTGTGTGTATGTGACCCATAACTCACAAGAGGTGGTGCCTCAAGCAAGTGTGGAGATATTGGCCTAAAATTTTATAAAAAAGTAAAATTCTGTGTGTGAATTTACGGAAAACGATGCCACATATAGGGCAGTATGTATTTGGAATCAATTATGGCATCAGAGTCCTGTTAAAGGGGCAAAGGGGCATTTGCTCCTCCAATATTTATTATGAGGGGACACACTCCCCCCAAAGTAAGTCTATGTACATGGAATACATGCTACTGTACTAATAGTTGTATGAACACAGAAATACCATAAACTACTATGAAGGCACACAAAAGCGTGGGTAGCATGATCATGCGATTATTTCAAATGGAAAACATTACCCTGCGAAGAGTCATACATGGGGAGTAGGCTACAGCATAGCTTTAGCAATCCAATTCGTTTTAAAGTTAGATGAAAGTCTCCTGGAATAAACTATTTATTTTAGTTTTATTTTCATTTAAATGTTATGATGAAGATACACTGATAACTCGTGAATCTCTCATAAATCTAATAACTCAAACGAACCAGGTCGGTCTCTTCCATGCACTATTGCTAATGTTTCTGAAATATTAGGATTCAAAAACAAGTGCTGAACATGGTACCATGGGAAACAACAAAACAAAACAAACAAAAAAACCATGTCCCACAGGGAAGCAACACCACAAATGAACAGCAGTTGTGATGCACAGTTCACCCCCAAGTGTAAGTCACTTTGGATAAAAACGTCTGCTAAACGACTAAAATAATAAATACAAATTTACGTTTAAAGTTACGTTTTTTAGTCAGCATAACTGTAAGGAATGCTGTGAATTATAACTTTTTTTAAAGTTGACCTTTTTAATTTTGGTATGTTATATTAATTGAGGATTTACGCTACACTAAATGGTCCTGACTACTGGACTGTCACAATGTACAATCATAATGTACCCAACAAGAGGGATATTACTGAATGATTGTCCCAGATGTACTATAAAGGTATCATTTTGGAGGAAACAACACTTGTTTATTAAGTACATTAACCATTTTCACTAAACCAGACAATTACAGCAACTGTGCATAATTTTATGTTTTTACTTCTTAAAAGAAATACATTTAGAAAGGCCAATATCTACTCTGATAAATCAACAACCTTGGTCCGTGTGACCTTCATATCCATTTTACATTACACTTTCTTTAATGCAGCAGATTCAAATAATTAACATCCCCTGTATATTCTAATATTGCTCTTTCAGAGCTACAAGGGACATTTCTCTTGCAGACATGTCTCACTAAGTTTATAGTAGTTCCTTTACAAGGATTAATTCTAGGTCAAAAAAACAAAACACAATGTCTGCATGGTGAAGGGACAACATGTATTTCCTTCTGTCTTATTGCTGTCAGAGAAAACCCCAATGAAATGATACCGTTTTGTCCCACATTGTTGTCCCCCGCCTTCAGTTAGCTTCTTTTTCACATTGAACGGAATGCTGTGTTTATTGTCAAAGCTTTGTTTTGAAATATAACTGATTTGCATGTGTCACAGCTTTATTGGAACTATGTTGTAATATCCAGAAATGCTTCATCTCAACAAGAATGGGTTTGAAAAAGAACACACACAGGTTTCACTCATGGTGGTCATCTCATTAAAATTGTGTTTCTTTTTTAATACGTGGCTTATAAATGTCAATAGTATGTCTGAGAAATTATTAAATAACTTTTTGTTGGCAACACTGACATAATCCTTAAAAACTGCAATCTCTTGCTTTGTGATTTTAGGCACAGCTGTTCGCACTACTTTACTGGCTCAGTATTCTAAATATTAAAGCTGTATCATAATTCTGTTTTTATCAAGGCTCTGTCAGAGTTTTACATAGAACAGCAGGTGAGTCTCTGAAAATCCTTGTCCCTTGAGTGAGGCTACATGTGTCTAGATTTCACAGATCAGTGCTGAAAAGACAACCTTCTGTTACAACATTGTGAAGATATAGAAATCCTTCACTATTGCACGGATGGTATATTTTATGTTACGTTTTAAGCAAAGATGGTCAAAAACTAGATGCAATTGAAATATCTTCCTGTAAAGTGGTTAATGATTTATATGGCACCATACTGATAGGATTTATTTATAGGAAATAGTCATTTTTTTATTCATTGCATGGGCAATGATACGCAATATCTAACATTCTTCTGACTTACACTTCAGGCAGCTAAAAATACTAAATATTCACATGCCCATTCCTTCTTTTTGCTGGGTACATTCAGTAAACATGGCACAATACTTGGGTTTATGTCTGAATTACAGGGAGAGACACCAGGGATTGCCAAGACTAAAATTAGTATGCATGTTATTATTATTTTTCTTTTTTTTTTTTCCTTTTTCTGTAAGCTAGAACATTATACATCTACAAACATGAGGAGACCATTTGGCCCATCAACGCTGTCCAGTTCCTAGCAGCCGACTGATCCTAAAATGTTGTTGGGTCTTAATGATTTTGCATCTACAACATGGCTAGGTAACTGTGACACAGACAGAATGATTCTTGGTGCTAAATCTCCCTCCCAATCTGGGAGAGCGCTGTGTAAAGGTAACAGAGTGCCCTAGACTGACTTGATGGCCAAACAATTCATTCCCCGGGTTAGGAGGAAGTCATCCATCTAGAAAGGGGGTGGAGCTACGGTACACTAATTCATGGACACGGAAGGGAAACGATGGGGCAGATTGGAGGGGCAGTTGCAATCATTAACCAAGGGGGCGTGATTGACTATATATATGGGGACATAGCGAGGTGATCTGTTCCTTTGATATGGTTAATGCTGAACCGGAAGGAGAACTGTATTGCATCATCTTTTGCTAGTTTATCGTAACTAAAGAATACATTTGTTTGTTGTTATTAGATGGCTAACACGAACTAGCCAGGCCAGCACAAAACCCGGACAACAATGCACGTGTTTTATGATTAATTGTACTTGCACCACGAGCACTATAGCATTCACTGTGGACTTGTGATCGTGTTTGTGTTAACTGTGGGTGTTTAAATACTAGGATTATTATTTCGGGACCAACACATGGATTAAACAGAGCAATACGCAAATGCTGTGTATTATCTGTTATCATTATTGTTTACTGTTTGTCGTCAGACTTTGGATTACAAAATAAACCATCATTTCACCAGTACTTTGTTGTTTGTCCTTGTCTTGAGCACTGCATCACCCATACACCTGCACACTGCAAACCACTTCTCCTACCCTCTACGTCTGTCTCCAGTCATTACTTTAAATTAGTGTACATGTCTTTCCATTGAAATGCAAAAAAAAAGTGTAATTGACAGAGGCTACCTCATGAGCATCTTAAACACTGTTCAAAGAGATCTGTTTGATCGAGTACAGTAGTCATTGAGCTTATCTCTTATTACCCATCACCCCAGCATAGGGCAGCAGTGTTAATAACAAACATGCATCACAATACAAATTACTGTTACACATGTTTCCTCCCGAGGGAGTGGCAGCACACTAAAATGTTTCTTTGTAAACCAGAGAATGGCACCACTCTGGTTGTTTATAACCTGACTTCAGTTAAATGCATTTTGGACTATAACTATCTAGTATAGTTTTTAATTATTCCCAATGTCAATCTTTGTTTTGTGTCTGTATGCAATAAGGTCAGCCTCTCATACATATTTAAAATGTGATTCAACAGTGAAGCAGTATTGCATGATTAAGTTGCTAAAAATACTATTTGTATCCTTCTTGCTAGTTTTTAAAGACAAAGAAGACTGTCAGAATGGTGTTCCTCTTGTGTTAATTTAAATGCCTCATTACATAAAACCAATTTAAACAAATACATAAAATGACAAACATTACATTATCTGCTGTGGAGATGTGCTCTTGTGATTATTTAAGCAATAACAGCATGAGCACATTATTGCATGTCAATTTTTTTTTTTTTTTAATTGTTGGTTTCTCATTACCACAGATAAAATATTTCTACTGTATAATAAAGACAACAGAGGTTAAACAATGCAAGAGTAATATAAATATATTCTTACTTTTTTTGCTTAATTGGAATGAACTCTGAACCTGAAGCAGTACATATTAAAAACAATTAAGAGTTCAGGTCGTATTTGCAGTGCTTAGCATTTCTTTCATTAACACTTTAAATGTCAGTTTAACACAGCAGTAAGTTTTAAAAAGTCCAATAAATCGTTACTGCATAATCAGCAAGCAGCCTACTCTTAATGTTTTGTGAAACAGGGATAGATAATTAAGCCAGGTAGCAGCTTGTCCTGTGGTGGTGTAAGGTGTCCTCTGTAATATTGTTATTATATTTTGATTTAGTTTAAAAGGAATAAGGCAAACAAATCCCTATCCTTGATGTAAATTGGTTTCTGGCTTCCTCCATTCCAGTCATTAACACCACAAGTGTGCAATAGCACTGAAATCTACAAATAATTTGTGTGACTCATGCTTTTGCCTGCCTGACCATCTGCTGACTTGTTACATGTCTATCTGATAATAAGTCTAATAACTGACAGTAAAAATGAGCACAGGACATTACAAGCTTTTGCCATATATTAAAAAATAAATAAATAATTCCTAGGAAATTATTTTGGCTTTCCCACTGACAGAAAAAAACAATGTGTGTCACAGATAACAGTTGTCTGTCCAAATGCATGTATTACAGGTACATCTCAGAATTGTAATTTATTAATGTTGTGATATTGCCTTGTTAATTGGGTGGTACTTCCTGCAACTGCTGTACATATCTATGCATTAACAATTACACTGGATTTGCTGTGCGACGTATAACTATTTATGCAACACTTGCATGTGTTTTTTGTCAAGAAAAGTTAGAAAACTTAATGCAGTATATTTGCAATTTGTAAAACAAGAAATGCGATTCAAATTGGGAGTCATAGAAAGATAAGAGGGGTGAAGTCTAAAAGAGAAACAAAAAAGAAAGATGCTGATCAATCCTTTTAGCTCTCAGCTCACTTTGATGTATTATATAGTGGACACCACATACTGTAGCAGTCTTGCCAAGTGAACTTCTCAGATACTGGGCTGCAGAGTCCTACACCTGTTTGGACTTGATATCCTTTTTTTCTTCCAGAGTAGTAAAATAAACACTTTACTATACCAATAAAAGTGTACAATTTCAGAATATATCTTCTAGTCTTGTAATAGATTGTAGGTGACACTTATTGCATCTCTGTATAAATAAATCCAATGTTTTTTTCTAACCAAAAAAAAAAATCCCTTAACCATTCTGTTGTTTAAAAAGATGTATGCGTAAATAAACTTGGCAGTCAATTTGTATTAATTCAATTCAGAATCTAATATGTTTGGAAGTGATTTAATAAATCTAATATAGGAATGTTGTAGGCACTGGTGTTTAATCAGCTGAAACATGGTTTAATAAGATGAAACACTTCTTTGATACATTTATAATGACGTGTCAGCTTTGTAAATATTTGTTACTGTGTCATTTTAATTTACAAATCTACAGTCTCCTAGGAGGCTAGAATATGAGCTTTCACCACCAGGGATGGGGGGGGGGGGGGGGGGGGGTAATAAAATGATAAAAACATGTTTGATGTAAATGGCAAATTGATGAGGCAACATAAACCAATATTTATTCCTAGCAAAAATTTCAAATCCGTCATCCTTATTGTTCCTCCGTTCTGTTTGACAATGAAGTCTGTTGTGACTTTTAAACTGCACACTCTTATGTTCACTCCCTAGAATAAACCAGAGTGTTAGTTTTCTTTTTTCACCTCACACACTCTGTTAGTGGCATTTGGTTAGTAGCAGTTGCAAACAGTGCAGTTTGCGAGGGGGTGGGGTAACTCACAATTTGTGATAAGTTCAGTCGTCGGAACTGAGCAAATTTGCTCTCTATTTCTTGCCAGCGTTTGTTGAGCTGGATCAAGCTCGGCTCCACTGCTTTTGCAGCCCCATCCCTTGACAAGCTTTGAGCCTGCCTGTTGACTGCATTCAGGTCTTCTCTCTTCTCCTCCAGTTCAGCATCAATCTCCTAGTGAGCAAAACCAATACAGGGCCCCAAGGCAGTTAGCTGAATAGACCAAAACGCAAAACTGACAAATCAAACAAATAATTATAAAAAATAAAAACTTCAGGAGGCACTTATCTCCGCTTTATTTATGCAGTAAATGTTACAATTAAAACAGGTTTATTCCATATACACAGAAAGCATTTAAGGTCCTGTCTGCCTTGTAGCAGACTTATATCATCGGTTCTAATGTAGAACTCAATTAGAACTGAAAGGGAACGTCGGCATTTTAAGCTTTAGGGCTTTTTTTTTGATGTGCAATGAAATACTATTTTTTTTTTTTTTTTTTTTTTTTTAGGAGGGATGCGAGTATTGGATTTATGCTGTCAAAAAATCAAAGAGTAAGACTGTCGTCTAAGGGCCCCTATCTATGCCACTTTAACATGGCTAGTCAAGCTCTGTTTTTATAGTTTTAGAACAGAGCTTTTTCGATCAAATTAAGCAAAAAATGAGGCCGTGAAATGCATTAAAAAAAAAAGGTGACATTGACAAATATGTGCATAAATCTACAGTGGTGTGACTATGAAACATGACAAGAGATGTTTGGGATCAGATGATAGTCCTAAAATGACAAAGGGGTCTTCTGTTTTACTGAAAGCTCATTTGTTCATCTGAAACAAAGATACAAAGTCAAAACAACTAAACTTTTCCTTTAGGCATTTCAGAATTTAATAAACAAAAAAGTGATCCATCACAGTTGTCATTTTGATACCAGTTTAAAGAAGTTAATCCAGATTTCTTAATATATACACATTAAAAATTGAACCACTATCATATTCCCATGCAGCCATTTTAACTCTTCAAAAGATCTACAGTATGCACAACAGACAATTTGTCTTCAGTACCTGCTTGATTACAAAGATGCATTACCTTTATCTTTTGTTCATCTCTAGGGTCTGGTAAACTGGCGACACTTTTCTCAATGTCATCAAGCCACTGCAGTAGGTTGTCAGCCTGCCGCTTGTACTGGTACCACTCGGGTGATATTGGCAGAGCCTTTTTCTTCCTCAGAGATCTCAAGTCCTGTGCAAAGTTTGCAACAATTGTTAAAAATAACTCAGAGACAAGATGCATTACATCTGTGTGGTCCAAAAGAATATTACCGATGTAGTGGTGTCAGGCAACACCTGTCATGTGTTCCTACAGACTTCAGGGAAGCAACCATCAGCATGTTCTCTTGTCTGGTAGGTCCTTTAAAGTATCTGCAGTAATTCTTCTTCAGTTACATTTTGGCACAACATGCTGATAAGGTAGAACACTAATGTGTCTGGCCATCATGGTTCTCTTTTTGTTGTCCTTTATTAATTATGTTTTGCAGGAGAACCTGGCTGGGCTGTCTCGTCTTGTTAGTAGTGGGGGTCTACAGTAGCTTGCTTGCACCCAGCTTTAAAGCTAACTGGCATCAGGCCTGGATCGCTGGGCTCCAGGTTCAACACTAATTACTCAACGCTATCTTCCTTTATCCTCCAACTATTCATGGAATCGAGAAACAATGCCGATGACAATCAGAAAGAGGCTCCTGCTGCTAGCACTTCGTTTTAACCGGATTAATAATGACTAATGCATTAGCTACAGTGGTCTTAAAAGTGACCGGAAACAGGCAAATTCTGATGCAGAAAGATTTAATCAGGCTCAAGGCTAATGAAAAATGAAGCTTTCACTTTGCAATACAGAGAGAAATGTAAGGTAAGGCAATGTGAATAATGTAATTAATGCAAAAAATACATTAATATTGTAAAAATATCAGCATAAGTTAGAGGCTTTAAAGTTCTTCCTCCTAACAGTTGTGTCTGTAAATCTGTCAGTTTAAACAGTTTTTCTCTCAAAGCAGTTTAAATCCTTCTTTTCAATCACTGGAATATACTACTACTAATAACAACATTCACAGAGAGTATGATGTGCCATCATGTATCGACCCAAGTTGAATACGCCTATCAAGTCCTTGTGAAAAACATTCAGTCTTTCTTTTTATAAGCAGCCTGCTCAATATCAAAGGTCTGCGTGCTATTCTATTAGCACTGAAGAAAAAGCAGCAGCCTTGCATTAATTTTGAACCCTTTAAACTATGAAATATGCCAGGAAGATGACAGCTTTGCCTCAAAGGACCTCAATAGGACAATTTGAGAAATTAAATGCAGTATATATAAAAATTTCTTTTTTTTCACCTATACAAAATAGCTATGAGTTTGACTTCTTGGTTATCTACATTGGGATAATACCAAGCTGCTCTTTCATCTCTATGAACAGCAGCTCTCCAGCTATAATGAAGTGGCAGATTGGTGATAGTAGGATTATGAAACAGATACATGACAAGATGTGGCAGTGATTGAGAAAGCAATGGCACTGGGACTGCATTGGGAGTTAACGCCACAAAAAAAAAGTGAAACAAAAAAAATCCTTGGTAACAAAGACTTACAGTGGCAGCAAAAACTAAAGATATTCAAATACCTAACAACAGAATGGAAGCTCCAATAAATACTATACAGTACTTACAAGTCTGAAGTGCTTTCTTTTTGTATTTATTTATTTTTTTAGGAAAGGTAGGTATCTCAGCAACATAGAATTTCTGTTTTGTGGTAAGTCTTGACGGTCCAATGGCTAATGGGAAGCCAGTTTTCATACTGCTGCAAAGCAGAGGCGTTTGACTGGTCTATGGGGAAAGCTCTGGAGTGATTGTGAAATAAGAGCAACACTTTTTGAAAGCAACCAGATAAGAAACCACAATCCAAAGCGCTAATTTTGATGCGTTTTGAATATAAATTGAAAGCCCAGCTTAAATACAAATCACAGACACTGAAAGAGAGGTGCCATGTTCCAATATTGTCTGTGGTGGACAGACGCATTTTTAGAACTGATTAGATAATGACATGTATCGGTGTATGTGTTACCTAGCAACTGCCTCAAAGGCTTGTGTTCCAACACTTGCTTTAATCATTTTTTTCTGATTTTGTATTAAAAGGTTTTATAAACAATATCTTTACATCAAAGAAACTGCATTCTGTCTTGGAACAGTCACTTAGAGTTCATTAGACTCAGTAAAAAAAAAAATGTGTATGTGTGTGTGTATATATATATATATATTATATATATATATATATATATATATATATATAGTAGTAAAATTTACATACCCCAATAGAAAAATCTCTTGTAGCAAAAAAGTTTTGCTTTTGTGGATGAGGAAATAGAGGTCTACAATTATTTATTTCAGCATTTTTGCAAAACTATTTATACCCCGACAAGGAAAATAGCTAGTTGAGTCAGCTTTAGGAATAACAACCTAATTTAAATAATTATAATTTGTCAGTGAGCTTAATGGCATGATTCATTAGTGTTTTTACAATTCTTCAATGCGAATTTCATCACTCCACAAAACCTGTGACCAGAGCTCATATCCATCATTCAAATGCCATTGTGCAAACTTTAAGCAATTTGTCCTTGTGACGTTTTTCTAAGAGTGGCTTTATCACCACGTAATACTTGAAATGGAAACCCCAGTCCCACTTGCAGCCAGTTCACTTTGAATATCTTTGGCTGTCAATCTCAGACTGTTATTAACCTTCCTCACAATTCTTCTACTTGTTTTTGGTGAAAGAATCTTCTTTCCTCCAGACCGAGGGAGCAATGTGACAGTACCATGAGTCTTGTACTTCTTGATAATAGAAAAAGTAGTTGAAATTGGGATACTCAAATGGTTGGAAATTCATTTGTATCCTTCTCCAGCTTTGACTATAAATTATTTTCTGTCTAAGGTCTCTAAGAATGTTCACATACAATCCAGCATTTTCTAGAATTAGGTTCTGCATTATCATATTGAAATTTCTAGCACCTTGTAGGCAATACTATCATTGTATCAAATCTTGAATCGTCTTGAATTAGCATTTTTGGAGTTTTGCAAAAAATTGCTTAAATAAATAACTGTAAACATCTATTTCTTGTAACTTTTTCCTCATCCACAAAAGCAAAAGTTTTGCTACAAAAGATTTCTCCTTAACCTAAAATTATAAATTTCCATTAGGTATGACATTTGACTACAACTGTGTGTGTCATGACTCTCAGCTCATGAAGTTGCTGGCTCAGCATTCATCCAGCTTACACTTCCAATTCCTAAAAGAATTAACCAGATCATAATCCATTTACAGCTTTCCAGAAGTTCACAGATAACAGGACGTTAAAAAAAAAAATGTTAGTGCCATTTAGAGACACAGCTGATAGGCGATAATACCTTGACAGTGTTATATTTAGAATTTAACAGGTGTTGCTTTATTCTGATCTCCTCTCGTTTCCTCTCATCTGGAACTCGCTGCTGTAGGTTCTCTCCTTTCTGCAAAAGCTCTTTCACTGCCCCTTCCTCTGCATCTCCCTACAGAGAAAACAGCACAACCAAAGACAAAGGATTTAGTTAAGGCCTCCTGCTTACATTGACATGAACAATAATGAATGCACAGATTTTACAAAGTGAAGTACAGATAACAAACTCAATTACTTTAACCATATTAGTAAATTTCAGTTTGTATTTTTGCTGCGTTTGTTTCTTATTTATGCAGAGCGTTTGTTCTTGCCACCATAAATTAGATCACAGCAGATTTTAGATTTGAGCAATTGAGGGCATTTAAGTACCCAGGCCGGTCAAGAAGTAGTATTACTTTGAACAGTGAAGCCGTGGTAGCAAATGGGTGATTTGCAAAGTTATTCAAATGCAAAAACATTACCATAAAGCCAAAACAAATAAATGGTACACTCACTTAGAAGAACAGGCAACAACTCCACTAACTAAATAGTATGAAAGAAATGTGCTGTTCCTTTAATTTAAAAACATTGATCAAATGGGATTCCATGTTTAGTGATGCTGAAAGAAACTGCTTCCTGCAGAAAGTATACTAATTATAAAGGCAGTAAACCACCACCAGTTTTAATGATTACCATCTAAATGCTTGTATTGGTGTTTTTAAATCTTTAAAATCATTTAACAAAAAGCCAGAATATATAGTGGTAAATGTGTTTTATATGGGTTTATTTATTTTTTTTATCCTTTTGAGGTTTTTTTTTTTTTTTTTTTTTTTTCTAATTTTAATTGGTGTCTGACCATACTCTGTGGTATCCACTGCACCACATTGGTAAAAACAGTACAAATCAGTGCTTTGCCTCCTATATACAAACCCAAAAATCATACAAGAGCTTAATGTACTGTATTCCCTATAAATCTATTTTTCACTTTGAGAGCAGGTGATGGTTTGTGAGGATCCACTTTACTGCCATTAGTGTGTTCAGGCTTTATGCTCTAAATGCTAAATCATTCTTGACTTTCATTTATATGTATTATACCCCTGCTTTTATAAAATAGATCATTGGGGACTGAAGCATTCCTGTAAAGTGTAAACATGTTATTTTGGTAGAGCCACAGCTACTGCCTAATTAAATATAAGAATAACATATCATCAAGTAGATCAACCTTCAGCACCAGGCTTCCCGTTTCAAAACATTCCTGACTGAACAGACACTTAAAGGGCAGGTGCCATATGAGGCGCTTGTTATTATGGTTTCTACTGAAAACAAAGGGGTAATTGGGTTGACTGCTGGGCTTCCCATGAAAGACAAACAGTTTGAATCTAACAGGTCTCACTCATGACTTTAGGTGCTAGTGAAGACAAGGGGATTTGAGAAATACTATTTTAGGGCAATAACAGAAAAGTTTTTTTTTTTGGTTTAAATTGTTTTGTTTTGCTTTCTGGCTGTTTTGAAACACACCCGCAGACACAGATAATTTACCGCATCTTTCTGAAAATCCTCTTCTTTCAGGGTCTCTCCTTGCTTAACCTCTGCCTCCAGCTGGTCTAGCCATTCCTGTGTATCTGCGTGATATTGCTCCACTTCTCTGGAGGAAACAGAGGTCTGCAAAAGAATAAAATGAAACAAAAAACATTAATACTACGATTGTTACTACTACTGTGCTAAAATATAAAAATTTCCCCAAAAAATTAAAATAAATACTACAACTACTTAGAATAATAACAGCAATAATAGCAATGCTGGCAATTACATTCTTGCTTTACGTTACACGATAATGCTTGTAATCTTCATAGAACTAATGTGTCAGTGTCTTGCTTGTGTCACTTGTGTGGGTAGCTGCTGATTAAGCATACTGAGAGACACAATGAAGGTGAAGTTGAAAACTCCAGCACAGGCATGCAGGATTTATTAACAACAAACAGAAAGTAAGTAAATAAAAGGTGGTCATGTGACGTTACCAGCGATGGTAACGCACAGAGGACTAATACAGCAAGCTGTACAAAAATGCAAAATAAAAACAGTAGACAAACTACAAATAAAAGGTGTCACACAGTGCGAGCGCTAGCCTTATAAACGAGGCGTCCCGCTCCAGGAACCGGCCTCACTACGCAACCCTCGCTATAAATCACATGGGATCACTATCCCCTAAACTAACCTACTGATGAGCCAGTATTCACACTACTCCTGCTGCTTCACACAAGGCTGTGCTTGCAGTTTCAAGGTTCATACAGCCTTTGCTTGTTCATAATGCTGCTTCATACAGCCTTTGCTTGCAGTTTCAGGACTGTGCAGCTGTCATTCCTGCAGAGCGGACCCTCTCCTCCCGAGGATCAACAGCTCCCCTCTGGCATGGTATTGCAGTCGCCTCGAGCCATCTCCCGCGGATGTTTTTGAACTGACGGACACTCGGTCAAGACCCACCCACCTGCTGATTGAAGACCAGCACAGCCAATCACATGCTGCCATTTCCCAAAACCAAGCCTAGCAGGCAGCAAGTCTCAATCAAGCACCCGCCTATAAATTATTTAAATTACACAAATCAACTCCAAAACGACACAATAAAACCATTCCCACAAATTACACCAATACTAATTACCCATTGTGCAGGGCGATCACTCTAACTGGCCACCTAAACTCACTCTATTCCCACTAAAGTCTGTCTTTAAATTTGTTCTTCACTTTAGCAAGAGTCTTTTAGAAAAATTTAATTTCAATTATACTTTTGGTAAATGTTCATTAAGCTTTTTTCTTTGCTTTTAAACTATTAAAAGGGAAAATACATTCCTTTTTGGTTTCACCATTTTAGAAACTGTTAGAAAATAGTCACCATTCATTTCAAACCTGAATGTGGATCTTGAGCGATGCTTCAGTAAAAGGGAGTGTGCAACATTATAGAAATGTCTTTACAGAAAAAAATGTCGATTCATAACTATTGCTGCAGGCATGGTTGTTTAGTCAGTGTTTATATAGACAACAATTAAAGCAGCAAGCCAATAAGTCTGTATCGAATCTCGACTAAAATTATACATAGATATAATTAATAGGATAGGATATTCTTTTTTCATAATCCAAGCAAATTTAATTATGAGACTGACTCAAGCCAGCGTTTCTCTGGTATTTTTTTTTTTAGAGCATGTGTCTGACTTCTTTTTCCTGTATCACTGAGGCGCTAATTTCCTTTATGCACCCCATGAGAATTGATATTGATATGTGCAGTATTTACAATATTAAATATGAGCTCAGACTTCATTAAGGGATAAAAATAACAAATGATTAATGTGGTTCTGTTTGTTAAGGGGCCTAATTTCATACCCACTTGAGGAATGCTTCTTGCTCTGGAATAAAGAAAATGTGCTTGAATGAACAGAATTTTCCAAGTGCCCTACTTAAGTACCTCAAAAAACACACTGAAATTCTGAATAACAAAATGGAAATATATTTATATATAAATATATTGTGTATTTATTTATACACACACTAAAGAATCCCATATCTTATTGGTCTGATCCAACTCTGAACAAATTGCTAACTGAACATAAATCTGTGCATTGATAAAACATTCCAGATTATGCTATTCTTTGTAAAGTGTGCAACATGTTTTTAATATTTAAAATACTGTATTAAAAACATTTAATCCTTTTGTGAGCAGGACAGCGATATTTCAAAATATCACTATTTCCAATGGGAAAACGGGCAAATGTGTGTCTTTTCGTTCAGTCAGAAAAAAAACATATGAATCCAAATTAACATGTATTTATACTAAAGTAATACAAAAATGACTACAAAAGATTTAGAAGTGAGTAGTTTTGAGACTTACGATTATACTGTACTGAAAAACTACTCACTTTAGTAGTTACTTTAGTATAAATACATGTTAATTTGGATTCATATGTTTTTTATGTGAACGAAAAGACACACATTTGCCCGTTTTCCCCATTGGAAATAGTGATATTTTGAAATATCACTGTCCTGGTCACAAAAGCAAAGTTTGTGGGGAATAATAGCCATTTTCTATACTTTTGAGGCATAAGCAATTAGGAAATAACACTTACTACCCAGGAACAAAAAAAATAATTTGTTACATGGTGTAATGAAAGCGGACTGAAATAATTTATTTATAAAATCTTTGACCGTTTCTAAACGTATTCATCTATTTCAAAACATACCCATACCTTTGACACATTCTGGAAAATATTAGTTATGTATTATTCATTATTAACACAGAAAGAAAGGACCGTGAGAAGAAAAAAAAACAATTCTCTTTATTTCCATAAGGTAGCTGGAAACATTACTGCACCATAAATAGTCTATAAAAATACCAGTAATTTGGACACATACCTGTATTTTGTGTTTCATTTTAGAGGAATGGCTTTCCAGCCCCATGGTAAAATGCTTGTTGCAGTGTAGACATCAACTGATGAACAAGATGCTCACCTATATATAATAATATATATATATATATATATATATATATATATATATATATATATATATATAATATATATATATATATATAATATGAGCTTGGGAAGGGCAGTAATGTAGAAAACCAAATTACTTTTTCAAATGAAGCTACAGAAAAACTGCATGATGCAATTTCTCTGAAATGTATTCATTTGTAATTGGGTGTCAAGGACCACCACAAAGAGGTCAGAACTGCAGTAATTGCATAAAACAATACATTGCATATTACTTTCTGCATGCAAACATGTTTCTTGTAATGCATTTTAGTGTTAAATGTGATCCTAGAATATTTAAATTTTATTAAGCTTCAGTGTATCACTGGCAGGTTAACTGGAAAGGCATCCGAAGAGCCAAGTGAAAATATATTTTTGGTATTGCTTAGCAACCTCCTCGTTTTTTTTGGGAGGGGGCGGGGTGGTCTGAAGCACACGGGACCAGATTTGACATTGCTAATTCCCATACTTTTTTTTTATTTTAAGTCATCACTACTCTGGATGCAATCGTTTCCCGATAGGATGTGGCCATGTGACTTCCCACTGCCTTCTAATACTGCCCTGAGCGGTTGGTTGAATGTTGTCTTATAAGAGTGCCTGTAGCACATGCATTGTAGTTTCTGTGCAAGTACAGGCTAGGCCTAATGATCTACAATGACAATGGTTCAGTACTATGTGACAATGGTAGCCTAAGGCTAGCTGCATTAATATTAGCCATTGAGATCATTTTACCACAGTGCAGGGCTCTATGTTTAGATTTTTAACTGGGCCCTTGGGCCACTGAAGTACTGTTTTTATCGTCCTGGATGCAATTTTATCTGGCCCAATATTTTTTTCATGATGGTTTTTATTTTCAGTATGTTTTTAACTGTGTATGGTAGCCAAAGAGAGCCGCAAAAGAAAGTGGAAAAACAAAGCCTTTCAATATATGTTACTTCAACCATTCAACAAGCACACATTTGTGTGCTTGTCAGAAAATGAAAACACTGTATTGAAGATTTGAAAATGTACGTGTACAAATGATACTCTTTTTCACAAGCAAACCCGCAACCAAGCAGTTACCATATGGTCATAGCAACGCTAAAACTGAATTATTATAATCCTAATTAGGGTTCTGTGGGTCAGTGTAGTAAAATACACGATTACCTGAAAATAAACTATTTGAACAGCATTACATATTTGAGTACATTAAAAAAATACATTAGCTACTAGGAGAAGGAAACGCGTCTTTTTTTAATGCTGATGGTTAACACGTGTTATGTCAGTCTTAAACCTGTTATTTGCATATTAAAATGTAAAGACCCTAATTAATTATGCAATGCTTGTAATAGCAACATTCTGCAGTAATTGCATTCTTTGAAAATGTTACCAATTTTATTGCCTTGATTTTAGCTAATGTTAACAGATCCCTGCATGAGTTCCTCTATAATGACTGTACACAGCAGCTTCTACAGCTGTTGATAGCCAGTTCTGAAACAGCGTCTGGGAGCATGGTACCAGTGAACTTTGAATGTGTGAACTTAAATAAAATAATGTATATAACAAGTGCTTAAAATAGTAATCCAAACTTAGGAAACATCAAAATTAGGAAGGTAATTTTTAAAAGTTATGATGAATATAAACACATACTAAATGTTAAGCACAACAACAGTGACTAGTAAAAGGCAAGATACTTTGAGTTATTTAACTCTGGACTGCAGTTCAATGTTAAACATCTACTGTTGACTTTCTGTGAATTGATGGAGTAACGTCAACATTTGCACTGACCATTAAACATACAACCAGGTATCCTTGTTTTGAATGTACAGGTTACTGAATAAACAAAGTAACTTTAGATTCATCCAATGTCAGTATTTGAGGGCTTGTTGTAATTAGTGGTGTTAAACTATTGAATGCATTTTCACTTGTTTTAGCCAGGTTACAATAGTTACACTAAGATTTTATAAATATTGTTAGAATTAAGATGTAGAATATTTAGTATGCTATGATTTATTTTATTCTGAATACACGACAGCCAAAAATTTGGTGGTTTGTGCAATATTATGCTACTGTTGCTGCTGTAATTGGAAGAGATATGCACTGTAACTGCTCAAAAGCTTGTGCTTAAGGAAACGGGGTATAAATCGTTTGACATCATAAATCACCCAACAGTTCTTAACAGAGATGGCGGCCATGTTGGTGGGCTCATGTGTGAATTTTACTGATATACATAATTTAAGAGGTACAGTGAAAAGATACTGTGACAGAAAGGCATATGTGGTGACATCAGGTCAGATGCAGGAATCAAACATGCAGGCAGTACTGCAGGGAAAAAAAGGACACGGTGTGCCATTTACTTAAAATAAGGTTTAAACAGAAAAAAAAAAAAAAAAAAAACTGCTCAGAGCAAAACAAAATCACAAAAACACATTGGTCAGGCTGGGCAGTAACCTTCAATGACACAGATTAGTTTTTCTTTCTCTCCACTTCTGAACACGCACCCGGAACATGGAGAACTGCAGGCTTTTTATACCGTGGCCAAGGGGTTTAATGAACGAGTATTCTATTACCCCTCCGTCACAATCTGCACAAGTTTATTAAAATTACTCCTGGCAGAGTACAAGCTACTAACCTTGCCTCTGCCAGAACACATTTAAATAAAAACAACAATCAACATGGCTACACCATCATATATATACACAAATTTAATACAGGAGCGGAGGGGGAGACCCCGTTCTAAAAAGATACATTTAAAACAGTAGGGGTTTTCCCCGCCCATTTCATGTGCAGGGCTTTCTACCGCCCTGCTACAGATAATTGGCAATCAAGATCTGTGTTCTATCAAACAAAGCAAAAGACAGAGCCAAAACGTGCATTTATTGCCAAGCGTTTGTTTTCCATACATAAATGATATGATTAGTACACCTGAGGGTGTATGGGCTAGATTTGAGATGCTACAAAAGGACTAGAATTATACAACCAGCTTATCTGTGGATGGATAAGAGGTGAAGATGTGCACCATGAACAACCTTTGTGTCATTAAAACCATTAACCTGTTTTTTTAATTCTTTTGTTAAAATTATTACATTTGATCATTGTTACATTTACACAAAAAATAGTCGCATTTACACAAATTAAAAGGCCCAAACACCATAAAACAAATGTTTATTTTCCCTTTTGCAAAGACAAACCAATAATATGTATATATTTTTTTTTTAAAAAATACACAAATTTTTATAATCCTCTTTGCGATAACAATGCATTCTACATGTTACAAAAAACATGCTTAATATATTGAGGTATTTATATAATAAATTACTACTATATTGAGGTATTTAATCATTAAATGTTGCCCAATTTATATTACTGTAACATTATTTCTGGAACAGGACATTTCAAAAAAACTATTCAGTAATGAGTTAAAAGTAACAAACTTAAAAGTAACTTGAACACTCAGAGAACAAGTTGCTACACTCAGTCATGTCTGTCCTTGATATATTGTCTAGCCACTTGCCTAATCTTTGTTGCGTTGTCTTATTTTTTCTCCCTGCAATTGTATAACCCTCGGCAACCTATAAAACGAAACGTTGTCTCGCCCGTGCCTACTGCAGCAGCCAGTAAAGACACAAGTGTTCACCTTCCTTAAAAGCAAACTATTTAAGTCTGAAACAGCTTCAGAATCAGAGACACGGCTTGCCTGCCCACCATCTCGAGACTTGAAACGTCATTTGAAAACTATTGAACGAAGAAATCTCATCTTGGACATTGTGAGCCCGGCTAAACTTCACCAGCTTACACTTATGCTGTCTGCTTGTACACACGCATATGACTATTCTTGGTAGCATAAGGGTTCGGGTAATCGAATACACAGTGCTGCACCCTGTGTATTCAAATAGGAAACTATCCAAAATTCCCATCCCTAATAAACACTATTTAAACAATATTTATAATACAAAATAACAATCCTTCTCAGAGTATCCATCGGGACATCTTACCGTGAGACTGGATATGATGTAAACAAAATGTTGAATTCACAACAAATAAAGCTGCTGTTTTATGTGCAAATCTGGGAAACTGATGCCAAACAAGGCAAAACATTACTTTTTCCCCCACCCACTGTCATAATGAAGCCTCCACACTAAACATTTGTCTTCATTTATAATATGAAGTAAAAGATTCTGCAACTCACACAGTTCATTGTCCCTTTAAAATGTAGGCCCAGGACACAGAGTTGCAGTTTAAGCACTGGCGTGCTATTTTTTTTTTTTTTTTAATAAAAAAAATAATCAAAACACAAAGTAAACACCTAGCTCTTTCTAGAGTGCTAGCTAAACATAAACCTAAACAATAAAACTGGACAGCTAAGCTGTTTACCCAGTTAACAAAAACAAAACACACCAACAAGGCTTTACACGATACCTTTTCTTCTTACGGTTGAAAGCACCATCAAGCAGGCTCTTGACACTGCAACAGCCCTGAACAGCCTGGCTGCTCTCTTTAAATACCCTTCACCTGGTTCTAATTTCCAATAACCACCAGGTGCAGAGGATAACTAATAATTAAACAATTAACACCAAACGTGCATTCTCACATTTTTTTGGCAGGGAGGATTTTAACCCCCTCCCTGCCATATTACAATATATATATATATATATATATATATATATATATATATATATATATATATATATATATATATATATATATATAAAATACTAGTTAAAAGTAACCAGCCCAGTCAGGCCTGTGGTGCTTCATAACTACCGGCGAAACTGCGTTGGTTAATGTTGAACCCTGCAGTGGTAACATTTACCTGTTTTGACATACCCTTGACATCACAAGAGTACGAACCATGCTGCAAAATAACTACCAGTGTGCTACATTATATCAGGACCACCACTGAGTAACATATGTGCTAAAAACAATGTGTGATACTGCTGTGATCTGCTTATGGTTATACTAAGGTTTTATTGGAATATACTATTATTATAATGCTAGTATTATAATGGTATTTTAATTTTTTTTTTTTTCACAAGAGTAGCACCTAAGAACTTTAAGACCAATGTAAATAATGGTATAGCTAGCTGACATTGGAAATCAATATCCCCTGTCTCCTAGTCCTCAACTCTAACCATTAGGCTATGCTTCCCTTTTTCTACTGTAGTTAAGAGAAAATAAAGAACGAGAAATTCAACTCCAAAATCCCTGAACTACACTGCTGTACTCATGCTGATGTATTACTGCATTTGCACATAATTCCTGAAAATGATGCTGTTGTTTCCCTTTAGTTCCACTCTGCAGTACTGTATAATGATGAAGTAGGTCGAGCCGCCACAAAAAGTGTGAAATAAAATTCAGGGCTCCAAGAAAGATGATGGCTTTGTCAGGGTGCGTGTCCAGGATTATTAATATGATAATATCAATTTTAACCACACAAGATCCATTTGCCATGCCAATACATGTACAGAAAAATGTGATATAGGAATGATTGATATTAAGCTGTGTGAAATGCAGCACAATCTTTGTTTTTAACACTGCAATTTGCTTGAATGATAGACAGATATAGATAAATAGATTGACAGATAATGTAGATAGATAGATAGACAGACAGACATCAGGTAGACAGATAAACGCAATGCTTCAGGAACTTGTTAATCTGAGGATCAATATGTCTACTAATAACCCAACTATGATGAAGATTGATTTTTCAAGCCTGTTGAAACAAGACACTGTATTTAATCAAACTGACATTAAAAATCCATATTTTTACTGGAGAATACAGATTATCTCAGTTTATTATTTATGTTTTACTAAACCAATAATACCTTATTTAAATGGATTTTTAAGTTTTTTTTTTCCTTCCCCACTGTAGTGTCTCAAATACCATCAAGCAATGTAACTACAGTCAAACCTGCTCATGCGACCACCTTTATTTAAAGACCACCTGGTCTAAGTGACCACTTAAAATTCCTCCCAATGATATTTGTGCTTTTATTTAACTGTATTAAGCGACCACCTGTCTAACACAACCAGCGACCACAATTCTCTTACCCAGCAATGGACTCAAACCTGTACTAAGCACCCTTACACAGGGCTATTGTTATAAGAAAAATATGTTTTTAAATGGTACGTCCAAAATTCAAAGGAATACGGAAACCATTTTAGCGGCTTTTTATCTGTAATCAATAAAACAACAGCACTGTCTTGTAAAGGAAGAGAGAAGACGTGGAGAAACAAAAGGTCCTCCCTAGATGACAGAATTAAACTTGTAATGACAGTAATTGCCAGAAAAACTGCTGAAAAATTCGGCACTAGAAAGATGCAGATACAGCATTTTGAAATGGAAAGAACTATGGCTTGAAGTTTTAGGTTTCTATTTTTGTTCATGTGACCGTGTTTTGAGCTGAATCAATATCTTAATTAAACTGTTAATTACTAAACAAAGTCTCTTCTTTTGACCTTGATTCCCTGATTGACTTGCTGATTCTGTTTCAACTTCTTCATTATTCAAACGCAACAGCAAGCAATGACATTAATCACTTCCCCCAGGAGCTACTTTAACTTGCATTTCATTCTCGCATTTGCCTGGGAACTAGGCAGCTTCCAATGTGTCAGTTTCGTGTTGTGTTGTTCTTTCCCGCTAATTTAACAAAATGTTCTCATAATTAGGACGTAGCGGCTTAAGACTTTAAAAGGAAAATAAACACAGAAAAATGCAAGCCATACTTATAAGAGTAAGAAAACAGTGCGCGGTAATCGAAAAAGATCTTCTGCTTGTGCTGGCGTTGGTTTCAGGATGCAATGAATCAACACGTACCTGACAGGCAGACACAGGCATTGAAATTTGCAAAGGATTTAAAACATTATGTAACCTGAGACAGGCAAGCATTCATTACTTTCACAAAATAATTTGTTTTATAAATGCATTATCTAAATGCATGCTATTAAATTACACACTTCCTTTTGTTCATATTACATCTTCTGGCTTTTACAGTGTATGTAAGACATACATAATTACAGGAAAGCATGTCAGAGACAAATAGACAATTTGTAAGTTATAGGCCCTCTTTTAAGAGACCACCTGTGTTAAGAGGCCACTATTAGACTGTCCCTTGAGTGGTCTCTTAATACAGGGTTGACTGCATATTGATTTTTTTGATTCTGTTACATTCAAAGCTTATCTATAATTACCCCTTTAATATAACCCTAATATTGACTTGCCGATTAGGGGAAGTGCCATTAACTTCTTGAACAAAAGAGTACCAACACTGCAATAAGTAATGAAGCTAGCAAAATGAAAGTGCAAAAATTAAATTTATTTACAATAATCATTTTGTGGTTTAGACAGTAATTAAGCCTTTTTCTCAAACAACATTAAGGCAGTCAAATTGTTAAAGTACAAAATCTATTTCTGACTGGAAGTCTTGATTTTACTCTAAGGCATTGCCAACAGCTGTAGGCTGCAGTGTATCCCATGCAAAGGGTTCACTGGAAAACCGAGCAAGTAACCAGAATGTGCAGTCATGAAGCCACGGTCAGAATGAAGAGCTTGTATGTGTAATTGTAAGAATTGTGATGAATAGAAAATCCTCATAGCCACCTCATATTCAAGAGGTCGGAGGTGAGCAATACTTCCCACCTGATCTGCATGACAAGCAGTAGCTCGTACCTTTCCAGTCTTTATCCTGCGTGATAAAGCTTCAAACCGCTGATTAAGCTCTGTCAGCGTGGGCTCTATGACTTCTCTGCAATGATCTCCACGGTTCTTAATGAGGTCCTGGGCCTGGTCACGCACTGCCTCCACCTTCGTACGAATACCGTTCAACTCAGCCTTCAAACACTGGAACCAATCAACGTGAGACAGTCATAGGGTTAGTTGTGTACTCTTACTGGCTGTGGAACTCTGGTGTTCAACATTTAGAAGGCAAGTTTAGTCTACACAAATATTTTTTTATCAAAGTTTGACCCTGTTGTACAGTCTTGTTCAATATGACATACATTGCATTAATTCTAGAATCTCAAAAACTCCCATCAATTTAAAAACCCTTGCCTAAAAATGCAAATATACTGTGGGTAAATTTGAACGAATTACACTTCACTCTCATTAGCTATATTGGTCCAGAGATGAAAAAGAAATGTATATCTTTTATTGGTTAATCATAGTCAAAATGAATAAACAAGGTTTTCAAGAACATTTTCAAATTCGATGTTGGTCTAATAAGCAGTGTCAACTTCAACTGTTTTAAAAATCGATAAGGATGTTTGTTTTGTTTTGTATAAATGAGAGAGAGAGAGAGAGAGAGAGAGAGAGAGAGAGAGAGAGAGAGAGAGAGAGAGAATTTACCTTTAACACTTCCTCTTTATCGTCTTGCTTTTCTGACTCGTCCAGGAGAATCTCAGCGCGGTACATCCAGGCAGTGATTTGGGCAATGTTCTGATCAAAAATTCCCATCTGCTTCTGATAATCCTGTGTAAGTAAAAGAAGCATATGAAGGAATGCAGATGGGTTCACAGGACTGCCATTTACTACAACTGAAAAAGTTTTACTGACCTTTATCAACTTCCATACCGAATTCTATTGTTTTTTCCCAGCAAATAAAAAATAAATCCTTTTAATCTGGTTGTACTGTTGTAACAGAAATACAATGAGTTTTGGTTGTAAATCTCCCTCCTGACCTGTGAGGGTGCTAAATAGTAAAAGGGGAAGTCTTTGGATGGGCTGGCTTGACAGTTCTTTTCCTGGGCCGGGAAGTCGGTCAGCCTGGAAGTAGGTGAGACTCTGTTGCAGGAACGTATTGACCCAGAAGGGAAACGACGTAGCAGCTGCAAACAATAGAGACAGCTGCACTTGTTTACCAAGGGGTCATGCGTGATAGCATAAAGGGGACGGAGAATCGTAAATCTTTTCCTTCGCTTGGTTTTGGAGAGACACCAAGAAAGCGTAGTAAAAATATTTGTGAGTGTTTTGTTTGTTTATTCGTGTCTGTTTAAGTAACTGTCTGTGTTTGTGTATCAGTAGACGGCTAAGCAGGTATCCGGAGCTGTCGCCTTGGGCCAGCACAAAACTGGATCAATACTGCACTACATTCACTGAAAATAACGTGTTATCACCCACCACGAGCACTATTGCACACACCCAGGACTGGTGACCGTGTATTGTGGGGCGGATAAAGTGTTTATTGCCTGGGCTGCAACCCATTGTTATTTTCAGCTTATTATCATTATTATTATCTTTTCACCCTGTAGGGTAACTAGCCCACAAAACCCCAACAGCTACTCTTAAAATGCCACAAAAGTTAACGTGACATTGAACGCGAATGCTTCAGTGATTGCCTTTGCTGTCTCGCTGTTTAAATAACTCTGCCTGTTCTATTGCAAAATTACATTTTCTCTTGAAATGTACTGTACAGTACATTGACATACAATTATGTTCAATGGCATCTACAAGGTTTCTAAATGTGCATGCTGTATAGCTGTCCTTACCAACAACAGGTTTAGCCACTCCTCAGCCCTCGAGGTCACTGCTATCCAATTACAGTTCAGGAGGCTGACTTTGTCTTCTACTAGGTTCTCCTTGCCATGAAGTGTAGCTTTCACAGCTTCAGCCAGATCAGAGATATTCTTCAACTGCTGATGGTGCTTCTCAGTCTCTTTCTGTATAGCCTAGAGGGGGTGGCAAAAATAGTTTAGAGAACAACTGACATCACAAGATACATACTGATGTTACATATGGAACATGGCTTTCCTGTTATTGTGACCTTAGCTCTGTATTTAATTAACTGTTACACTAATATAAGATATGCAAATATTTCCAATTCATATATAGGCAAAGTGTTGCATCATGGTGCCTTAGTTGTAGGTCTGACATGATCAGACTGCAGCTGGACTACTGGAATGAGTTTGAACTACAGGAAGGGAAGCAGCAGCAACTTTTCTATAGCAAAAGAACGGGGATCAGTCATGATATTACTTGTGCTAATAAGAGATAGATATTTGATTTTAAGACATTGATTATCCCCCCTTTAAACAATTAGATCATTATCTCCAGTTTTTTTTCTGAACCTATAAAAAATGTTAACAGAACTAAATTGGAAATTCTGTTCATAAGCATTCAGCAAAGGCAGAGAATATATATATATATATATATATATATATATATATATATATATATATATATATATATATATATATATATATATATATATAATAACCACAGTATATATATAAACAAGCATTAGAAAATGACGGCTTGCTCAAAGCCAGATAAAACCACATAATGCAAATACCTACAGCAAGCGTTTTAAATGGATCTGCATGCAGTAAAATGATTCTATTAAACTTTGCATTTATTTATTTAGAACAAATGTAAAACAACAACAACAACAACATAGTTGCATAATGGCCTTAAACTAGCATACAAATATGTGTGCCCATAGCTTACATAATTCAGTTACATTATAACTGTTTTCTAGTCCCTAGGTCCCTTTAGCAAAGTACATACCAGAAATTACTACATTTATCTAATGGGAAATACTATCGTTAGAACAGTATGCTTTAATATTTGGAAGAGTGACCAAGCTGGAGTTTTGACCTTCAAAATCCAAACTAAAACATGCTTTTTTTGACAAATCTTATGAAACTTTTTTCACAAAAAAAACACACAAAAAACCCTGCAACACTGTTAGCCTCTATTTCTAAATGAACAATTCCATTTGAAAATGTTATTTAAATTGGAGCAAAGTACATGAAAAATGTCATGTACTAGAGGTTTTTAAGTTGGGTCACTAGAAATATACTAGGCAGCCTGTCCATTAGTCTCTATGGAAACAAGACTTAAACTTACCCCAGCAACCCCAGGCAACTGCTTTAATGTGAACACAAAATAAAAGGTAAAAACTAGATTTGGAGGAATGCAGAGTTTCAGAATGGTACGTGAAACTTAAGTTTCATTAACTGACCACTCTAACCATGGTAAAATTATGTATTTAAAAAGAACAAAACGTTATTTGGAGGTAGCCCCCCTTTTTTTAATGATACTAATTAATTCTCTCACATAGTCTTTAAGTAAAAGCCAGAATGTTAAGGATGGTAACCTACATATTACATGATAGGCATTCAAGTGGTGCCAGACACATTTATTTCTTAATAGAAATGTGTGAACTTTAGAGCAGAAAAGATTGGATTTGGCCAATCACCTTCCCTTGATACAGTACTTCAGGAAACTACAATAGCTGTCTAGTGACACAACTGCCTTAATTCTCATATTGTGAGGCTAAATATCTGCTTACGCTCTGCAGCACAGATGCAAAACTGCAATTTCTATGCAGCATGTTATTTATTAGAAATGTGGGCACAGCTGAATCTTTGAATTCTGTTCATATTTAATACAGCTCAAGCGTTATAATCTAATGTCCCAATGTCTTTGAATTCTGTTCATATTTAATACAGCTCAAGCTTAATAATCTAATGTCCCAGTGTCTTTGAATTCTGTTCACATTTAATACAGCTCAAGCGTTATAATCTAATGTCCCAATGTCTTTGAATTTTGTTCACATTTAATACAGCTCAAGCGTTATAATCTAATGTCCCAATGTCTTTTAACATTACATGCTCAAAATATTTTTATTTATTTATTTTTTTACTGAAGGACAGGCCATTCATCCCTCGCTAGTGTCTTGTCGCATCTCTAGGTGGATGACTAGAAAAGCCTTACAATGTAAAAACATGTAAAGATAGCTGAGCATGCACACCAGCTTGGTTGAGATTGTCCTTGTGTTTAGTGTTCATATGAAAGAAGAAAATAACACTAATCTTGTTTTAGCTGTGTGAATCGCAAACATCACAAAACAATTGCATGTGGCTTGTCAATATCAGGGGCAAAATCTTGTTTAAGACTGGAATAAACTTTACAAGCTTCACACAATTACTCTTTTGTGGCAACTGATACAGCCGACAAAACTTAAAGAAAGTACAGGCTGCTTTGCAGCTCAAATTGAGATTTAGGGTAAACAATATAGAACATGAAAACGATGTTTTTCTTATAAACAGATACATTTATGCTGATGCAATTAAAAAAAATAATTTACATAAACATGATGCTGACCGATAATAATGCCATAATTGTAATATACAGTACAGTGCGTGACCTACATTAAGCTGAAATGAAACAGAGCCATTAACATGACAAGCAAGAAGATAGCAGATGTCAAATGCCAGCAAAATAACTTAGTTGCAGTGTCTGCTACACACATTGACATTTTCTAACAGAGGCCATAATGATACTTTTTGTATTGATCTATATGTCTTTTCCTGACATCCCTGTATACATACAGTGGTAAATAGCATATAACAGTTTTTTTTTTTTAGTAGTACAATAAAGCTAACTATCTTCAGTATAAGATACATACACTGTGAAAGATAAAGATAATACTAGGATAGCAGGTGGATAGCAGGGGGTAAAGTGTGACTTTTTAATTAAATTATTTGTCAGCCAAAAGAAGAGAAAAATTACATGGATCATTATTTTCTCCAGTGGCTCTGTGACTAAATGAATAACTTCAAACTAAAGTGCTACTGTTTGTATTAGTTACAGCGTGTTATGGCTTCCAGAACAACCAGACTGTCTTCATCTGGGAAACCTACTGTGTGTGAATTCATTTTACAGTGTATTGTGGCTTTCTAAGTTTTCAAATAGCATTTCGATTTTTCGCACAGGACTAAAAATCACCATACAAACAGGTGGATTCAGAATTTTTACAGACATCGGTGAACTTTAGTCCTGTGCGAACCATCCATTTCTTTTTAGTCCAGATAATTTTCTCAAATGTGGTCCGATTTTGTTACAGGATATCAGGACCTTCTGTAAAATTTAAAACCTGTTGTTCTGTGCATTTCCGTGGTATTCGCCTCAAAGCAATACCAGCCTTTACAATAAACCGCAATATAATACTAAAATTGGTATGATCTGTACTGAGATTCTACAATTCAGTAAAACGCAACGATTGGACATAACCAAATTGGGGGTCGGGCGAAAATACAAAACATAATTGGCGACTCTTAAAAATGTATGCTTTTAACGATGCATTTGAAGATATGTGTGCAAATACATATCACTCAAGGGATAAAATGGTTATTCTAGCCTTTAGAAAAGAAGGTACAACGAAGAGAGTTATTTACACCCGGTTTACTGTGGACCCATACTTGCCCCCCTCCCCCAGACTGCAGCAGCAATGAAGAAGCATTTGATCTAATAAACATTTGGGCCAACGGTACAATCTAGAGAAGCTTTGATGGACGTGTCCATAACAAGCTGCTTCCAGGGCATTGATACACGCATTGTGTACTTGCGTCTGTCACCCAGGTCAACCCTGCTTTATCAAAAGCAGTAACAAATCATGTAGCCGACCCCCATGACACCGGTTCTTGTCCAGGGTAGGTTTCGACTGGGGTACAGCACGCCAGTGTGAAAGAAGTGTAAGCTAATATAAAATACATTAACTATGTTAGTGAATGGAGACACCAATAGATAAAATGTTGTAGCAGTAAGTTCAAGCACATGTTCTACCAAGAAAGAAATAATCTAAAAATGAATTATAAAAATACAATTTAAAAATAAACTCAACATAAAATAGAAAAGGTGGCCATTTAAATGACACGTACTTGTTTTTGCAATGATTGTCATTAAATGAATGGGAAAAATATTAAAAAAAAAAAAAAAAAAAAAATGTGTCTCTGGACATTGCATCAGTATCGCCTCTGGTGTGCATGGTCATTTCGAAACAATAAATCTCATATTGTTGGTGTGTGGCAGCCAAAATGCTCTTTAATTACAAACTGAAAGCAGGGCTGGTGACTGGCAGGTTACAGTCCAAGTGAATATGAAGCACAGTGAATTCTCACTTCAGTCTCTTAAAACAATCTGACATTTCCACCACAACTCAGAACAAGATCACACAATGAATCAGAGCTATAGAGAGACTGAAGCATGTTATAGATTGTGTGGGACAGAGTAGGAGAAAATGTTGAGCAGCAATGGAGTTTCACCACGAAGGCCTGGTTTAAAAGTCAAAAACCAACCATTAGCCTCGCATTCACAAATACCTCTCACTGTGGTACTGCAGGAAAACACCTCACAGCAGACTGATAAAGGGGAAGACCTTTTCAATACAAAATAAAGGTAATATTTAATTTAGATGTAATTCTTTACATCATTCAGTAAATCAGTATGGGGCTTGCTTCATTCATTTGAAGGTCCATGGAAAATGTTTTTGCTGCTGTTGGTGGTGTTTTTGTTTTTGTACTCAAATGCAGTTGACTAGCTCAAGGCACTTCTGTTTTATTGAACTTTTCATTGATTTAAAAAAAAAAAAAAGAAACACTTGTATTCTTCTTATAAATGCCAGCTCAGTCTCCTACAAAGACACCCAATGAGCACTCCCGAGGTGGGGATGAGATGACAGATTCCTTAACTGAACTGATTTGATTTTCTATGTCAATTTGAAGTTTGTATTCATTGAAGAACACACTGTTGGTTTACAATGCACTGCAGGCAAAACTTTTCTTGATTTACTACCTGCTAGCCTACCACATTTAAAAAGGCTCTCGTACCTTTCCCCATGCAACCTCAGCATCCAAATTAGTGGGCATCCCCTCCACTGCAGACCGCTTTGTCAGCTCTGTATCCGTCGCCGCCAGCCATTCGGTCAGGGCATTCACCTCTTTCCTCAGCTTCCGGGACAATTTCAAACACTTCTCCAGATCTTGCTTCCCTTCTGTCACCTGCACAAAAAAAAATGGACACTGCTTACCAGCATGTTGTATGGTGTGCTTCTGGCAAGTTACAATAGTCCTACACTGAACTGGGAAATATTCTCTTATTATTTTAGTGCTACTAGTGTTTTACAGTAGCTGATTCTGTAATGGAAAGGTTCCCTGCTTAAAGCTGGTGTCCGCCACAATAATTTCCATTTTTTTCTTTCTCTTGACATACTCCACCTATCTATATATCGGCTTTCAGTCTACACTATATATAGCAAGAACTGATGAATAACATACTTCAAGGTGTGCATGATTGTTCTGTGTTTGTTTTAGATCTACTGATAATAGGCCTTGTGTTTTACACCATTCAGCTCATACCATCAAACCTTTTGGAATTTGTAAAAAAATAAAAATAAAATAAAATAAACCTTAATGGGCCACTACAAAGCATCATTATTGTACTTTTTTTTTTTTTTTAAAGCAACTTCTAGGAATAATAGATTTACTACTAACAAACAGAGAGAAACATTTGCAAATGGCTCTAGAAAAAGAAGTAACTATAAATTATTCACACACACACACACACACACAGCATTCGTAAAACTAAAAGCAGTGCCTAGTAACATAATTTAAAATGTACAATTTTGCTAAACAAAAGTGTGGTTTCTCAACCGATTTCACAAAACAGACTAGGATTTTACGTTTTCAGGTGTCTACAAATAGCTAATTGTCAAGCAATACTGCCACCTGCAGCAGACTTGTGTTACAAGATACTGTGACAAGGACAACATAATGTGATCATTGAGAGCTACGATTCCAAGTTCTTTTCACAATGTGCACAGATGAATATCGTATTGATTTATTAGCATTGCAACATTTATAACTCAACATGGCTTTATTTAATGGTATTGGTATGTATTTGACTAGCATATTGTGCGGTCAACAATTATAGCTGATGATTTCTCAGCAAAGAAAACAATATGGACTGTAGTACAGTAGTTGCATTTGGATATAACATTTGTAAAACATCATCATGCTGGAAATTTCACTGGAAACTTTTGAATGTTTCATGAAGAAGATTTTGCAACGAGAGGCTTTTTTTCTGTTCCAGTGGAAGTATAATCCATCTAAAATTAAGGATGTAGTATCAGATCAGCAAGTCATAATTTGTATTTTATTTGATTTATTTAAAAAAAAAAAAAAGCACCCATCTGTTGTAAACAGTCACAGCTGTTCAATCCCCTGATCCCCCAACTGACGTCACAGAACCACTCCTGAAAAGGTGCACCTACTACATTCAACCAATCTATGCCAGTATTCTTTACAAGGTTTTAAAGGTGTGATATGCGCTGGCAGAGATGATTCTGTATTCAGAGAGACACCCTTTAAAGAGTCCTCAAGAATACCAGAGGATTTTATTGTGTTTTACTTTATCCTGTTAATGTGTATTCTCATTATGTGGGCATTTTAATGATGTACTTTTTTTATAGGCAACAAGTTTAGTAGCACGCCACTGTCCCTTCTATATAGAAGATATCAACAGCATTATTAAAAATAAATAAATAAATGCCACGTTGTGTAAGTAAAAATAAAGACACATTTATTCTTCTGTTGTCTGAGAATTTGTAATAAAGCATAAATCCAGCATCATTCAATTCCAGTGCCAGCGTTTATTAAATTCAGGCATCTCCATAATGCAATTTATAGAGTCAAGCGTGCCTTAGCAATGCAACTCTGGGACTAGAATTCTTCATTGGAAAGCACAATCAAGGGTCACTTCAAAGTCTCTCTTCACTTATAGTACTGATTAGCTGTGGCTGTTCTGCTGTCCCCATTAGTTATCTCCCCTTTTGCTCATATAATTTACAGCACAAATTACTGTGCAGTGTCAGAGAACTGCTTCCAGCTCGAAGTGCGCAAAGTACAAAAATGCTGTGCATTTTGCTGTCTAAACCATGGATCCCAGAATATTAACAATGGTTGCTCAGTCAGTGTGAGAGACAGAAATAGATCAGAATAAATTAAGATCTGGCAGCATTTGATATACGTTGGACTGACAGCAGTGTGGGAGGAAGTGCAAACCAAAAGCTCATGAATTCACAGCATGCTGGTATACTCTTGTAGCAAAATGAATAGGATAAAATGGAAAACTACGACTACTACTACTACTAGTACTACTACTACTGCTATTCATCAGCATCATCATCATTGTCATCATAATAATGATCATGATTGAAAATTCACTTACCTGGGAACCCATTTCATTGTACTGCACTTTCAAAGCTGTGAGTCTCTCATCCAGCTCTTTGGGGTTTTCAGTCTGCTGCTTCTGAACAATCTGCCGTCCAGTCTTTATGACTGTCTCAACTTCCAACTTCACCTCACTCAAACTTTTGTAAAATTTCTGGTAAAAAAACAGAATATAGAAGACTGTGTAAACTTACCAAACAATATTTTTAAGTACCGGTACTAGGAAGGTGGGAAGCTCAAGTCACAGTGTGCAAAGAAAATGATATGTTCTTAAAATATGCCAGTTTGTTTGTTTCTGACTTGTTTTATTCCTCTCAGAAAATGTGTCTTTGCACGTGCTTCAAAATATGTCAAACTAAGTGTGATGTAGGATACTAATTATTTTTATGAGTGTAGTTAATTTCATTTTAGGTGTTTGGTTTTCATTAGTTTGTCAAAATTACCTGCCACTTAAGGATTTATTGCATGCAAACAACATGAAAGCAAATTGTTTTACAGTAATTTGCCTCACTGCTTTTACTAACTGGTTTCCACAGAATAAATACACATTTTAGTTTGACATATTTATCATATATTTTAAAACCAATTATAAACAATACGTTTTACGGTAATGATAAACTCGAATTATCTAAAGGGGGTGTAACAAGGCCAGCTTTGCGTTCTAACCAGGTTCTAAGAATGGCATTATTTTAAGTAAATTCATAAAGCACATACAAGGAAATACTGATTTCCAAAGACACTATGCTAATTATTCTGAAATGTAAACATACATATTTAGTTTAGGACCCAGTTGCAACTAAAAACCTGGACAGTTTATGTCCAGCGTATTATACCACTGCCAGATTGTTTTTTCATACATAGTCACTTACTAATTAGATTAATCAATTAGGAAATACTTTCTCATTACAAACAAATTGCATCAAATACACATAAACTTAAACTTAAAAAGCTGGAATGTACACAGCTTCTGCACCTTGAAACATCAGAATAAAGCTTTAAAATTAATTTTGTGTTCCCAAAGCAGAAGAACAAAGAAAGAGGGAGATTGACATTCTACAGACTTACAGTTTATGGGACATATCAACAATTTTTAAAACAGTGCAAGTATAGTTTCCAAATACTGAAAGACAAAGATAAATAACATAGTTTCATGCATCCAGAAAGCCTATACATATTGACTAATATTCTCAAGTGTACCCTATCGTAATTCTTTATTGGTACCATAAAATAAGTTGACTGAATGCAGTTTATATACTGGTATGTTGCAATGGTGCAGAAAAGGTTTTAAGAGCAGTACGTTTCAGTTAAATGTTGCTAAAGATGTTTCAATATCAAATGCATTCTAAATAACAATTCCAAGTGAGATTTATTCTTTCAATTTTTCAGTTTCTTTTAATCATTTTAACTGTGGGCTGCATCTTTTGCCAATGACTCCTTTCATACCATGCATTGATCCAGCTGTGACTGCAGAACATCCTGCTCTACACTTTTCATCTCCAACATTGGCAACTGGGCCTTCACATCATCCAGAGTCCTCTTACAATCCAACAGGCGTTGCTCAAAGTTCACTGGCTTCTGGAACAAGCGGAACTTCATGGAGACTTCCTGTAGCTTTTTCTGCAAAAAAATTGTGTTCAAAACATCACTAGCACTTTCCAGTTACCAGCAGCACCACTTAGACCAATCATCATATACATGACGTAATAAAGTATGAGCTAATGCACCATTTTTCAAAAGAATCAATTTCAAAGGCAAAACAGAATGGTTTTTAATAATGTTGTACATTGTGTGTCTGGGTAACAAAACACCTGTTCTATGAAAGACTCTCATAAATCTCAGTTACTGAAAGGTCAGGTTTCTTTTCTTTCCTTAACATATCTGCATATATCATTTGCATTCATTTCAAATACCAAACATTGATTTAAATTTGAATAGTATTCTTCAAAATGGTCTAGCTCTACAGTGAGGTGTGTGTGTGTGTGTGTGTGTGTGCATGTATATATATATATATATATATATATATATATATATATATATATATATATATATATATATATATATATATATATATATATGTGTGTGTGTGTGCTGTCATTCCCGCTGTAACACACAGTTGGGACGTTTACCAGTCGTGATATCACTCCAACACACACATAACACACATATATATATATATATATATATATATATATATATATATATATATATATATATATATATAGTATATATGTGTATATATATATATATATATATATATACAGTGCAGTGCCTTGCAAAAGTATTCAGACCCCTGACCAATTCTCTCATATAACTGAATTACAAATGGTACATTGAAATTTCGTTCTGTTTGATATTTTATTTTTAAACATTGAAACTCAGAATCAATTATTGTAAGGTGACATTGGTTTTATGTTGGGAAATATTTTTAAGAAAAATTAAAAACTGAAATATCTTGCTTGCATAAGTATTCAACCCCTGTGCTGTGGAAGCTCCCAGTTTGCACCGATGAAAGAAATTGCCCTAACGAGGACACAATTACCTTACCATTGGCCTCCACCTGTGAACCATTAAAGTTGCTGTCACATTTTCTGGATAAAAACCCCACTGTTGAAGGATCATTGATAAGGCTGTGAATCTGAAGGAAAATTAAGACCAAAGAGCATTCTACAGAAGTTAGAGATAAAGTAATACAAATGCACAGATTAGGGAAAGGGTACAAAATAATATCCAAGTGTTTGGATATCCCAGTGAGCACAGTTGGATCAATAATCAGGAAGTGGAAGCTGCATCACACCACCCAGGCACTGCCAAGAAAAGGCTGTCCCTCAAAACTCAGTGCTCAAACAAGAAGGAGACTTGTGAGAGAAGCCACAGAGAGGCCAACAATCACTTTGAAGGAGCTACAGAGTTCAGTGGCTGGGAGTGGAGTAATGGTGCACCAGTCAACCATATCAAGAGCTCTCCATAACACTGGCCTGTATGGGAGTGTGGCAAGAAAGAAGCTGTTACTCAAAAAGTACCATCTGAAAGCATGTCTGGAGTTTGAAAGAAAGCATGAGAGTGACCCAGCTGCGATGTGGGAAAAGGTTATGTGGTCAGATGATACCAAGATAGAGCTTTTTGGCCAAAACTCGAAGTGCTGTGTGACGCAAACCTAACACTGCCCATGCCTCAAGACACACCATCCCTACAGTGAAGTATGGTGGTGGCAGCATCAGTGGGGATGCTTCTCATCAGCAGGGACTGGGCATCTTGTTACAATTGAAGGAAGAATGGATGGAGCAAAATAGAGGAAAATACTGCAAGAGAATCTGTTTCAGTCCGCTAAAAAACTGGAGCTTGGGAGGAAATTCACCTTTCAGCAGGACAATGATCCCAAAGCAACATTGGAGTGGCTCAAGAACAAAAAGGTGAATGTCCTACAGTGGCCCAGTCAAAGTCCTGATCTCAATCCCATTGAGAATCTGTGGCACTATTTGAAAATTGTGGTTCACAAGCGTCGTCCAACCAACCTGAACAACCTGGAGCAATTCTGCCAAGAAGAATGGGCCAAAATCACTCCGACACTGTCTGCAAAGCTGGTACATACTTACCCCAAAAGACTTAAAGCTGTTATTGCAGCAAAAGGTGGCTCTACCAAATATTAACGTGTGGGGGTTGAATACTTATGCAAGCAAGATATTTCAGTTTTGGCCAGGTGTATCGCAACTGTATCAGTACTGTACCAGTATTGAAAAGTGAGTTAGGACAGAAAGGGTTTTTGTACCGGTACATTCTACACCAAAGCAAACTACTGTTTGTACCAATACCGATACAAGTGTGAACTGCAGCTAAGTTAATAGAGCAATAAGATGCTGAATATCAGGTTTTTCTATCAGTAAAAGCACAAAACCTTTGTTATGTCAGCTGTCCTGTAGCCTTGATCTACTGGGAATACAAACTCACTCAATTGCACCAGCTACTTGGATGACATCATAAAAATAAAAAAAAACCTCAACAACATCAATACACAGTGAAGCTGCCAAAGACATAAACAGGATGCTTTACTATTAATGTCTTTCTGTAATGATGTATAGGTTCATTAGCACTAAAAATACGGCTAGTTACAGACCTCAACATTGAACTCAATAAGAAAGAAAGAAAGAAAGAAAGAAAGAAAGAAAGAAAGAAAGAAAGAAAGAAAGAAAGAAGCCTGAAAACATAACAGAACCTAACAGAATAAAGGTCATAAGAGTCACTCAGGGTCTATGTTGCCATGGTGTTTCACCGGATTGGATATAAACACTATTACCACATATAATAGGCTAATATGTTAATCTAAACTCAAATTAAGATTTGCAACGTTAACATGATACAGCTCTAAATAAGCACTGCCTTTAAATACAATTACATTTTGTATTAACGTCTTTCAGTTCGAAGACGACCACCAACCCATTATGTAAGGGCTATGCCTCCTATTGGTAGGTATTTACTGAGCTCTTTATCTCAGCGCTGCCGATAGGCCCCTTCCTGTGGCGATGTCAACGATCCTGTCTACTGAAGGATTAAATAGTCAGTCCACAGACTGATGGTTCCCTTTCAATTCGAAAATAACCATCAAGGTATGGGATATTGCCGTCAGGCAGTAGGATTGACTGAGCTTTATAGCAAAGCTGCCGATAGGCCTCCGCGCGAGCTGACGTGAGAGACTCTCTTCCTCTTTTGCCTTCAGCCTTTGTAGGACTCTGAGCACGTAAGTTCTCTCTGTGAGATTTATTTTCACTGATTGTACTCGACAGCTACTGCCCCTTCTCTGAGTTGATTTCAGCGTTTGCTCGTTGAGCATTATATATATATATATAAAATTTTATTATATATATTTCCTTTCACGCTTTGCTCCTGCATAGCGTTCTTTCCGCGTTGGACCTTCGTCTTCCTTATTCTTAATATTCTCTCTCTCTCTCTCTCTCTCTCTCTCTCTCTCTCTCTCTCTCTCTCTCTCTATATATATATATATATATATATATATATATATATATATATTTTTTGGGGGTTTTTTTGTGCTGTCTATTCTCCCTAACAGGCATTGCATAGAATTTAGAGGACACATTGCGCGCCTGTAGGCCACGCATTTCTTGCAGCCTCGGTCTCGCCCCGCGCCAGACCCGGAGTTAGACTGCTACTCGCAGTCACTCAAAAACTACCACCCGAGGCTTGTGTTCACCCCACCGCGTGGTCGTTGTCTTCGGTAGCTATACTACCATATCCTGCTGCAGTTCCTCAAAAAAAAAGAAAATAAATAAATACATTTTTAAAAAATAAATTAAAAAAAAAAAAAAAGTTTTATTTTTTTTTCCCATTCACTTACATAAGGAAGACTACCACCAACGACAACTTATTGCCCCTTACCACAGGTAAGTATAGCACAGCTCCTTTGTCTTTTAGACCAAAGACACTGTACCAGCACTTAGCGTCTCCGCTCTGCGGGTCAGCTGACGCTTTGACGTCCAGTGCATAGCATGCACCTCGATGCTTGGTGCTTTGACGCTCGGCGCACGCACCTTGACGCTCGACGCGCCCTCGTTCAACGCTAGGTACACTAACACCTCGACGCTCGGTGCTTCAATAGTCGGCGCACGCACCTCGACGCTCGACGCTCGGTGCACTAATAACATGCACCTCGACGCTCGACGCTCAGTGCATTAACGCCTCGACGCTCGGTGCATGCACCTCGACGCTCGGCGCCTACCACTCAACGCCTTGCCGCTCGGTACATGTACCTAGACACTCGGCGTATTAATCAACGACGCATCCCATCATAAAAATGTCTGGGTTCCATCGTTGTGTCACCTGCCATCTACACCACCTGCTCCTCCGCCGTCTACACCACCGGGAAAATTGCAGCTATCGAGGAGCCCCTCCCAGCTTATAGCTGGTCAGAGATCTCCAGAGCATAGACGTGCTCGGGAACGCTCCCGTAGCCCGCCTATCCAGTGCTGAGGCCACTCTCCTCGCAGGGAACGCCCTCGCCGGTCGCGGTCTCACTCCATTTCACCCCGTCATAGGGGGCGATCTCGTTCCCCTCGCCGGGACAGACGCCACAAGGACAGGTCACGTGGCAGAGCTGACATCTAAGATGTCCCAGTTCATGGAGGTGATGATGGGTCAGCAATCGCTGCTCATGTCACTGACCAACAGGGCACCACAAACCACCGACGCTCAGGTCGAGTTGACAACCGCCCAACCGGCTCTGCCCGCCCCGGTCATTCTGCAACCCCAAGGGGCTTGGGATGCAGATGCAATCTCTAGGGACGCATCTGAAAGTGAGCCTCCCGTTGAGGAGGATAGTACGGAAGCCGAACTAACCTCTCACAATTCAGAGCTGGACACTTAGTCGGAGGTGTTGGACACTAATGACCCCTTGTGGTCACTTTGTGGAGCGAGCAACTCGCCACCTAGGGGTTGAGTGGCTAGCCCTCTGTGCAGTCTCCGCAGCCCAGGACGCTTCCAGCCTTCCCGGACTTTATTAAGGAGGTACAATCCACCTGGGGGGCCCCAGCTTCTTCACCGGCAACCTCGCGGAAAGCTTCCACGTTTGCCATGCAAGGAGCAAGTGAGGCGGGACTGGCGTCTTTTGCACCAGTCGATGTCGCCTTCGCGGCCCTGGTCAAAACACTGACCCACTCGGGCCTAACTAAGGACCCTGCATGTCCTAATCGACAGTGCAGGATCACAAAGGTTCATTTAAAAAAGGGCTATGCAGCAGCTATAGAGGCAGTCAGATTGTCCAACGTGGCCAGCCTCCTGTCAGTCTACCAGGCGTCGCTGGTGAAAGACCTCCCTGAGCACCTTTCAGCATCCTTGAGGGCGGAATTGGCGTTGATCGTCCAATTCCTGGTCAAAATAGCCCAGCTAAATGCTTGGGCTCAGGGCAGGAGTATTGCGTCTCTAGTGGTCGCTAGAAGGCAGCTCTGGCTCTCGCAGGCGAGAGTCCAAGAGCTTGACAAGGCCCCTTTGTCAAATGCCCCCATCACACTGGGGCACACATTTGGCCCAGCGGTGCAGGAGATGCTGCAACGCTCTGCTAAAGCCCGGGAGGCTTCTCAGCAAATGGCAAAAATGTGGCCGCATAAGCCTTTTCAGCCTAAGCGCCAGCAGGAGCATCAGTGGCGAAAGACACCACCACAGCACCTACCACGGCCGTGGGGTGCTAAGACACCTCCGTCAGCTGCAGCAGCGTACGGTCAGCCTCCATTTTCTGGACCGCGGCGCGTAGAATGGCGCCCTAGAGGAGGTGGCAGGTCACGCCCTTGTGGCGCTGGCCAGGCTCCTCGTGAGCGAGCACAACCGGAGCAGCCTTGAGACACCCAGGCAGCTATCGGCCCACCCCTACACTGTTCCGCAGCTCCAGTTCTGGCAACAATGCGCCAACAACATCTGGGTGCACAAGACCATTTCCACCGGGTACACCCTTCAATTCCGGTTAAAGCCTCCCCCCTTCAGGGGGGTTGTCGTAACTGCAATGAAGGACTCGATTCAGTCCTCAGCTCTGAATGTGGAGATACAGACACTGCTCAGAAAGCTTGCCATTCAACAAGTAGACCCTGCTTTGATCGACCAAGGGTTCTATTCCAAATACTTCCAAGTGCCCAAAAAGGATGGCGGGTTCTGCCCTATTTTAGATCTGCGAGTACTGAACAGATACCTACGGCGGTTATAGTTCAGGATGCTTACACACAGGCACATCATCCAGTCAGTCTGGCACGGTGACTGGTTTACCACCGTGGACCTGACAGATGTGTACTTTCATGTTCCCATCTGCCCGGGTCACAGGAAGTATCTGCGTTTCTCCCATTCGGTCTGTCTCTAGCTCCTCGAACCTTTTCGAAGTGTATGGACATTATTCTGGCCCCTTTGCAGGCTCAAGGCATTCGACTGCTGAACTACCTAGATGACTGGCTCATCTGCACGCAGTCGAAGGAGCAGCTGGCACAGCACACAGTGATGGTTACAAACCATCTGCAGCGGCTGGGTCTGAAGGTCAACTCAGAGAAGAGCCGCCTTGTGCCAAGCCAACAGACCGAATTTGTGGGTCTGCATCTGGACTCAGTGTCCATGGAAGCGACCTTGTCAACACAAAGAGTTGCCTCGCTGGAACGGTGTCTCTCCCTGTTCAGGTTGAGAGAAACAATCAGCATGGAGCTGTGTCAGTGCATGCTGGGGCTGATGGCTGCCGCCTCACAAGCCCTTCCCTTGGGTTTATTACACCAGAGACCTCTACAGGCCTGGTTCAATGCCTTCGCGTTACATCCGCAGAGAGACAAACACCGCAGGTTGACAGTATCCCGAACCTGCTGGGAAGCGCTACGCTGGTGGAAAGTTCCGCCAAACATCTGCCAGGGTGTTCGCCTGGGTCCCATCTACCGGAGGGAAGTGGTTACGACTGATGCTTCCAACCCAGGTTGGGGAGCAGTCTGGAATGGCTCAGGGACCCGCGGAGTGTGGTCAGGACCCTGGAGGTCAGCCCACATCAATGCTCTGGAACTCAGGGCAGTGGACCTCGCCCTCCGGCACTTCTTGCCGGTGCTTCTAAACAAGCACGTGTTGGTGCGGTCGGAAAACACCACGTTTGTGGCGTATATCAACCGCCAGGGCCCCCTGCCTTCACCAAATGGTAGCACGGCTGTTGCTATGGGCACAGCTGCGCTTGACCTCTCTGCACGTGGTTCACCTCCCGGGCAGAGCCAATTACGCAGGGGACCTCTTATCCAGAGGAGGCCCTCTCGCAGGAGAATGGTGTCTCCACCCTCAGGTGGTAGAGCGCATCTGGGAATGGTTCGGCAGAGCGCAGGTAGATCGCTTCGCGAGAGACCGCGCACTGCCCCCTATGGTTCTTGGTGAGGGATCCCGACAGCCCCCTAGGAGTCGACACACTGGCTCACGACTGGCCGCCAGTCCTCCTAGATGCACTTCCACCAACTCCGATGCTCCCCGCCCTCTTAGAGAAGGTCAGGGTAGAGCAAACGACAGTGATTCTGATCGCTCCTCGGTGGCCTCGGAGAATATGGTTCCCGAGCATGGTGCAGTTGCTGCACAGTCAACCGCGGGAGCTTCCCCTGCGGGCAGACCTATTGTCACAGGCCGAAGGACGGCTTTGGCACCCGAACCCCAAGCTCATGCAGCTATGGGCTTGGCCCCTGAACGGGAGCACCTGTCAGCCTTAGGGCTTTCGACAGCCGTGATCTCGACCATTCAGAGCGCCCTCTACCAGGTCACAGTACACGTTCAAATGGCACCAAGATTGGTGTCTGGTGGGGGGCCATGACCCAATATCTTCTCCTATGACAGTAATATTACAGTTTCTGCAGAAACTGTTAGATGAAGGGAAATCTCCCTCTACACTTAAAGTGTATTTAGCCGCCATATCTGCCTGCCATGTACGCATTGACGGATTATCACCAGGCCGCCATTTTCTGGCATCTCAGTTCCTTAAAGGCGCAAGACACTTGCAACAACATCATGGAGCCTTGACGTGGTGCTAGAAGCCCTTACCAAGGCACCGTTCGAGCCTCTCCACACAGTGGATATAAAGCTCATGTCTATGAAAACCGCGTTTTTGCTGTCGGTAGTGTCAACAAAACGCGTCAGCGAGTTACATGCACTGTCAGTGCATCCTTCATGTATCCGCTTCGCAGGAGACGGTTCTAAGGTCTCCATGCGCCCAAATCCAGCCTTTTTGCCAAAGGTTATATCTCCGTTCCACGTGAACCAGCCAGTCGAGTTGATGGCATTCCATCCTTCTCCCTTTTCCTCTCCAGAGGAACGACGGTTACACATGCTCTGCCCTGTGCGGGCATTGAGGTGTTATATTGACCGTATGCCACGGTTCTAAGACCTTGGGTCAGCCGTTGTCAAAACTACGTCTTTCCCACTGGATAGTGGATGCTATTAAATTAGCCTATGATTCTGCAGGCCCTCCACCGCCAGGGCAGTTGAAGGTGCATTCCACTAGGGGTATGGCAACGTCCTGGGCCCTCTTTAGAGGGGTACCAGTGTCTGATATCTGCGCGGCAGCCAGTTGGGCTACACCACATACCTTCATGAGGTTTTACAGACTAAACGTGCTGCATTCCTCTGCTCCATTATTTGGAGCATCTGTACTACACTCTATGGCACCTTTGGTTGCCAATGTAGTGGTTAATACCCCACCTTAGGACAGGTGTCATTGCGAGCATAGACGCCAAGGCGCAGCTCCGCATATGCCTAAATGTATTGCCTGCGCAGTTGCGTTATGACGTAAGTCTGTCCTAGTGCTGAGAATCCTCCCTCGCAACGGCTTGGGTACACTGTTCCCATATGTTAATGGTTATTTTCAAATTGAAAGGGAACGATAGGTTACGGATGCAACCCCAGTTCCCTGAAAGAGAAAATAACCATCAAGCGACGAGGTCGCTCCGGAAGCCATCACAGCCTGAAGAGCAAAAGAGGAAGAGAGTCTCCACGCGCTGCGTATTGAAAGCTCCCAGGGGGGTGGGCGTACATGTCAACTCGCACGGAGGCCTATCGGCAGCTTTGCTATAAAGCTCAGCCAATCCTACTGCCTGATGGCAATATCCCATACCTTGATGGTTATTTTCTCTTTCAGGGAACCGGGGTTGCATCCGCAACCTACCGTTCTCTTTTTGGTTCTTAAGATGGTAAGGTAAGACCTCTGTGTAGAAGTTGAGTGTATTTCAAAATAGCTTTTCTGAGTCGATTGCAGTTCCCCTGCATTCGTGGAATCAGCGGCTTTAAAATAAAGCCTGTTTTTCTCCTTTCTTCAACAGCCTGCCTTGCTTGTGTTGCAGGCTGCCTTTTCTTACTGTTTATCGTATGTGTGTGACTGCCTGTGCAGTATTGATTTAAAGGCGTGCTTGTGTGTGTCTTAAGCCTACACTCTTGGGGAGAATGTAATTCCTCCGCCAGGGCTAGGCTTTGCTATACCCCTACCTTTGAGTGATCCCGTTGCCGTGCGCGCAGTTGGGCGAAATAGAAATACTGTTGTTGTGTGTCCACCTGTGTGCTGACCCTGTCGCACAACCCTGCTTTGCCTTTGTTGTGCTGTGAATTTTAGCTGCAGTGCAGTTAAAAAACAAAACAAAACAAAAACAAACAAACAGCCAGTCAGCAGTGTAACTCCTCCACCGGGGCTGCGTTCTAACCTGCCCCGCTGTAGAGTAGACTTCTCCTGGCTGACTTGGCACGCCCACCCCGGTGTGTCATGCCTTCAAAAAAAAAAAAATGTGCGTTCTCTCCCCTGTTGCTTTTCAAATCACCCTTTAGTCTGTGTCTCCCTGGTGTATGCGGTGTGTGACTACACGCGGTCAGGGTAGGCACCGCTGCATTAGCCGCCCCCTGGTGCTTCGGTACCCCTGTTCACGCTCAACCCTTGGTACTTCGGTGCCTCGCTGTGTATAGCATCTTCAGTGCACGTGGTGCTCGGTGCGCACGGGACTCCAGTGTCTCAGTGGGCATGGTACTTGGTGCATACGGTACTTGGTACACACAGTACTCCGTTCGCACGGTGTCTAATACCTTGTGCGCATAGTGCCCTCAGTGCTCTGCAAACTTTTTGCACGCGGTGCACACGCTACACTCGGTGCGCACATTACTCAGGGCACGCACCGTGCCCAGTGCTTATTATGCATGGTGTCTAGTAACCCGGTGCTCATTACATTAGATGCACGTGAACATCGCGCACATTGTCTCTTGATGCACTCTTCCTGCAGACGGTGCTCCACTCTGCTGTAGGCTACGTGCTGCCCCGGCTGTGTGACTGCACGCAGTCCTGGCTAGAAACCCTTGTCCAGTTGCTGGGATCGAGCTTGTGTGAAACGACTCTCTCTCCCAGACTCCGCTGGGTTGTCTCGGCCCGCCCTCTCACTGCACTTAAAAATTCAGTTCACCCGTATTGCCATGGCGACTGCTATTTTACCCTCCAGCTTTGGTGTTGTGTGTTTATATGTTTTTTTTTTTCTTTTACAATCTTTTACAATACAATTTTTAAAATACAATCATGATTCCTCCACCGGGTCCCACCTCTTCTGCGTCCCGCTGTTGAGTTGAATTGAATCAGCTGGCTTGTTTCACCCCGCCTACTTGGTGCACTTCGTAATAATAATAATACAGATGTACAGCTCACCCATCTGGCTTGGTGACTGTTTCTCCCATAGCTGAATTGCTGTGTGTCTAAGGCTATAATTTCTTTTCCTATTACTGCCTTGGCAGTTAACAAAAAAAAAAGATAAATATAACCTGGGACAATATTGTGGACACAGCCGCCCTTGTCAATGATAGAGTAAACCTTTCAAATACTGTAGGCATCTCTCTTTTAAGAGCTATTAAGTATGGGTTATTTATTAAAGGCGCCTGGGATTGTGTTCAATCCTCCTATTGACAAACTAATAAAATGTTGTCGTCTTAATGAATACTTTATACAAGTAGCTGATGATTTTATTTTAAGCAGTTCTGCAGCTCTAGCTGGCTTTCATCGCTCTTGATGTAAACTGTATCAGACTTTTTTTATCTTTAATGCATTCATTATAGATTAAATGTCTGTCGAATGGGTCGGATGGTGAGCCGCCCTCCATTTAAACAAGCGCATAAAATACGAAGAATAGAAGTGAATGGCTTGTTTTATCTCCCTTAATACCATTCCTTCAAAATGACTGCTGCTGTTACTTACCGTACCAGCATTTGGTGACACTGACACACACAAACACAAGTTTACTGCAGAATGTGGACATTTAATGGAGGCAAAAGGACAGCACTCATGCTGGCAAAAATGTTGTAAAAGTGCTCCAGTTTTTTTTTTTTTTTTTTTTTGTCAGTGGTAATCATTTCCAGAATTGTCAGCAGGAGTAATTTTTTATTTCCCACAGACTGCAGCAGTATAGTTTTGTGATAATAAAATAAGTCAGGGTTTACCCTGGCTTTTATGTTTTTTTATTCTTTTGTAGACTAATCATGTGAATAAACTTTAGTCACTACTGGTATAGAATCCTCAAGGGGCTTTACATCCTGCTTTTATTCTGTACCTTAAATTACTATAATAATTTTTATATAGCACCTATTAAGTGGACCACCATCACAAAGCACTTTACAAGGTAAAAGATAGGGTGTGTTACCTACGCATCATTAGAGTCACTTACAATGTTTCACCCGAAAGACAGAGCACCAGAAGTTAAATGACTTGCTCAGGGTCACACAATGAGTCAGAAGGATTTGAAGAAGGGACTTTCTGGTGATAAGCCCCTTTCTTTAACCACTGGACCACACAGCCACTTGTAAACAGATATATTGCATGCTATTGTGGAAAATACTAATTATGCATCATCACAAAATGTATTTAGTTAGTTTGTTTTGCAACTTTTGCAGTGGTTTTGCAATATAAAACATTGCACTACAACAGAAAATATCAGTAAAATGTGTTTGTTTTTGTATGTGGAGGACGAACAAAGTGCCAAACGCCACGTTATTGTTTTGTTTTTATTTTGTATTTATTTAAAAACAGGAACTCCCCGCCTCTGTGCATATTTGGCATTTACTTTGTATTAAACCCCAGTGGGTGTTTGGAGGAGCGAGTGAGAGAGGCGTGTAAGAATAATAAGTATGATCAGTGAAGGCTACTACCTAGCCTGACCACAGTATTTTGCGTTTGTGATTTTTGTTAAAACCTTTATCTGTGAGCAGTGTTTTGTTTAAATATTTATTTTATTTTTGTTATTTAAATAAACTGTGCCACAGCGTCTTTTACCCTGCAGTACTGCACTCGTTTGTTTCCTTCCTGCTTCTGGCCTGTCACCAGAAAGCCATCCCTGTCACAAACCCACATACGTTCTCAGGTTTACAATTGTTACAAGGCAGAAACTAAAATATATATATTTTTTTTAAATGGAGTGTGTGTGGTATAAACTATTAGTGTAACAATTCCATTACTTTCTTATCATACATGGTTGTGTACTGGCAAAATCTGCATTTCTTTAGAATCTTCCACAGATGAAATTAATATACCATATACATCAAATATACCAGGAAACTCTGAACAATACACATGCAATGTATAGCACAATATTACTGTAATTTGTTTCAACTTTCCAACAACACAGTGATATAGTCAACCAAACCCTGCACTATTTATCACTGCAACAAGACCTTGTTGTTTTGTATGTTTTTTGTTGTTTTTTTTTTTACCTCATGTTGCGTAATTCCAGGTTAGCATCTTCAGGTTCTTCAATATTACAACTGGCACACTTAAAATATGCGTCAATTTTCTTTGTGACTTTTTTAGAAAGTGCAAACTGTCTGCTTCATCTTATTTTGGCTTCTGCGCGACACATGTGTTTAGCGCGTGAGAGAGACTGAGAGACTAGGTGCATTCACAGAGATAATTTTACGCAGATTCTGTGCAGAGTCCGACTGATTTAACCAATGGGTGCGTTCACGGAGATCATTCTTGAAAGATCATTGGCTAAATTGGTCAGATTCTCCACATAATGATCTCCATGAATGCACCTAATGAATTGTAACCATTAAGTGCGTGCACCGCAACACCAATAGAAACCTCTGGCAGTTGAAAAGTGTATATTTCTGCAGTTCTGTTGTGTGAACTGCACAGATCTGGCAGAACTTCAGAAATCTGCTCTACATGAACGCACTCATTAATTTCTGTACTGCCACTAAAGCTGCATGGGTCGTATGTTTGTTTCTCCACAGCTGTAAAACAAATCCTCTGTATTTTTGGGAGGTTGTAAATGGCTGTTTAGTCAGGCATTACGGCAGTACTCCCCTTATCTGGAGCACTGTGTAAGTTTGTCACTGGCTGGGTTAAAGTCAGAACATTCTCACCACCTTGTCACTTTAAGCTTGTGTACAGTATGTGTACAGTAAAAAAAAAAAAAAAAAACTAGTATAAATATTTTTTGAAGAATTGCATCTGATTTCTTTAGTATTATTAATTGTATACTTACTGTGTGATTTGTAGGGTCTATAGTCTTAAACCATTTCTGGTAATGAAATAAATATTTTAAAGGTATAATGAAATAAAGTCTGAATCATATTTCCATACCTCATACTAACATCATTTATTGCTCTTATTGCTGTTGTTTTGAGTTTTTTTTTTATAATTTATTGCTGCTTTATACAGCCATGATGTACAAGACTTATGCAACCTGATACGGTCTCTCCCAACCCCACATAGTTTTCACTGTATGTGAAGCATGGGACACAAGGCATTTAAAGCTCAATGGGGGAAGTCAACTTTCAGAGCTGTGGCAGGAAAAGCAAACAGCAAAAAGCGTGTTTTATTATAAGACCTTTAACCAGTATTCTTGCTTCGTGTCCGATGCTACTGTACCTGCGTTATGTCAATCTGTGAAATGACTCGCTCTGAAGTTTCCTTTACAAGCTTTCTCTTTTTCATTTCGTCCAGGCTGCTTTCATGGCTGCTCAACTCAGACTGGATTTTCTTTAAAAGAAACAAACAAACAACAGATACATACATACATACATACATGCATACATAAATAAACGCATAAGCATTTGTTGACAGGCTAATAATTAAAAAGCAATATGACTTCCTGATCAGAATAATTCAAACCCAGACCCAGGAGGTAAAACCACGTACAAGTATAACTAAATAATGGATCGAACACAGAAGACTAAAGTTTCAATCAAAAACCAAACCGTACAACCAGTGACCACAAACTATAAGAAATACAGGTAACACTTTACTAGAATCCAACAAATTAAATGTACATATGTCATATATGCAACGTATTCTTATTGCATATGTACTACACATCTATTCACATTCTACACATACCATATTAATACACAGATTATTGACATCATGAACAGGCATTTATTTTAAATTCTTTACATATTAATGAGTGCGATGTGCTCGGACTAAATAAAAAAAAAGAAAATGTTTTCACACATCTGTCTCCCAAATCTGTCTTCTCTTTCCTTCTGTAATTTAGAAGCAACAGGTATTAACTTGATGGACGAGAATTTATGTTAAAACAGTCGAAGCACGTTTTGAAACCATAATACAGATGGAAACAGTGGTCCATTTTATACCTTTTATTTCTAATCTCCTTTCAAAAAGCAATTCCCTTTCTCTGTATTGCCTCCTCTTTGTCTACCCACCCTAATCAGTGTGACTGTTGGTGCTCAGATAGAGAGAAGTGATGGTCTGTTTCAGCACGATAATAAACAACTGTATGCGGAAACCAGTGCGCCCTCTCAATCCCAGGAGTACAGCCTGCACTCACTGGAGTGTGCCATCTTTCTCATTACAAAAGCCCTTTTCTTTGCCACTCCACAGTGCTTTGGCTTCACAACAGCATATTAACACCACTCCATAGGCCTTTGATAGTGTAACAGCAAATGAATAGTTAGTCTAAGCTAAGTAGTTAACATGTTTTCTTCTCAGCAGCACAGATATCAATGATCTCCAGGGGGCTGAGTGTAGGTTTACCCAGAGTGCACTGTGCAGAGCCTGAAGATTTATAAGAGTGCATTAATCCACAGCTGTCACACAGGCTTGTTATACAGAGCTTTTAATTTTATAAGTCACTGAACAAGCTATCAGTATACACAGAATTGCTTCCTTATGCCTATTTAAAGTATATTGCACCCATCCCAAATACAAGTTCATATTGTCTTATAAACCTTTTTATAACCAACTGCAATATGTCTTGATATTTACTATAATGCTATCAATAGAGTTGCATGTCATTAGCCAACTTTTTCTACAAATTTCAAAAGGTGAAATATGATATGCCATTGGATATTGTTTACAACTCTTTGGGTACAAATATGTGGTGTTTGGAATAGGCCAACCAGACAAAAATGATAGATATCCATTTTTGCTCATTTTGAATACCATCAGATGCATAGCGAATTATTTTAACCATCTTGCAGGGTTACTGAAACACAATTTTGCAACCTGTTAGTGACTTTAGGGTCTGGGATTAGGTTAAAGGATTTAAGGTTAGGATTAGGTTTATGTAAAGATGTTCCTGGAGCATTTGCTTCCAGACATAGCAAGCAAAATGTTTGTGTGTGCCAGAATGAATATGGATTTCCTATTAACACTTAAGCTACTCTAAAGAATCCAACTATTGTTTACTGTAATGACTATTGCTTCCCCAATGTGAACATCCTCAACAGGACAGCAGAACACACATGTGAATACAGTATACATGAACCTGTGTTCGTGTGTGTTTCAGAGTGCACCAGGTAACTACTTTAGAATTCAACATGGCAGAGATTAGCAAGATAAGCTTTTAATACTTGAGTGAGACTGCTGTTTCCGTTGCTAGCCATCTAAACCAGCATGGTAACCACGTGACATTTGATTAATTGAAGAGTAATCTCATTTGCCAAAACAAGGGGGATGGATAATGCCAGCTGTGCACTGCATAGTATCATTCTATGGGAAGCAGAAAATGAACACCCAAGCTTTTCTGTCATTTTTGTTTCAGCATTATCATTGGACTGCCACAAGATGGTGTATCAGCCACATGGAAAAACAAATATCAGGCTATTTCTCAAAGTAAAGTTAAATTGCCAGATGTAAGTCTTGTTGGATTAAATGTTTTTTTTAATTTCAATGGCACAGCTGTCAGAGCTGTGTCCCCACAATCTCACAAAATCATTTAATCCCAAGAAGATCTATAATGGTTAAAGAATCAGAGGAAATCACTGCAAGATTTACATAAATTACATTTAGCGCGTTGTAGTAAATTACCTATTTGTTTGGTGTCTATACTTAATGAATAGAACCCTGGGGTGTATTAAATGTGAGCCACACACGACTTAATTGGAAAATGCAGCCTGTAAGGCTAATGTTAACATAGTAAGTAAATTAATTTTCAGCAATTACAGAGATTAACGGCACTTTTTATGATAAAGTGCACAATTCATCCGCCGCATTACATTTGCAATTACAGAATTTACTTTCTCACCTTGTTAAAATTATAGGTTTATTCAGCTTTAGTCTTCTGCCTAAAAAAGCAAACGCCACTTTTACTACTGATAAAGAGTCTGCATTTTACAACCCCTGGTGCTGAAGAAAGGTTTAACACGTTATCTGGTACTTGTTTCACTGGATATGTTGGTAAGAATGTTAACCTTTTTCATTACCTGCGCTTCCGCTGGGATCTGAGCTGCATCAATCCGGTCTGCAATGTAGGCTGATAGGTGGCGGTCAATGGTTCCTAGAGACTCCTGAATTAAGCGCATTGTTTTGTCAGTTTCCTGAGCAGATTGGATACTATGCTCAAGGGACTGCTGTCTCTTTACAGCCTGAAATAAAAACATAAAAAAAAAAATGTTACTAAAAAAATTAAATCTTCACTTATATCACGGATGTGGAAGATATTCCAGTTATCTGCAGTTTTGCCACATAATATTCAACCATTCAGACAGTTTTATAATTGAAAACTTTGTGCTAGTGGGAAGTCGTAACTTGCTAATAAAAGACTAATTTCAATTCACTACAGGTATTCTTTCAAAGAAGAGCAGTACATGACTAGATTAAGACAAGGGATGTACATGCTGCAAGTAACATGCTCTTTGTTCATCTTTATGATTTTTTCTTTTTTTTTTTTTTAAGTACAATTCAACAGGATGTTTCTCCTCAGATATACATCTTTGATACCTACACTAGTATTTTAAAACATGCTTGGTATTGCAAGGTTTCTACTGTCTATGTTGCATTCATTTGGTGATTGCTTTTACAACTTCACCCAGCACATTACACAAGTTGATCGACATTCATTACATTCAGATGAGCAGATATAGGAGTCTGTTGAATTGATCTAGAACCAATTATACCAGTGATAGCAGTCTTCTAAGTGTGTTCTTAAAAGTAAGTAAAAAGATAGGCCTGGTCCCATTTTCATATTTAAACAGTGGAGGTATTTGGATACGCCATTGGTCATAAACATTAGCATACCAGTAATTACACTGAAGCCCTATGTATTTATCAGTAGCATTTATTAGCCCATCCCAGCAGATAACAGGCCAACCTACACCATAATGTATTCTGTGATACACTCAAGAACTTGTGAGGGATGACACTAGAGTAGCGAGCCTTGTTACAGCTGGATGGGCAGTGCTCATACTGTACTACCCCTGTGGGGGATATGAAGCAAACTTCATTAGCATTGTGCATCACAAACTGAGTATGTAATGGATTGTCACAGATTTGCTGTATTTATTCTGTCATGGACAAGGACCTAATTAACTGACTCTTGCCTCAAGTTAACAATTTAAGTTACACATTTTGGAAAGAGTTCTTCTCACTTGTGGGGTTTGTATCACACCACAAGCTATTCACGTGTGAAGGAGAGTAGCAGGCAGACAGAAAGACAGGCATACTGCAGAGAAAGTGATTCATTTTCATCTAGACAGTCCCCTTTTACGAGTTTGATGGTTTGATGGGTGGAGCATAGTTAAATAGGGTTATAATTTTATGTTTTGAGAACAGATTTTCAGTACTTCCCAGTAAAGATTTCATAAACTGCTTATTGGTGGGGACAATAACTGAAGGCATGCTTTATATATATATATATATATATATATATATATATATATATATATATATATATATATATATATATAAACCAAAATGTTTGAGAATGCTTTTAAAAAGTTTTACTCCTACCTGCTGCAGTAGCTCATCCCAGCGAGTATTAAAGGTCTCTAGCTTCTCATTAATCAACTCATCTAGGATTCCTCCATCTGTCAGCGTCTGGGCAAGCTCTCGAGCCTGATTACGGTTGTCCTCTGGGTGGCGCAACATGCTTTCCAGAGACTGAAACAGAGAGAAAGGAGTCAGGTGGTATGACATGGTATAGTAAACAGCAGCCAAGTAGATGCATATGGGCACTGCCAAGTGGAAGGATAATAACATGATCTCCATGCATTGTGCATCTGTCTAGCTATGTCAGTATTAAACATATCCAAGCTCAAACTGCTAAAGAGATTGATAAAGACACATTTGTCTACCTCCTGTAATAGTTGTGGTACGGTATTGCAGGAATTCAGATAGACCCCTGTATTGCTGTTAGCCACTTTCTTGTATGCTAAACATTCCACAGTGTAAAACTTGTTAAATTTCAAATGTAGTATTTTAAACATATTTATTTGTGATATTGCATGTCACACTGCTTATTGTAATGGGTGTTACTGAACAATAAATAAATAAATATTGTCCTTTTCGAACCGAATACCAAGGGCACAGCAAGGTATGTATAATATAACCATGTTGAGAGTGACAAGTTCAGATGTATGGCCGTGGATATCTTGTGGAGTAAGTCACTCACATCCAATGCCTCTGAGATCTCCTCTGCACCCCCCTGGATGCTGTCTATAGCTCTCAATTTAAGTTCCAAGTCATCCATCCATCTGTTCTCTGCCTCGAGATATGACAGGAGTTCACACCAGCAGGCCCAGACCTCCTAAGGACAAAGACTTATGAGCTGATACAGAACTCCAGTGAGGCATACAGTAAATGCATTTAAGAAAAAAAAAAAACATAAAATACAGTTTTGGTGATTTTCAAACCACCTAAAAAAAACTATGTTTGTGATTTATAGCAACCATACCCAGATTTATAGTCATTTTATCAGTCAATAACTTTTGGGAAAATATATATATGTTATAGACCGAAGCCAAAATTGGGCTGTTGCCGAAATGCCGCAATTCGCGAAGTGTCCAGCTGTGGTGGGCAGATGCCGAATTAGCATCAAATTCTCTGTCATTTCGGCATCTGCTCGGGCAGTTTGTCAACTGCCCACAGCCACCCGGGCTGATGGTGAAGAAAGATTTTTTTAACAGATGTAGTATACTACTAATAGAGAGTGAATTACCTCTGTTGCGTTTAAGCACAAAAGTGCACCACCATTGAACCACCCATTGCCATGTTAATTTAAATAACATAAACATATTCTCACAACGCTAGTTTAGAGCAATGGTACTCAACAGAATATCAATGGACAAGGTTATTTTCATCATGGGTTAGATATAGAGGCTAGAGTAATTGGGGGGGGGATAAAATTCAACATTATTTTATTGTATTATTGCAGTAATGTAATACAGATCTCTGTGCAGAGTTCCGTTAAATATTAATATCTGCAAGAGACTAATAACCACAGTTTAAATGTGTAAAAGCCACCTAGTTAAAAATACACTGAACAAAAATATAAACGCAACATGTAAAGTGTTGGTCCCATGTTTCATGAGCTGAAATAAAAGATCCCAGAAATTTTCCATATGCACAAAAAGCTTATTTCTTTCAAATTTTGTGCACAAATTTGTTTACATCTCTGTTAGTGATCATTTCTCCTTTGCCAAGATAATCAACCCATCTGACAGGTGTGGCATATCAAGAAGCTGATTAAACAGCATGATCATTATACAGGTGCACCTTGTGCTAGGGACAATAAAAGGCCACTCTAAAATGTGCAGTTTTGTCACATAACAATTCCACAGATGTCTCAAGTTTGAAGGGAGCGTGCAACTGGCATGCTGACTGCAGGAATGTCCACCAGAGCTGTTTGTTTCTGATCCACGCCCCTACCTTTTTAAAAAATATTTTTTTAAGGTATCTGTGACCAGCAGATGAATATCTGTATTCCCAGTCATGTGAAATCCATAGATTAGGGCCTAATGAATTTATTTCAATTGACTGATATCCTTATATGAACTGTAACAGTAAAATCTTTGAAATTGTTGCATGTTGCATTTATATTTTTGTTCAGTGTATTTACTTGAAACTCAGAAAGAACGTTGTGCCAAGCAACTCAATTATCACCGTAATATTAATCGTATTTTGGGAATACAACTGGAATAGAGTGGAAGTGCTGCACAAATGAATATTAGATGTCACCAGTGAAGTTTGACCAGGATGCAGCTTTGTGGAAATTAGTTTAAAAGCTCCCGTAATTCCCGTAAATATATATATATATATATATATATATATATATATATATATATATATATATATATATATATATATATATATATTACACACACACACACCGTTCCAGTAACACTACGCAAGGTCATTGGATGCTGTTAACCCAACCAGATGTGGTTATTTTTCCAAGCCGTGTATAATATATATATATATATATATATATAACCTTGTAAGTCCTAAATGATTTAGAACATGCATGGGTACTTGTAATGTAATTATGTTTCACATGATGTGAAGGCAGGTCTAGTTTTTCAGGGAAATAACAGCTATAATGTGTTACTCATACCCTTGGTATTGGACATGGATAATAAATCGGTATTACAACAGTTCATAATGTAATATTCTACATTTAGGATAGATTATCTTTATTTTCAGTGATTCACTTATTGTGATTGTATGTGTCCCCCTCAGGTATAAACATTGTTTTTTTTATTTTGCATCATCATTTTCCTTTAATATTTGTTTTCAGTTTTCACAATAAACATGCCATTTGGATTTAATAAATGTAGATTTTAATGTTCATCTTGTCCAAAAATGACTCTTACTTCTGCCCTGAAGCTGTTTCACACAATTCATATTTTGATTATCACTGCTCCCACGGGCTTCTCAAATAGTCAAACATAGTACTTGCAGAGACATAGAGAGTCCTTGCTAGATATGGATGCAATAGATACTGGACTGTACCCTTATAAATGCATACATCTGTACACCACACTGGCAACAGCACAGTAAAAGCAAGGCAAAACAAAGAATGGAAAAGCATGGTAAGAACCATGGTAAACTAGTTATGGTAAACATCATTTTTAAAGGTTCTGCAAAGTCCAGTCCACAATATTTCTGTTCGGTCGTGTAATGTGTTATGCTGACTGATAAACAGAGACTGACCTCTAATGTTTTGCATTTGCCATTCAGCCTGCTGCACAGTCTCTGGTAGTTGGACGTCAGAACGGCAAGTTCAGTCTTTAAGGCCTCGTGAGCGACGGGAGGAGCCTTCGCTATGAAACTGTTTACCGAATCTGTGAGGAGCTTTACCTTCACCTCCTTCTGCTGGACCTCCTCTTGAGCCCTCTGAAACCACACACATACAATCATCTCAGGTTATTATTTCATTGAGTATCTAGGTTTTCAATTATTCACTGCAACCTAAAGAATTGACATTAATCGTTAATAAATCAGTTTACATTTTCACTATAACCAATATAAAATGAAACAATAATAATAATAATAATAATAATAATAATAATAATAATAATAATAATAATAATAATAATTGTAGGGAAGGAAATAGGAAAACATTTGATCCGAGAATGGTTCCTTCTTTTTTATAGCATTGCATGAAGGTAACACTTTAAAAGTTACCAGTGCATATGACTTCATATTGAATAATTAATTACCAATGAATTTCTAAAGTATTTCATGCATTTTATTAATTACATAATTTGTGTCCCGTAATGAACATTTGGAGTTTAATCTTTCGGGTCAGTTCATTTGTTATAACTTCCAGTGGTTTCATCAGTTGTTAATTTATTATTCACCATCTATGTACTATATATTCAAGCATAACTAATGGTAAGCACTTTAAACTGCTTAGACTTAGTTTACAGTATGCAGACATTTTAAACTCTTTTTTAAAGGGCTTGAGCTGATGGGCAAGGATACTTTGGCAATGCTGATTTCTTCAAACTTATTCATCGAAAAGAGTCAGTCATAACAGCTGACTGACCAGTCAACTATTTTTCAATCCCCTATTTTTGCTCAAATATAATAAGGAATCACACTAGAACTGTTGACACTTTCAATTAAACCCTGAATTAAATTCACAAAAAAATAATAAAAAATTGAAATAGAAATCACTGGTGTACAGCCTCTGTTACTACCCAAATGTCAACCTTTGTGTCAGCTAGCTCCCTGGATAGAAATTATTATTATTATTATTATTATTATTATTATTATTATTATTATTATTATTATTATTATTATTATTATTATACCTGCATGGATAGCATATAAACACATACCCCAGGATTTAAAACAAGTCTCTCAGGTGGCAATGCATAATGAGTTGTCAGAGATAATTAGTAACAGCACTGGTAATGACTTCACTGGCAGCACAGACTGCCTGCATGTTTAGTCTATATATTGTATGTCTCCTCATCCTGGGGTATTCTAAAATGCAGATGGTTGCCCTCACCAACAGCCCCCTACTAAGTTTAAAATAAATACTTCTTTTTTTTTTTTTTTTTTTGAATAATCTAAATTTAAAAATAATCTTCCTCATTCTCTATAAGAACTGTCTGTTAAGAAGACAGGCAAAAATAAAGCAGGAGCCAGAAAAAGAAGGTTCAGACTGGATTCAGAGTTTTGATAATATTTAAAACATGCAGTTACATGTACCTTACATACATTGAGACACAAAAGACTAAGCATTCTGAAACTGTTGCCTATTAAATCTAGCTGGAGTATCAATGGACGAGTTTAAAAATGTTAAAGAACAAGAAGCTGTCAACCCTAACCCTACAATATTTCAGCTAACATCATACGATGGCACAGTAGAATATAAATCGCTGTGTTCATTTAGTTATTACATCTTTGTTTAAATAACAATTCCACAGTGTACTCTTGTTACACAAAGGAGAAGTGTTGAATTACTTCAGCGTGAAAACAGACTTAACCTTCTCTGCTGTAATATGAAAGCACTGTAGAAATCCACAAACATATGTTCGTTTATCAGTAATTACACAAGCCATCTGAGATCCTCTTGAAATGTCACAGAGTTTTTTTTAAACTTTTTTGTGAATGTAATATATTAGTAATCCCTTGCTAGATACCTAACTAGATTAAGAGAAAAAGACATTTCCATAGGAAAACTATACCTGTTTTTAAATAAAATGAAATTTCCACTGTGAGAGAATGGCAAATTTGGTAGTTATGCTATTGTCTATTTTAACAGTAGGGGAACATTGTGTAAAAAGCATTTAAAGCCAATAGGCTTTATTCACAAAGCTAGATAAAGTTGAATATTCATGAAACTGTTTTTTGGGGTTTTTTTTTTTTTGCAAAGTTAATTAAATCATCAACAGTCCAGAACATTTTTTTAGCAATATCAAACTTGATTTTATTCATAAAAAAGGGAAAAGAAATTTCCAGAACCACATACAGTAAGATGTCTTATAAAATAAGGTAGCATTGCAAAGCTCTTGAAAAGATGTTACCATTACCTACGTTTTCATATTTTTGCCATAAGACTCAGTTTGCCAGAGCTAGTGACAAATATGCTATACTTTTTATTTGAAGATGCAAAGAAGTCTGCATATGAGAGTGGAATGCCACTGACATTCATATTTATTTTAGCTGCTACACAAACTAAATGTTTGTATCTGGTGGCATGTAGTCTCCCCTTAGTTAAATGATCTATTTATATAACACATTATTAAAAACACGTTATTAAAAGTAGAATAGATAAATAGATCGATAAACAGATAGAAACAATGTACATTTGATGATGTGGCAATTGCAAAGGGTCAGAACCTAACCTGTACAGCATTCACTGAGGAACAACATACTAAAAGAAAATTACAACATATAGAAACATGGGAAAGCAGGAGGTCTGTATAACGTTTGGGTAACGGTGCTTCCTGGTACTCATTTTCAAAGGTTTACCTTTAACTCCTCCACTGCCCTTTTCAACTGCTCTGGTGTTTTGTACTCAAAATCCCTCTCCAGGTAATCTTCTTCCGCCTGTGTTATCCACTCCTGCATTTCAGTCAGGTCCTTCCTCAGACTCACCGTCTTGTCTAATCCACCCTTTAAGGCTGACTTTTTAGCATATGCCTTTACATATATATATAAAATAACAAAAAAAAAAGATTCCAGTCAGAAAATGCACTTCAGGCAAGTCCTTTGGTTGGAAAACGTAATGTACAAAAGTTAACAGCAATATATACAATTTCACATTACTATTTAAAGAGTAATTAAATTTCAAAAACACATGCCGGTACTCTAAATTACAGGGTAACATGTATAAGTCTGTCTACTTTATTTTAAGTTTAATTAAAAAAAATGAATGAGGTTTTCAATCTACACTATGTTTACAGAGCAATGAAACATTGCTCACACAAGAGAAGGCTGTGGGGAAGAAGTTGACACCTTGCTGTCAAAGCATTAATACAGGTGCCATTTCAAAACACACAGTTCAGGGGTAGGCAAGTTTCCAGACAATTCCATTGCAAGACCAAGGCCTTACTTGATCTTCAACAGGGTCCTTGCAATAGGAATGGAATGGAAAGGTTAAAGCTGCCTGCTTGTGCTGTAGACAATAGCAAGGCTACAGAATTGGTCTGTCGCTGTAGAATTCATTAGTTTGCTCTTTCAATTATCCTGCACCTGTTTGCAGATATTCTCCCACTGAGCATTGAGTTCAGTGAGCTCTTCCTGCAGCTTGCTGGCAAAGGCAGGCTCCGCCTCGCTTTTGAGAGTCTGGCCCACGTTGTTGATACCATTCAGACTGGGCTGGATCGTGTGGATGTCATTCACCAAAGCCTGACGAGAGAATACAGACACATACACAAACAGAATGAGTGCCATTGTCCTGACATCACCTTGCCACTTCACCATTTAATCTTAGAAATACAGTAGAAAAAATATCTTTGTATGTTTAATGACAAACATTTAGACTTAAAGTATTTTATAGTGTGAAGTGTGTCATTTAATGTATTAACTTTTGTTTAGGATTTCAAAATGTGCTTATCAGTTAAACTAACTGTCTTAAAACCTTGGTTTGCTCCACACCTAGTAGTTTTACACATGTTTTACATTACACTGATTGGAAATGCACTTAAAATTACATTTTAAAAGATTCCCTGAATAGACTTTTATGACTAATTAAATTCTACTGACTATGAGTGAAAATTGACTCGCTACTCTGTTGAGCATGTCAAATACAGACATTGTAACTACTACGATACACTGAGACGGCTCTTCCACCAGCGAGCAGCAGCCAAATGGAAATGAAATAATAAAAAATAATGTATAATATCTATTTTGTGTATAATTTGTCAGCTTCACTTAAAATTGTGCATTTTGTCATGCAGAATATACTTTTACATAGATAAGTTCACATATTCAATGCTGATTCACGATTATCTGGCGTGTGGGTAAAAATCGGACGTCACAGATTATTAAGAAAAATAATAACTTTTTTTATTTCTTTTTTGGATGGGGTGGGGGTAAGCTATATCTGTATTGGTTGGAATTTATTTTCTGTTGCCATCAACTTTTGATGGCACTTTTGTATGTATGATTGTAGGCTACAAATAAATATGCTTGAAGTGCCATTTGTGTTTGTAGTTGTTAGTTATTGTTTTGGGTGACACATTATAGGTTACCTTCATTATAAAAATATCACTATTTCCAATGGGAAAACGGGCAAATGTGTGTCTTTTCGTTCACATAAAGTCAGAAAAAAACAATATATGAATCCAAATTAACATGTATTTATACTAAAGTAATACAAAAATGACTACAAAAGATTTAGAAGTGAGTAGTTTTTCGAGATTTACGATTATACTGTATTTACAGTATAATCGTAAATCTCAAAAAACTACTCACTTCTAAATCTTTTGTAGTCATTTTTGTATTTTGTATTACTTTAGTATAAATACATGTTAATTTGGATTCATATGTTGTTTTTTTCTGACTTTATGTGAACGAAAAGACACACATTTGCCCGTTTTCTCATTGGAAATAGTGACATTTTGAAATATCACTGTCCTGGTCACAAAAGCAAAGTTTGTGGGGAATAATAGCCATTTTCTATACTTTTGAGGCATAAGCAATTAGGAAATAACACTTACTACCCAGGAACACAAATTGTGTTACATAGTGTATTTAATCTAATAGTTAAAAAGTACAACACGGGGCTGTCAGGTCTTGTTTTCAAAATATATCGACATGGACATTATATACAAACCAATGGAATAACGTGTGAATATGTATGTATGTATGTATGTATGTATGTATGTATGTAGGTATGTATGTGTGTGTTTAAAAGAGAGAGAAAGCGCAAGCATGTCTCCAGTCATACGTGGTTTTCACTATCATGTTGCCTAAAGTTCTACCCAAAATTATAGATATTTATTACTGCCATAACCTTATCTTTTCACCTATTTATTCGCCCCATTGCCACTGTACTTTATGCATCCCTTCCTGCAATGTCATTGGGCAGTGTATTGTCGGCGTCACAGCCATGGTCTGTAAAATTTCAGTTTCAAGGCGAGTTATAGTCTTTCGTTAATTAAAACCCCCCTTTCCCAAGTGTAAATTAACTCCTGATAAATTCCCACACAAACACAAGCAGCACTGCTTGTTAAGATAGTAACATTATTTTGTAAATCAACATAATTTTAGAAATCACATTAAGATGATTATTTAGTAATGGACTAGGTATAACGACTGTGTGAAAACGCCAAGACCAATGTTACATACTGATTTCTTGATTAACACTGATGTTATCATTTACAACCTTCTGAAAATCCTGCCCATTGTGTCTGCCTTACTCTCCTCCCCAATCAATGATTCCCTAAGACAAACACTCTTTTTTTGTGATCTATTGGTTAAACGTTGAACTGAATGTTGTACCCATAGGCTTCCCTCTGGGCAATAATTTAGAGCCTAGCAGCCATCCATTTCCAAAAGAAGTGTTTTCATTGGTTCTGAATGGAAGACAGCTTGTTGATGGTAGGGAAGGACAAACTTTTGCAGGGAATGGTTACAAGAACCACATTTCTGGGGGTAAATATGAGGCACACAAAAATGTTGGACAGGCATTAACCACCGACTCAATATTTAAATATACAACAGTTTAATTTTGATTAATCTTTACTAGACTGTTGTTGGTTTATTTAATAACAATCAACACAATATAAAAATCAGTCTTTAAATTAAAATGTTTTATGACAGTGTTAGTACTTTAAAGATGAACTCTTAATGTAATAATAAAACAAATGTCAACAAACTGTTATATCTTTTTTAAAGAAACTAAAATTAATAATTAATTAATATTTGCACATCACTCAGCTAACTGCCACTCCCACCAAAACACACAATAGTTGGAGACAGGGATCATGCAGCTGTGCTTCATAGTCAGAGTAAAGCCTTAATGTACTATATGCGTTGCTATTTCTTTTATTGACCATATTTGAAGCACAGCTGCAACTTCATAACAGTTTCATTGCAGATTTAACTTTTGGGAAATAAATTCCCATAATTTCCATGAAAAGACACCCTGAATAAAAAATAAAAATCTCTGCATCAAAATTCTACTGCAATGAAGTTTAAAGTGTTTATAGTAAGTTATATCATATTTAATTTGGTGGATTTGCTACCTTGGAAGATTTTGATGGTTTTTGAATTGCCGTTTTTCACTTAGCAAAATGCCACAGTTTTGTATTTCTGCTTTTAATTTAAAAAACATTCAAATACATGTTTACTTAAGGAAATCTGTCTTCTGAAACAATATCTATTTACAGTAACTCGTTATAGCATCTACAATGTCATTGCAGCAACTTGGATAAGAACAAAGAAGCCTTCTAAACATGAGTTACAGCATTATCGTTACATAGTCCTTAATTTTAAGATACCAGTAATTGGAAAGGATTGGTAGCCGCAGTACACTTTAATTGTAGGCATTTGCTAACTGTTTTAAAACGTAGCTCTGGTTCACTAACATAACACAGTGGAATGATCACAGTATCATTTAGTAATTGCAGGACAGTATTGCCATGTGTGAAAACTTTAACAATAAAGCCAAAATTAAAATGCCTTGAATATAAAACTAGTTAACAGACTAGCAAACACTGGCAAAATCAACTTTATTTTAAAACTAATTTATTTTAAAAATATATAAGGACATTGCGATACCTGCACGGTGGGTGTCTTAATAGTAGTATCTACAACAAATCGACAATAACAATCCAAAGCAAATTTGCTTTTGTTACAGACTTTCTAACACGCCTGGAATAAACTATTTTGGCTGTTACAGTATTTACTTTATCCCTTGAAAAAAAATAACACAAACTTGCTTAACATAAAAAAGAACAGCCGTACAGGTACCACAGTAGCAGGTGCAGTTTACACCGTCTTGGAGTTCCTGGTCACATGTGCCATTCTCCAATTCACTATGACATCTGACACATTCTTTCTCTTTCCCAGCGTTTCTTTAACCTGTGCTGCATACCAGTCTGTCAGAGGCCGGGATCACCCACTCTGATTGGTGTAAGAGATATTGGCAATCCAATCAAAACCACCAATAAAGCCAAAATAAATTTCCAGCCAAAATGTCCTGTTATACGGTATATTATGAACATTCTAAATTGGTGTGAACATTGGTGTATAATGCAAATAAAATATTTTAAATTGAAACTAAATGACTGTAGCATTATTTATTTTTTTTTTAAATATTATTAAATTAACTTGGCCTACTTAGTAGCCTAGACAGTTAACACAAAATTTCTCATGGTGCCTCATTGACAAGTTATGATACTTACAGGAAGACAGTCAATTCTCGTTAATACGAATTTTAAGGGACCAGCCGCTAAGGGACTAACAAAAACCACGGCTGCATGCACAAACATGTATTTAGTAATAGTAAAAGCATGTAATTAATTACAATAAGTGTAGAATGCAAGCAAAATCGGGTTTTCATGGTCTTTAAGGATAACTACCCATTAGGTAATGGTTACATTTCATACTTGATAGGGAACTACAAAAGTCTACCAGAAGCTATAATGGTAGTACAATATTTCATGATTTAGAAAAGTCAAATTTTTTACTTTGTCAGTTTTTTGTTAAGTATATGGGAAACTACAAAGCGGTATGTAATTTAATATATTAACGTAATATTATTTTCAGGGTTCACTCAACTTTATGAAGCAGCATTTGTTCATTCTATAGGGTGATGCAAAACCTGTGGCCATAGCTGTAGGTTAGTCTCCATATACGTCTAACTTGTTCCACTTATTTCGACCAATTACCGTGATCATCTGACTGGTACACTGCAATCAGGATTAAATTAGTACAGATTTTCAGGATTTTCGAGTCCGCATGCCCACTTCATGTGAAATAAATCACTGGTTCGCTGCAATTGACCCATTATAAACAACCATCTTTTACTTTCTGTTCCACCACCACATTATTTTGATGATGTTATTGAGTAATCACATAAATCTATAGGTTGATGAGACTGACTAATTGATTTAATAATAATTGGCACCAAAGCTGCCAAGTAACTTTTATGCAAGATCTTGTTACCAAGAGAGAGAGCAGATGTCTGCAGTCTAATTGACTCCGGAGGACAAAGACCAGACCAGCAAATCTCCGCCTCCAAGATCACTCAGCACCTGGCCTGTAGTGGTCGCCACAGAGCGGTGAGGAGCAACTTAAAATAGACGGATGACTAAACTGACACGTTCGAAAATCGCGTAAGAACACACAGAACAAGTTAAAACCGAGGCAGTGAAATCTGCTGTCTGTCTAAACGCTGACGTGTTGCTTTTCATGTAGAGTTCTCACTTAAGTTTTAATACTGGTTCCACCTTAACCCACCAAAATAATTGATGAATTTATTTCCATTATGTGGGGCTTGTCATGCATATTAAATAAACCTGTTCCTGCCCTACTGATCCTGTGCCGGAGAGAAGAGGGAGGACAGATGAACCAATCAAAATTGGGAACTTTGAGAGAGGAGTTGGGAACTAATGAAATGTTTCTGACTGAACAGGTTGGATTTTTAGCAGCCAATGCTGTGAAACAAAACAATTGGTCAAAACAGATTTATGACTAGGGATATATGACTAGGGACAACAATGGTAATAATATTGAAAAAGATATTGCAGGAATATGTACACAAAACATAAAACGAGGGAGAGTAATGTGTTGTATTTTTAAACCCTTCTGAGTAATGCCTTCCTTGTTGTGAATGCAAATGATAGCCCTTCAATTATATTTGACCTTGACTACTGAGTTGCAGTAGTTCAGCTGATAAGCAAGTTATGTCTCATCACAACATTGTGCCCTCAAATTAATTGAAAAAAAAGGTTAGCCAGTGTATTTACTGAATACACTTTTAATCCGTTTCAAACTTCTCACGTGCGGGAATGTACTTCAGGTATTCTCAGTTCATTTGTTACAGAGAAGAGGATTTAAAAAATATTTTTCTATCATGCATTGTAAATGACGAGTGAGCTCTAATCTCCTTTACAACCTGTGGGGAAAATTGGATTTTTAATCTACAGTAGCTGCGAGTTAAGAGTTTTATTTCTAGGCTTGTTTTTTTTTTGTTTGTTTTTTTTTTTTACATGCCAAATACAGTGCATTTACTTAAATGTCATTAATAAGCTGCACCAGCTTCTATAGCTGACTGTGTGCAACGTTTAAATGAAAACACTGCATTTAGGGATTAGGCCTGATCGTTATTGTAAAGAATATAACATCACTAGATGGGCTGGAGTAATGTGCTCACTGTGCATTGCTCCAGTTGCTTTTCAAGAGCTTCTGAATCGCCCAGCGCAGGCCATTCTTCATTTAGGAAAACATCCACTTCTGCCATCCATTTCTGCAAAGTTTTTGTGTCGTTCTGTAAAGAAAGCATGGTTAACAGCCACACAAACCTTAATGCAACTAACTTAATGAGGGTTATATGTACTGTGCATACGGCTATATAATTTAAGCTTTTGTCTTCTTTCATACATGTTCCATGTTAAAGTATCTTGAATGCCAGTTTTGAATGTTAAATTGTGGTATTTTTATTTTCTTTTTTTAAAGCATATAATATCTGATAAAATAGCCATTCCTGCTTGTTAATGACTGCAGCAGTAGTTTTTTCTGAGCCAAGAGAGAGCCACCTATAATCTATCGTCTAATGAGCATCATTTCACATATTTATGACACATGTATTTGTGTTTATACAGGTTGCATATTCTGGTTATAATATGAATTATGATATACTCTGGTGTTTAGACAGGGGAGTACAGTAGAGATGCATGTGTTACACTAGCCGTGCTGCTCAGTTACAATTGTTATACTCAGGGTGCTGGATTATATTTGGCAGTTTCGGACTCTACCACTGGAATGACTGCTCAGAATCTGATTAGTTAAGACAATTCATACGGTTTTTAATAACTATGCATAATTTACATTCTTGTAAAATTAAATTACAGCAAAAATAATCATTCATTTTAATTATCGCACACACAGTATGCACAGTGCTACCCTACTCATACGCAGGTTTAATGCCAATGCACTTGGCATACACGAGGTGTGCAAGCAATATGCAGTGTTAATTACTGATTATCCCTTAAAAGCTGTTCTTATAATGATGTATTGTATGCTAACACAAATATAATGATTCAGTATCCTGAGACAATAGCTTCCACCTATGAGTCTTTCTTAACTTAATTATTGTGTTTTTCTTCTAAACCACCAGTACAAAATAACAGTTGTTATGCAAGCTTTAAAGCAGCAGCCAGGGTTGCTACACCTTACTTATGGAGACCTCAAAGATTTGATTCAAAGGCTTTAATTAAACAGCGGTGAAAAAAACTGGAAGCCAGCTAATTAATTTATATGTTGTCTATATAACAACCCAATACACAGTGCCATGATCAACAAATAGATAATGCAAGCAGTACTTGGTTTTTACATCACTTTACATGGAGTCGTCCTCATGGAGTCAAAGAATGGCCTTTCCTGCTACACATTTCCATGCCAGCCTATGCGCAGATCATTTTGAGTGAACTGCACTTTCATACAAAAAATGAAGGATAATTTCAGCATGGCCCCACCATCATGTTTGCAAGTCAGGTCTTTTCAAACAGCTGCAATAAGCTATGTTGTACCCTCAGGTACAGTAGGTCTCAAATAGCTGAGAACACTATAGAGTACAATGAAGCAGATAACTAACTTGAAACTGCTGGAGTTTGGTCATCAGCTCCTCCAGTTTCTGGCCCTGTTCTCCCAGCTGAGCTGACAGCTTCTTCCAGCGACAGAGGATGGCCTCGATCTCCAGCTGGTACTTCTTGCTGATCTCCACAGGGGCTTTCTGACACACCTCCTCCATGGTGGATGTTAGGTAGTTGAGGCCACTCTGTTGTTCCTGCAGGGAGCCCTGTAAGACCTGGAGGGCAAAAAAAAGGATTTTATAAAACCATTGCACCGACCAACATATAGTGAGACCATGACAACCTAAACCAGTTTATGTACAGTATGACTGATGAAGATGTAGGTTTTCTAATAAAACACAATTTACAGATAAGGTTCTTTATTACTTTAATGTTCTCTTAAAATGATCTTCCTATCTTCCTAAGTATCTGCCTAACCAAGTGTCCTTTCTTCCTTTTACAATTTGGAAGTTCAGTACACGCCAGCATAACCGGAAACGCTTAAGCGAGATGATCGCTTTAGGGAGACACTTTTATAGGAATCGATTTTCCTCTATAAAAAATGTGCAAGTCAACTTCGGTTTGTACACACGATAAAAGATAAATAAATAATTTGCTTTAGTGGGACGATTGGTGGGCTTCTCACCAGTGTTGCGCTTTGCCTGTACACTGAAAGCTGAACAGCAGTTTCAGGAAAAGTTGCACAGTAACACAGTTTCAATACAAAAATGTCTCAGCGGAGATACAAACTGTCACTCGCTGACAGGGTAGGTAAAGGTTCTGGAAGCTCTGCAGAACCCCACATCGTCTCTGTCCTACTTTGCTGCTCAATTTCATATCTCCAAAAGCCAGGCAGGGAGGATAAGCAAAAACATATGCTACTATGGGTGAGTGTCGATCAAACATAAATCCTGAAATGAAAAGGAAACGCAAGGGGAGAGACAGTAATGTAGAGGATGCACTTTTCATTTGGTTTCAGCAGGCTGCTGTCAAAGGAGTGCGGATATTAGGCCAATGCTTAAATTAAAAGCTTGACAAAACAAAACAAAAAAGTACATGTTCAGTAAACAAAATTACAGCACTGAAGTAAGACTTAATTAGAAATAAATGCATTTTTTCTTTAAGTACTTGTTCGCATGTGTTTCGGTGCACTTTATCTGCTGTACTAATTTACTAATCTGACTTGTGTTGTTCAACTGCACTTCTCTTTAATGGCTTCGACTGTATCAGTTGTACTGATAATAACAAACAGAGGAATTGCTGACTAACACAAACCACACCTGTACGTGCAAAAAATAAACAATCCAACTGATTTGTTTTATTTACCCCCCCACGTCGTATTAGTCCTGTTGGGCTCATAACCAATACAATGCAATTAATCTCCCATATTGGCAATAGAAAGACTGTGACAAAAAAGTGTAAATAAAGCACTTTGTCCACCTCAAAGACAGGTTTTACTTTCTTTTATAGTTTTCTCATATTCCCTGAACGATGGATTTTGCCCACAGACTGTGTTTTCCACAGGTACACCAAAGCAATGCATATTAACATGGCTTATTTTCTGCGATACTAACAGCTATGTTTTTTTTTTTTTTAAATAAATGGTATTGAGGGTTTGATTCTGATGAACATAAACAATGAAATCCATTGAAATATAGTGAGCTGACAACTCAAGCTGTCATTGAAGCCTGTGTTATACTTTATAAAAATATCCCTTCTATCAGTTTGATTATTTTGTGCTCAAGTGTTCTCTGCTCTACAGCCCCAGGCATATACTAGGCTCTCCAAGCTCCATTTAGTAGCCAGACAGCCCTTTATAGTACTCTACCACTGCTGCAAAGGAGTACACGTTCATGTTTCAGCACTGGCAATGCCATTTTAATTTTCTAGCTTTCCAGTTTGTTTTTATTTGACTTGTTTTGTTTACTATTAAGACGCGCCACTGGTTTGCCCTCCACGAACCTTTGTAACATCGGTAGCACTTTTGTAATACCCCGCTAACTACCAATGGTTCTTTCTCTCACACTGTAACTATTATGTAATTACATGGACATCTTTTTACCTGAAATAATTACATGGTAACACCACGATGCAGGTCATTTCCATGAAATGACACAATCATTCCACTTGTAATTGCCTTTTAAAACCAGGAAACATTGGTAGTACCAGTTTATTACCATACTGTTGCATGGTTATATATGCTGCATAATCGAAAATGTAACAGGCCAAGCTTTGGTCTTTGGTTTCCCTCAGAAAACACAAACACATCACTGAAGTCCAGCTCAGACTTACACACATGCATAAAAAAGGAATAAAGATTATGTATGTATATATATATATATATATATATATATATATATATATATATATATATATATATATATATATATATATAATATATAGACACACACACACACACACACACACACACAGACAATACAAAATAATAGTTCCCTACAGGCAGTCATTTAAACAAATAAAAAAGGTTTTTCAAGCCCTTGTACCAAAGTGGGTTTCCACAGCTGTACTTTCCTCCCTTTAAATAGAACAGTTTAATGAAATGCAACAGTGCAGGGGAGGCCCATGTGAAATTAATGATACTGAAAAAATTTAAATGTCCAGTGTTGAAAATAGTCTTTGTAAAGATTATTTTAATTGTATCTGGATATCGCCTCAATCACTTCATACATTTGTTTGTTTTTTTTATGTCAGAAAAAAAGCACAAACCTTTAACTCCTTAAGTCTCTGCTCCATGATCTCGTACTCAGTGACTGTAACCTGAGGAATGGAGAGTCTGGTTTCTGATTGCTGGATCCACAACAAGAGGGTAGTCACAGTCTCCTTATACCGGGTAGGTGGCAGGCTCTCTAGAACTAGTACAAAGCAGCAGAAAAGAAACAAATAAAACACTGACATTACACATAACTTCATTGTATTATGTGCGTAACATTAGAAACATGCATCTTAACACAAGACCCGTGGAAACTGAAATAAAAAAGGCTTTTTCATAGAGTTTGAAAATGGTCTATTTGAATGTTTCAGTATTGAGTATGGGTTCATCTTGTGTTGATGCAATCTTTACTGTCTATCTAATCAGGCGTCAATGGCGTTTAGGAGGATCCAGTGCAACACCAAGCTTTCTGGTCTCACGTAGAGGGTTACAATGCTGATGAATACGAATTCCTTGAAGATCCTAAAGGTGCTCTATGAAATTAGGATCCAGACTTCTTGCTGGCTAGTCCGTAACCTCTATGGTCTCCTGTTTAGGAATATCCATGACAATCCTTGCAGTATGACAACGGGCATTATCTTACATCAGAATAAACACAATGCCAATTGCACCAGCAAATGGTCCAAGAAAGTTTCTATGTATGATAGAGCTGTAAATCCATTCCTTGGAAGCACAATATGATCTGTGCAACCTCCAATGCAGGAGCCTCTCCACACTGTCAGTGAGTCATATTGAGCAAGGTTGAAATGAGCAAATCGTTCTCCTCAGGCTTTCCATACTGGAACACTTTGATCATTACTGAACCGATAAAATCTTGATTCATCGGTGAACAAAACAGGTGCCCAGTGATGTAGCTGCCAATTCTGGTGATCAAGGCAATTGAAGAGCTGTAGACTGAAGCAATCTGTTTCTTAAAGTCTGGTTTCTTATGGTGACTTCACTTGCTGTATTGAAGCCATGATTCCCAAACCAAAAATCGAATCTGAAATCTAAATGGGGGGGTGGGGGGGTGGGGGGTGCTGGTTTAAAAAGCAGCTGTCATAATGTATGAAAGGACATGTAAAATGTATACCTGTCAAATGCCGTAACAAGATTTTTGATTGTACTGGCGATGTTGTTTTTGCCATATTTAATGTTTGCTCCTTTAATATGGAATTAATGATCGAACAACAACAAAACGATGTGGAATATTGAGGTAACACCACATATACGCTGGATCATTCAATGAACTGTAGATTACACCAGTAAACCTTTCCTACACAAGACATATTGTTTTGATGTACCTGGAGATAAAGAGGACACAGTTGTTGGGCAATGAGTATTTCAAACATATCGTTGTCATTTCTGTATCCTTCTGTATCCCTCTTCTCTGTCATGTGTGTCAAGTGAGTTATTAACACAGGCAACAGATGTGCACTTGCTATCCAATGCAACCAATCATCACTTTAATAACTCTACTATGGAAGGAATACAAAAAAGTACTGATTTTGTAATTTATAAATTCAGTTTTAACTCGTTCCAACAGACCCAAATCCAGTTTGAATTTATAAACAGTATACCACAATGAATGGCAGGGATAAGACAACTTCACCCACTAAATGAGTTTGAATCTAAACGTAACTTATTTGTCTGCTTGACACAAGCAGTTGTTCCACTAAGCTAACAAGGTTCAAGCAGCCAGTACAAGCTTTTTGCACTAGTCTGAACAGATCAGTTTCAACTGCATCACACTTGAAGAGGACCTTCTTTTCACCTTTCACCTTATGAGATAGTCTGGGCTATGGACCAAGAACATTAATGTTTCCATATTAGTGTTATAACAATCACTTAAAATCAACACTGTTTAGCCTTATACTAATTAACAGAGGGTGTCACTACTTGAGGACACCACTGAATATATATATATATATATATATATATATATATATATATATATATATATATATATATATATATATATATATATATATATATATATAGATAGATAGATAGATAGATAGATAGCCTCTTTTTTGTTGTCTAGCCCTTAACAATTATTAAGTAGGTTACTCCTTAATGTATGATCATTGTAAAATATTTAGAAAATTATTATATTTGATACTCAATGTGATATAACAATACTGCCAACATGTGTCCCATCACAAACCAGTGGTAGTGCTTGAATTTGTGAGTCACTTCATTAAAAAAATAAAAAATAAAAAAAAATAGGCTTACTGCCCTTTAACAAATGGCACTAGCACTAATTTACTATGACCAATTAACAATTTAAGAAGAAGAAGAAGAAGAAGAAGAAGAAGAAGAAGAAGAAGAAGAAGAAGAAGAAGAAGAAGAAGAAGAAGAAGAAGACTGAACTAAAGCACGAACAGTTTAATCAGCTCTGACTTTGAAGGGTTTAAGCTAATTTAACTGGCCGTTTACATACTGTGCAATAGCTCAGAGGTTTTTGGATTGAAAGCAATGGATCGGCAATATCTTGGCTGGCAGAAATATGACTTTTTTCAGATATATGACCTGAAGAAAGAAAACATTGAAATGCAGTAGCTTGTATACAGTGGTGTCCTTAGGGAACTATTTTATTAGAATTGACGTATTCCATCAACCAGGAGGTACTGTCCTTCAGATTTGATGTGAGAAGAAAAAAAAAAAAAACACACATCATTTCTGTTTTCTAGGCATTAAAGGTCCCCAAGCACTTGTCAAAACAGAGTGGGGTGATAATCCCAATGCTGCTGCTCAGTTCCCTCACAGAGCTTCATATTCCCTCATTAATGCATACTAAGAGCCTCTTCGTTAATAGGCACACAAGTTTCAACAGATACTTTCTATAATCAAATAAAACAAGCGGATTCTAAAGTTTATGTGCATTGTTTGAAACACACAATTAATTAACTAGACTTCCTATGGAAAAAAAGCCACAGAATCTGACCTTGCAAGTGCCATGAGAAGTCAGTGCTAAAATAATAGCGTCATTAGCATGCATAAGTCAGAAAAAGGGGTTATTACTGAATGAACTGGCACATCCTAAGGGAGCTGTCGTGAATATACAGTCACATTAAAACTGTGCATATGATTCCATGACCAAATTAATCAGAAAACTGTCTGTGAATTTATATCGGGAAACAGAAGGGGTGGCTTTACCAGGACTGCCTGTACTCAAATAGCTCAACATTATAACATACAAAATATTGTGCATACAGCTTTCTGTGCACGACATTTCTAACCAAAATGACATACATTATATTATAACAGTGGTGGCTCTTCCAAATGTTGTTGTAAATTGTTTAATTCAACAGATTAAACCCCCATCCAAACCCTGTAGGAGTTAATTGTCTAATTTTACCTGTTGAACCTGGAGTATAATGGCCCTTCAGGTCCGTGACTGGCCACCCCTATACTCTAAGGTCCAAATGCTAGCTGGCACATTGGGGTATATTATTTCCGGTTCACAAGAGCGATATACAAGCATAAGGACACTCTTTTTGAACAGGCACAATCTGCCAGGTGCCCCAGTAGTTTTCAGAATTGTGTCTCAAGTTTAGAAAATTAATTATGTGTCTACATTACTAAGCCATTAGTTCTGAGGAATGATACCCACTGAGGGAACCCGTTTTCCTGAAACAATCACTGTGTTGAATGTAGGGCTGTTGCTTTACTCTAAAGCTGTCCCCCAGCTTACAATTAAGGCATTTTCTATCCCTTTATCGCCAGGAGGGAGAACATAGATAGAAGATAAAACTGCTGTGACCGGTTTGTCTTCCAGTGCTGCATTGAAGCCCAAACATCTGCACGGTTTTACTGGATTGAGCATGGTCAATTCCAAGAGACTGTTTGACCCAAGAAAAGAACAAAAAAAAGTTCATACTCACTTGAAAATCTGTGAAATCGACATAATTATTGCAACATTTTCCGAATTCAATCCATTAACCTCTGAACAAATCATAGCACATCTGTTTATTGTCTGGCATGAGCAATGCCAGTGTTGTCCTCTGCCACCTTAAATGTACTGTTTTTACTAAAAACTGTGGACATACAAGTTATTCACCACTACTGTACATTTGACTATAAAAACCAACAGTAACTGACTTCCTCTCTGTCTGCCTGTCTATCCACAGTATATATCTAATAACCTCAAATGCCTCACAATACTCAATGCGTGATTAAAATCTTGATATGAATGCCAGAACCCCTGTCTATGAATTTTCATGCATAGACTGCTGGCCGTGTCCTTGAAGCTAATCAAAGTCAAGCCCCCTGGGAAGCTCTAACCGATAGCTGATTGGAAGTCTTTTTATAACAAATAAAAAAGCCATCAAACACAATCCTTCCTTAATCTTACATGGCACTGCTTGCAGGATTCTATGCATATAACATCTGTAGAAAATGACACCCTTTGTCACTGTATAAATTCACTAAAGTTTAATTTAGCAACTGTCCAGATACTGATATACAGTAGTTACATCTACTTTGAAAGTACTCTGACAGACTATTCAAGATGGAAAGGCAACATTATTTTTGAGGAACTTGGCTCTAGTATCCAGATTTGAAAAAATACAAAATACAAAAAATTTTAAGCAACAAAATTATTAGTTTTTATTTTGAACTTGCTATTGTTAAATATCCATTAAATATGACATACTTTTGAAGGAGGTGTAACGTGCTGTTTTCTCTCATGATGTCACATATATGCTGATGCTGACAATGTATCTTCCAGAAATTACCAATATATGCAAATCTGTTATCTAGTCATAGATAAAGGCTAAATAATCTGTGCTTCTTGGGTATTGTGCAAACTGCATGTTTGCCTATACAGTATCAGTAAAACCTCACTAATTAAATACAAAATACAAATTAGGCTGCATTTACACTGGGTCTGTTCAAACAGAATCGGTCTGGTTCATTTAGTTTAAAACAATGTATCAGTGTGTTTGCTACTTACACTTATCTCTGAGCAAAGGCACAGAGTTTGTTTGGATGCAAACTAAAGTTTGTTTTTTTTGGTCCTTTTCCATTTTTGTGTTCACAATGCAGTTTTCAACTGTGTGAACCGGATGTTAACAATATCCTGCAAGACATATTGAAAGATGGCAGCTATTGATGTACTGCTCCAGTTTTTAATATAGCATGTTTTAGATTTTCACATATTGCTGTGGAAGAAACCACTGGAGGAGCACTTTACCAATTTTAATTAATGCATGCATTGAATGCCTACAGTAGGAGAATAATGCAGGTTCCGCAATTCTGCACAGTTTGCCTACCTTCACCAGTAAACAAAGTAATTTAAGAAAAGACTGAATATATTTTACTATTTTTGTGAGTTGTGTCTAGTTCGGCTTAGAGCACACTGATGCAGTTTTGTAATTAATGAAAAAATTACACACAATAGCAAAACCAGTACGATTAACAATTTTACAGTTTCCAATCATGACAACAAATTAAGACTGAAGCTGTGACAATCCCAGTTTTCACAGGATGTCTGGTAACTCCAATGTCGTTTCCAAAGACATTTTTTATTTTTTGTTCTACTTCAGAATAGAAACTAAACTATGTGTGAAATGTTTACTTCTGAGTCAGGTTACCTTGTATATTTCATTTCCTATGTGCAAAAGGACTGAGTCCAGCAGTTGTTCACGTTGGCGTTTAGCAAGCAAACCAGACTCGGTCTGTTTGCCAAACGGACAGAGACCACCTCTTTATGTGGACTCGGTAAGGTTTGTTTCCCAAGCAGACTTTGTTGTTCACACTTCACACGTACTGAACCATACCATGTGTGGACCAAACTCTCTAAACTGACCCAGTGTGAACACACCCTTATTCAAAGCAAACTTTAACACATTGCATTCCATTTTTCCAACATGGTTTGGCACTTGTCTCGGAATCAAAACAGAATACCGATTTCTACAGACAATTTATTTTATCAGATGTTGTTATTAGGGTCAGGTAATCAATCTATTCCGATTCTAAATGTTCCCAAACAGCTGACACATTTGGTAATGATAGGCATTTAAATAAACAATCTTGTCAGCCTTCTTTTAAATGTTAAGGCACAAGGTCCAAAAAGACACATTGCAACATGCCCCGAAGTGAATTCATATCACAACAAAGGTTCATGCCCAGCTGCTCTATACAGTGGCCAGATCAACAGCAGTCAAGACAGCCTTGGCAGTTGTTTATCTGTCACAAACGTGTACACTGACAAATAAGAACGCTGGAAAAGGAGCAAAATACTAATATTCATTAACTCAAATGCACAAAATACTGTTAATACAAAAACAAAACAAAAAAACAAACAAAAAACTAAAACAAAAAAAACAACACGTACAAATACACTAAAAGGCAACTGTTAATATCAGAAAACAAGCTTGTATTTTACTTACTTTCATCACATTCAAAAAAGCTTCACAACTGGGTTTAAAATAAATAACGTCATAAAAAAAAACTGTATGCATTACGTGTACCGTGTAAAATAAATTAAATTCAGTTTTCTTATCATTTATCCTGAGCCTCAGGGTCTCTTCATTGCTGTTGAAAAACAAATCGGTAAGCTCGCTGTACAGCCGTGTGTGTGTATTGGCTGGAACATTCAGTATGACGCGCATTATATTATTATTCATAACCCGGCGTTTAAAACAGACCCGGCGTCTATGATCATAGTTCCTAGCAGCCCCGGTGCTTATTAGAGACAATTATTTGAAGTTTTACGGTAGTCTTTTTATTATAATCTTTTTTATGCTATTTTAATAATGTTTTATTATGCTGTGTGTATTATGTTTTCTGTAAAGCACCTTGGGGTCTTTGACGAGAGGTGCTATATAAATGAAAGAAATACATAAATAAATTAAACAAATAAATAAATGAATATAAACATGACATACTACATTATAAACAAAAAAACAATATGACTGAAACTAACAAATTACGTAGTTTTAAAGTTTGATATGGGGAAGAGAGCCAGTAATTTCCAAAAAAAAGAAGGTACATTTTGGTGTGCAAGCTTGTTCTTGAGAGGCTTCCCTCTTCGGTGTACAAGGACAGTTGAGTCTCCTCCTTGCCCCTCTTTTTGGGACTGTTTACCTGGCTGCTAATTTGATCCAAGCTTCAACAGATCAAAAAAAACAAAAAACACTTTCTATTGGGTTTTTAGTGGTGGTACTATTATATACTATTTTATACCCCCTCTATGAGTCTTATTCTTCTGAGTAGCATGCGTTACAGTATATATTCCCCAGCTCAGATTTATGGTTCTGAAGAGGTTGCAAATCAAAAGAAGACAACGTCAGGTATTGAGCAATTGCAACTAAGAGTGCAAAAGATATTGCTATGGCAAGTCATTTATAAGCTTTAATAAACATATGCTGAATATATGTCAGTACTCATGGTCATTATGGTTGTTTACAATATTACCAGCATATTTAAACTGCAAAATAATGCATTTATACCTGAAACTCCACAATGGCAGTTTTTATGGGCACAAACTTACTAGTCTTTAGCTGTTTTTCCCTTGCCTGAAGGTCACCCAAAACCTGGTTACAGTGGTTGGTGAGCGCTGCGATATCAGCCTCAAGAAACATGGGCACTTCTTCCTTTTCCTTGAGCTCTTTCCCTTGGTCTTTCAACTTCTCAATTTTAAGCTGCAATGCAGACAAGCGAGCAGCCTCATCCTACAGAACAAGGAGCAGCATTAAAAGAACAGCTTCTTAAGATAAACAGGATCGCTTCAGGTTAGGTTGCCCTTTCCACGGGTTTTGGGTTAAAGTAATATGGTACAACAATATAAAACAGCCCTCTTCAACGTGTCTGTTTGCAGTTATCAGATTCATTCAATATTATCAGTGCTGGTGTGTCACTTTCGACAAAGAAAGCATGCAGACCAATACATATATATATATTATATATATATATATATATATATATATATATATATATATAAAAAATGTAATGTACTGTAGATGGCACATCCGTACCTTTACATTAAAATAAAAATAGTTCAATATAGATACTTATCACTTATGCTATGAAGGAGTGGAAACAAACATGTTATATTCCTTATATAAATTGGATTTGGTATATGACTTATCCTTAGCTTAAATGACAAAGGTGATTTTTAAAACAGTGCAAAGTTGTCAAAACATTGTCGTACATATTTAAACAGTAACAATTCATTAATACTGATTTTAAAGAAAGTGATTTTCTTTCTAGGACATCAATACAAGTTCAAAAGGAAATCATATGTTAATTCATACATAATTACATTTGAATTACTGACACCCATTGGCAGCCCGCCAGTAAGTATAGGGCTCAACTAAAAGGCTCTGGACTGCCTATGCACTGTCGTCATAGGCTACTTACCTTGCATTTCTCGAGCTGTAGTTTGATGGATTCAGGATCTGTTGCTGGTGCTTGTTGGCTCCTCAGCCAGTTCTCCACAGTCACTACAGCCTGCTCAATCTGCTGAAGCTGGCTGTAAAAGGCTAAAATCTTGTTCTGGTACTGCAGCCAAGCCAGCCTCTCTCCAAGCAGCTGACAGAACTCAACCCAGCGGTTGTTCAACTGCTCTGAGGCCTGCTTGATGTCATCAGCGTTAAGGCCCTCTGGATGGTACAGATAAAAATAAAATGCCATTCAATCCTCTTGTAAGTGTCACTTATATGCAGACATAAAAAATGAAACCTCTGACAATCTAAACAACACCAACAAAAAACACAAGTCAACAAGCAAAACAAACATTCCACCCAGGGAAGGACCTCTTGGAACACCAGACATTACAAATGAAACTATTTGAAGCTCCTACCTTTGTTTAAGCGAAAAGCTGCAAAGCAACATCTCAGACATTAAGCCTAGTCACAGTGGAAAATTAATTTAATTATCTACTGAACTCTTACGGGTAAACTGCTACGAGTTCTATGAAAAACCTATGAAGAGTTTACAAACATAAATTAACCTTGTTTGTAGAATTTTTCAAAGACATGGCGTATTTAAAAAAAAAGAAAGAGTATTAGGGACTAAAATATGTAAAAAAAAACGAATTTGTGTGTTGATTTTGACGGGCGTATACAGATAACTATTTAGAATTTATCAGTATGATTTGTACGTCACATTAGGAGCCTCTAAGGAGTTTGCAAGCTTTTCAACTAATGCCACTACAAAAAAAATACCCTGTGACCAAAAAGGAGATCATGAGACTGAAACTCTGGTTGTAGCTAATTTTCTGCGTGGAAATACAGCTGACACAAAGTCAGGCAGGAACATGAAAATTTATTGGAGAACCATCAATTTCTGTCAGCATGATAAAACAAAAAAGGCTTTCCCAAATAGGGTTTTACTCATATGTTAATAATATTGCACTTTTTTATTTGGGGTCTAGACCTCTTGAATATCTTGTTGATAACTACAATCAGAGACATTGGAAACAAATTGGAAGTTACAGCAGATAGACAGATTCAACCACTGTAGCCCATATGTTTGTTTTTTGTACCGTTTCAGTTGCTATGTCGTTCAGTTGTCAGCCTGTGTCATACAGTATGGTTTAGTCACTACAATGATTGAAATGACAATGTTTAATTTAAGTGGCCGGCGATGAAGGCTCTATGCGCCCCGAGTCGAAAGCAAGGGCATTAACTGAAGTCAATGCCAACTACCACAAGGTAGGGCCTTCATCTAGAGGGCACTATTGATATTAGAACATTTTATTTCTCATTATGTATTTTCTTTATAAAAATACTTGAAAACCTAGGTTTTAGGCAAATAAAATTATACTGTACATAATGAGATAAATTTATTTTTAACTTTATTAAATAAATAACATTTTACTTGCCAGAGTTGTTTATAGTCTATCTAAACAGTGCCACATATATTACTGAGCTTGGTTTGTAAAAACTAAAACTCCAGTCGAGCTGACCGGCTGTGATTGGCTTATTCGGCAGTTGCGTGTACAGGACCAGTTGCTTTTGTCAGTCCAAATTATTGATTGACTGGTTTTGGTGGATAATGAAATAAATTTGGATCAATTGTGTCTTTGTTTAGTATTTGCTGTCCAATAGATGTTAACTGAGCTTTCATTACAGCAAGTCAAATGAAAAAGCCAGTACTTGCGTGGATTGATTTTACATTTGATTCACAGATGATGCTGTGATGTTCCAGCTGGCATCTAGTGTGTGATAGAAGTCCACTAGAGCAGGAAGCCGATTGGTTGATAGTACTGAATCGTTTCCTAATGACAATTAGAAAAAATGAACCAGCATGGCTATTTTCACATTCCATTTCCCAAGACTCATTTACAGGGCTAGGATAAGGTTGACTGCAGCCACCCTAAAATATGTTAGCATGCAAATATTCAAGATTATTTTTTAATGAAGGCTGGCTAGATTTATTAAAATAGTTTTATGGGTAAACAAGAAAACTAATAGCACTCTTGAAATGTCACTACTTTTTATACAACATTAGATTTCTTGATTACTTTCATGTTTACGTGTTCATTTTTCATGCACTCTAAGATAAACATATATATATATATATATATATATATATATATATATATATATATATTATATATATATATATATATTTTTTTTTCAAAAAAGGAATAAAGCCTTATCACGGTTGGACTGACGAGATCAGTTGGAAGAAAAGTGATAAGGTGATAAAATATTTCAATTGTTATGCTTCTTCAAGGCTATCCAAGTTTTATATGTCAGTGAATCTCAGCAGTATAATATTACTAATAATACTATAATATTACTTATAATTTACATAGTTCAGCCCGTAAGAAATTAAATAAATACATAAATAAATTAAACCAACATAGGCATCACGTTGCATTGAAGTGTGCTTATTACATTCATTTTTCTATCAAAAGTGTAGTGAAGGATATAATGCTTGAATTGCATAGAAGGTTAAAGCTACGAAGATTTTTGTCAGGTTATATTACTTTGATGAAATAGTGTAAGCCTTTTATCGTCAGTGGTAATGCAGCAACACTACAAAGGTAATATGATGATTTTTTTTTATTAAGGTGCCATGGAAGAGCAAGGGCAACTACAGTGCCGTGTGCCCTTGAGAGAATGGTACCACAGTGGTAATAGTTGCATAAATAGAGGATATGCAGCACCGAACATGATAAAGTTATTTGATACTAGATCTCTTAAAACTTCTTGTATACTATTTATATACTGTATCAGAACCAGTGGTAATAATGTAGCTAGCTAATTGTTTTTGTTTTTTCTTGGGTTTCATTTCACTATATTTATTTCACTAATATAATGGTATCCTAACAGCATCTCAATGATTTTCCTCAAAACCATTTTTTAAGGGATATCTTACAGTTGTACTATGGTACGTTCAACATTGCATCGCAGTTGATGCGAATATCATCAATATCGTAACAAAACACGGACAAGCAGTTGATCAAAAAACCCTAAACACTAAGCAATTGTACTGCACCTGGTACCAAAGTCTCTATGTGATGCTGAGTGGACTGTTACTCCCACACTTTAAGCCAGCAGTGCGCTGTTACTGGAACTAGCACATCGCAATTAGCGTGCAGATATTGGTATATTCAGACGAATTAGGGCTTTCGCCCAATTCAAATTTGATTGCGCTATATGCATACTGAATGTCCACCTAGAATACATTTGCATCTCATGTTTCTAATTACCGATGCATTACCATATGCTAATAGGACTGTATTAAAAGAACAGAAGCATTGCAGTATGCTGGACAGAGGCCAGTGCATGTTTCCACACTCGTCTGTTGGGCATGGGAATACGCTATAAATGTCACTATGATATGAACATGTTATGTTATTATGGAAATAAAAAAAAGAGGCTTATTGCTTGTATGTTTTTGTCGCAAATTGACGATGGTCATCACCATCAACTTTAGGTAAACTGGCCTCGCTATATCATGCAACATTGAGGTACATTACAAATACAAGATTTAATACTCATCATTGTATATTATATGATTTGGTAGGCTGGACTTCTTTGGATTTATGCAGGTTGAAGCACTGGTATATTCTGGTATATAAGGCTATTCAATGTAAATTACCCTCTTATTTAAATGAATACCTTATAGCGTCCCATAGTAACCATCGCCTCAGATCTCATTCTTTTTTGCATTTTAAAATCCCGAATGTGCGTACTGAGGCTGGTAAAGGATCCTTTGCTTATTATGCCCCATGGTCCTGGAATGAGTTCCAGTCCAAACTAAAGCTGCAGACCCAGATATCTTTATTGCAATTTAAGAGTAAACTGCATGATTTCGTGACTGAGAGTTGTAATTGTTTTTAATAGTTGACTACTTTTGTATATTTTGATTATTGTTTTAAATGTGATTTGCCTGTGTCTTAATTGTATTTTATTGTGTATTTGTTCTTGTTGTCCAACTGTCTTGCTGCTACCTGCTTGGCTAGGTCTCACTCGTAAAAGAGGTTTTAATCTCAACGTGACTACCTAGTTAAATAAAGGATTTTATATATATATATCCTGGTATTGAATGTTGATCTACTAAAAAACTAAAAAAGAAAAAACAAATAGGAAGATATTGCATAGTCGGCAAACAGTTTGGGGTCATACAAGTACTAATATATTTGTGCACAGTTTTTGCAAAGGCTTTGTTGGGCACACAAGCTGTCGTCTTATATATTATAGATTATAAAAAACGGCGACTCATGTGTCTAGAAAAAAAACTGTTTTTTAGAAGGGCTAGAAATTCGGTATCACGTTTTCGGAATACTGGTATCCAGAATACGTACGGATTCATTTGGAATACCGTGTTTACATGGCATGGAATAACTATTCAAATTACCCACTACTCTGAATACAAATGGAATCCTGATAGAACAGGACAACTAGAACAGGTGCCCGGATGCAATATGGGTGCAGTCAATTGCACCTACCACGCGCGGCACATGTGCAACCTCATAAAAACCCTGCAAAATCCCTGTTTGCTCTTGTACTGGGGAATTTAATATGTTCCTCAGCATGTCGCAGCAACGCACTTATGAACCTGTCGAGGTGGCGGGACACGGCTGACTGGGTGATCCCCACTGTATCACCTGCTACCTTCTGGAAGGTCCCGGTAGCTAGGATACACATACAGACAGGCACTACCAATTGCTCAGACAAGGCATGACTGCGCAGGTTTGTTCTTGCCTGGTCATCATGCAGCATGTGGCATAGATAAGAACATAAGAACATAAGAAAGTTTACAAACGAGAGGAGGCCATTCGGCCCATCTTGCTCGTTTGGTTGTTAGTAGCTTATTGATCCCAAAATCTCATCAAGCAGCTTCTTGAAGGATCCCAGGGTGTCAGCTTCAACAACATTACTGGGGAGTTGATTCCAGACCCTCACAATTCTCTGTGTAAAAAAGTGTCTCCTATTTTCTGTTCTGAATGCCCCTTTTTCTAAACTCCATTTGTGACCCCTGGTCCTTGTTTCTTTTTTCAGGCTGAAAAAGTCCCTTGGGTCGACACTGTCAATACCTTTTAGAATTTTGAATGCTTGAATTAGGTCGCCACGTAGTCTTCTTTGTTCAAGACTGAACAGATTCAATTCTTTTAGCCTGTCTGCATATGACATGCCTTTTAAGCCCGGAATAATTCTGGTCGCTCTTCTTTGCACTCTTTCTAGAGCAGCAATATCTTTTTTATAGCGAGGTGACCAGAACTGAACACAATATTCAACATGAGGTCTTACTAGTGCATTGTACAGTTTTAACATTACTTCCCTTGATTTAAATTCAACACTTTTCACAATGTATCCGAGCATCTTGTTAGCCTTTTTTATAGCTTCCCCACATTGTCCAGATGAAGACATTTCTGAGTCAACAAAAACTCCTAGGTCTTTTTCATAGATTCCTTCTCCAATTTCAATATCTCCCATATGATATTTATAATGTACATTTTTATTTCCTGCGTGCAGTACCTTACACTTTTCTCTATTAAATGTCATTTGCCATGTGTCTGCCCAGTTCTGAATCTTGTCTAGATCATTTTGAATGACCTTTGCTGCTGCAACAGTGTTTGCCACTCCTCCTACTTTTGTGTCGTCTGCAAATTTAACAAGTTTGCTTACTATACCAGAATCTAAATCATTAATGTAGATTAGGAATAGCAGAGGACCTAATACTGATCCCTGTGGTACACCGCTGGTTACCACACTCCATTCTGAGGTTTTTCCTCTAATCAGTACTTTCTGTTTTCTACATGTTAACCACTCCCTAATCCATGTACATGTGTTTCCTTGAATCCCAACTGCGTTCAGTTTGAGAATTAATCTTTTGTGCGGGACTTTGTCAAAAGCTTTCTGGAAATCTAAATAAACCATGTCATATGCTTTGCAATTATCCATTATCGATGTTGTATCCTCAAAAAAATCAAGCAAGTTAGTTAGGCACGATCTCCCTTTCCTAAAACCATGTTGACTGTCTCCCAGTACCCTGTTACCATATAGGTAATTTTCCATTTTGGATCTTATTATAGTTTCCATAAGTTTGCATATAATAGAAGTCAGGCTTACTGGTCTGTAGTTACCTGGTTCAGTTTTGTTTCCCTTTTTGTGGATCGGTATTACGTTTGCAATTTTCCAGTCTGTCGGTACCACCCCTGTGTCAAGAGACTGCTGCATGATCTTGGTTAGCGGTTTGTAAATTACTTCTTTCATTTCTTTGAGTACTACTGGGAGGATCTCATCCGGCCCAGGGGATTTGTTTATTTTAAGAGCTCCTAGTCCCTTTAACACTTCTGCCTCAGTTATGCTAAAGTTATTTAAAACTGGATAGGAACTGGATGACATGTGGGGCATGTTGTCAGTATCTTCCTTTGTAAAAACTTGTGAAAAGTAATCATTTAACATATTTGCTATTTTTTTTTCTTCCTCTACGATTTTGCCATTTGTATCTCTTAAACATTTAATCTCCTCTTTGAATGTTCTCTTGCTGTTGTAATATTGGAAAAACATTTTGGAATTGGTTTTAGCTCCCTTAGCAATGTTTATTTCTATTTCTCTCTTGGCTTTTCTAACTTCCTTTTTGACTTGCGTTTGCAGTTCTGTGTACTCTTTCTGCGTACTTTCTTTTTGGTCCTTTTTTAATGCTCTGTAAAGTGCCTTTTTTCGCTGAATATTTTTTTTAATTGATCTATTAAACCATTTTGGCAATTTAGTTTTACATTTAGATTTGTCTACTTTAGGGATATAATTGTTTTGCGCCTCTAGTACTACATTTTTGAAGAACAACCATCCTTCTTCTGTGGGTGTTTTCTCTATTTTACTCCAATCTACTTCTGTTAGTCTCTGTTTCATACCTTCATAGTTTGCTTTTCTAAAATCGTAAACCTTAGCTTTATTCTTTGAGTCTCAAGTATGTCTCGGTCGTGAGGATACGTGGACACGACTTACTCATTGGTGAGCTCCTCATATGTGTGCTGAGGCCGGCACCCTTTCAGCATATCTTTGCCTATGTCGGGGTTGCTGTTGCTGGGTGTGCCTTGCATCGTTCACATCCAAATGTCGACGGACACGCTGCATGCTACCCACGTTTCCCATTGTTGCCTGTTTGTAGTCAGTGCTGGAATGGTAGTGTGCGCGGAGTTAATGCAGTCCTTTTACAATTCTGCACGTCACAAACCTTGATTTTTGCTTGGCGCATATGTTCGAATATACCAGGATCACGCATATTGTTGTCCATTCCCCCCATATTGCGCGATGCATACATTTTATTTCTGCACAGCGCAGAATGGATTGTGATGCGCAAAAGGATGTTTTGAATATGGCAACTTGGCACAATTTCGGCACAACAGCCATTTGCGACGTGCATACCCCTCTGCACGGTGTGCAAACCTTTCGAAGATCGGGCCCCATGTTTGTAGACTGAAAACTGTTCATTACAAAATAAAATGCACGTCCATGTTGACATTAACGTTTAATTAAAATTTCCAACTGGCAAATAAATATAGGTTGCAGAAGTCTCTATACAGAATACGAAAAAAAAAGCACATATTCACACTCACATACACTCTCTTTTTTTTTCTAATAACTTCAGTGCTACAGATATGGGCCTATGGGCTGCACAAACATCGAAGAAGATTACTTAAATCAACTCCCATGTAATTACCATTCACCATCTGTTCCACCAGTGCCTGAGCTGATCGGCTGGCATCTTGCAGCTTTCTGTGCTTCTCTGGCTTCTCTCTCTCAATGGCCTGCAGCAAAGAAAGCAGTGTGTGAACATTTCCGAGGAGAGCCAGGTTACTTGCCCCACAAGTCAAAACAGCAGGTTAAAGAAAACTCAAAAATAAAAAAAAGGTTTCAACTTAGGGCAAATACTGCTGAAGGAGCCTGTGTCTAAAATAAAGATAATGTTGCACCCCTCACCAACTGTAAAACAGTTTTTTTCAATAGCACATGACACTTTTGTGGCACCTGAATCATTCTTGAATGTCTTTTTCTGGGGAAATGGCCTGTTTGGCCACAGGGTCGGTCCAATTAGTGGGGGGGTTGGGGTATGCTACTTGTCATCTTGAGTCATCACATTATCATGTGTCAAGGCATCAAACCCTTTTTTAAATAGAATTTATGGCACATTGTCCGACCAAGAAGCTGTAACTCAAAGTCACAGCTAATAATCACTTAAGTGTTTCTCATTTTGAACACCATAATCAGGCACTGCAAGGCCCAGTTACATCTATTAAACCCCTTCTCACTCAGATATATATATATATATATATATATATATATATATATATATATATATATATATATGTGTGTATTATATATATATATATATATATATATATATATATATATATATATATATATATATATATATAGTGCCTTGAAAAAGTATTCAGCCCCCATCCCTTTTTTCACATTTAAGAGTCTTACAGCCTGGGATTTTGATGCATTAGATTGGGAACACACATTCTTCTTTACAGAGTTCCCCACACAAATAAAAAATAAATAGTAAACAATAAAATAATACAAATTAAAATACTGAAATGTCATCATTTTTTAAGTATTCATTCCCCTGGGTCAAATTGGTTGAACCACCTGTGGCAGCTATTACAGCCAGGAGTCTTTTTGGATAAGTCTCTATTAACTTTGCACACCATGATGGAGCAATATTTTCCCATTCCTCCTTGCAAAATTGCTCTAGCTGTGTCAAGTTAGTTGGGGAACGGTGATGGACAGCAATTTTGAGGTCTTGCCACAGATTTTCGATGGGATTAAGGTCAGGACTCTGACTGGGCCATTCAAGGACATCTATTTTCTTCATTTTAAGCCACTCCAGTGTTGCTCTGGCAGACTGCTTTGGATCATTATCCTGTTGAAAGACAAACTTCTTCTGCAGTTTGAGTTTTTTGGCAGAGGGGCGCAAGTTTTTATCCAGGATTTCTCTGTATTGTGTTCCATTCATCCTCCCATCAATCCTGACAATACTGCCAGTCCCTGCTGCTGAAAAGCATCCCCATAACATGATGCTACCACTGCCATACTTTACGGTGGGGATGGTGTTACCTAGCTAGTGTGCAGTGTTTGATTTGCACCCCACATACCGCTTAGCGTTCAGACCAAAAAGTTCCAATTTAGTCTCACCAGACCACAAGACATTCTGCCACATAACTGCTGTATCTTCTAGGTGACGTTTTGCAAACTCTTTGCGGGCAAGGATATGAGTTTTCTTCAGCCAGGGCTTCTTCCTTGCCACTCTCCCATAAAGGCCCTTTTTGTGGAATGCCTTGGAATTTGTTGATACATGAACATCATCGTCCATCGCAGCCACTGACTTCTGTAACTCATTCAGAGTCACAGTTGGCCTCACAGTAACTTCCCTAAGAAGTGCCCTTCTTGTCCGGCAACTTTAGAGGGGTGGCCTGATCTAGGCAGTGTGGTGGTAGTTTTGTATTTTTACCACTTATGTACGATGGACTGCACTGAGCTCCGAGGGATGTTCAATGACTGTGAAATGGTTTTGTACCCTTCCCCAGATTTGTGCTTCTCTATAATCATATCCCTGACTTGTTTAGACTGTTCTTTCATCTTCATTTTGATTCTTTCTTTTGAAAGTCTCTACCATACTGTGGGACCATGCAGAGAGAGCGGTATTTATCCTCACAGATTCATTTAAAGCAGCTGATCCACTAATTTCTTACACAGATGGAGTCCATCAACAAATTGTGTGACTTGTTGAGGTAATATATTGCACCTCAGCAAATTTAGGCTTGCAATTACAACGGGTATTTAATCTGATAATTTCTGTTTTTCATTTTTAGTAAATTGTTGAAAGCTTTTGGAATTTTTCTTTTGATTTGACATAGTGCAAAAAACACTCAGGAGATTCTGTAGCCATGTGTCAAAAAGTTTTGTGGTCTGACGAAACTGAAATGGAACTTTTTGGCCTAAAAGCAAAACGTTATGTTTGGCGCAAACCCAACACAGTGCATCACCCAAAGAACAGTATCCCTCCTGTGAAGCATGGTGGTGGCAGCATCATGTTCTCATCGGCAGGGACTCGGGCATTTGTCAGGATACAGGGGAAAATAAATGGAGCAAAGTACAGAGAAGTCCTTGAGGAAAACCAGCTGCACTCTGCAAAAAAGCTAAAACTGGGACGGATGTTCACCTTTCAGCATGACAACGACCCAAAGCACAAAGCTACACTGGAGTGGCCCAGACAGAGCCCCGACCTAAATCCAATCGAACATTTGTGGCATGACTTGAAGATTGCTGTCCATCAACACCCCAAAGAACTTGACAGAGCTTAAACAGTTTTGTAAAGAAGAATGGTCATATATTGCCAAATCTAGGTGTGCAAACTTGGTATCCCTACAGACTCACTGCTGTAATTGCTGCCAAAGGTGCTTCCATCAAGGGGGGGTGGAGACTTAACCAGTTATGATCTTTCAGTTTTGTATTTTTAATATATAATTTTTTTCTCAATAAAAACTTTTTTTCCCCTTAACAGTGTGGAGTATGGTGTGTAGGCAAGTGGAAAAAATCCTTACTTAAATGCATGAAACTCCAAGGCACTGCCACAACAAAATGTGAAAAATGTTCAAAGGGGTGTAGACTTTCTATAGGCACTGTACATTCAAAGATTAATTTTAGAAATTCTATCACAAAAAAGGCTGCAATAAAGATGATCCCTCCTAAATATATTATCTGTAAGTAATGGGGCTCAGCTCTGGTTGTTTCTACCTTTTTTTCATTTGTATCACGCCTACTCTCTTTCAGCTCCAAGCAAACACAGCAGGTTAGTAACAGGAAAATGCTTTTTTTTTTTTTTTTTTTTGTGGTCGTACTGCAGTGACACAAACATTTCTTTTCAGTTGGGTTCTTACGTGTTCATTTTTTTTTTTAAACAGGTGAGTTGATTAAAGCAGGTGAAGCGAATCACCCGAGGGTTTCAGTCTGATAGCTTATAGTTTAGAAGCTGAGTTTTATAACACAGGAAAAAAAAAAAAAAACACCGCAGTAATTAACTAGAAAGCCAACCAGGCACAAAATATAGCAATAAAGTCTTATAAACATCAATAAACTGTATTGAAGGAACACAGCTGAAGTTCATGTTTTCAACAGCAGTTTAACACAATAAGATTGTCATTCACAAATCTATAAAAAAAAAAAAAAAAAAAACCTATTGATTTAAAAAATAATTATTATTTAAGGCCAAAGGGAAATGTTTTTACCTGTATGAATATTAAGACAAAATATATGTATCAAAATAGTCTCAATTTTTAACATAATAAATATTTCTTGAAAATGTATGGTAACAGAAGAATGGGTGCATGTTGAGTAGGTGGCACAGTAGCAATGGCAGAAATGTTGGTAGGCTGACTCAAAACAAAATCAAAACAAAAGGAAATTATTTGCCAAAAGAGACAGCTGTAGCCATAGTGAGTGACAGACAGAGGGACGTCTACGCCACATCATATCAAAACTGTGATAAGAGCAAATGGCGACCCAACCTAAGGTTCCAGAGCCTAATGAGGTGGCCAGGCAGTGTATAGGTTTTGTTATTGTTTTAGACAGGTATCATAATCTGCCTCCTTACATTTACTCGCTCCTGAAGATCTGAGAGGTTCCCTTCTTTCCGGGAAATCGCAAACTCTGGACTTTGGAGTATGGCTTCAGATCTGGTCATCCAACTGTGCAGCTCGGTCGTATCCACTCCAAACCTAAAACACAGGAGTGAAAACTATTACCAAAAAACATTTATTAAGGGGTGACTTTCTGTTGTAAACACAGCTTGTTCTCTTGTTGCAGTCAATTGAACAAAGCAAAATATTTTTACTAGAAGCACTTTGCAGGTCTCTTTCAGTTCCTACCATTTATATTGCTGCAGGGGAATGTAATAAATTACTTTTAAAAGCTTTTAACCGCAGCTGCATTTTACTGGAAACAAACAAGCAATAACACTTCACACTGAATGCTGCCATTCATCAGCAGCCTTAAAACACATTGCAGTCCTAAACATTAGATAGCCAAGACAAATATATTTATCAAATAAAAGACAAGAAAACAGGAGGAAACAACATACAAGTCCCAAGAGTTTCAAGAGTATGCCAACTCAAATCACGAAAACAGCCCTCCAAACAGATATGAATCACCTTGGAGTCAAAATGCAACAGAGAACAAAAAGAAAAACCGGAATGCAATGCAGCTGCCTTTATAGTAAAAGTAAACAGTTAATTTCTCAGCATCTTTAAAACCTGCCATATGGATACCCTAAAATCATTTGATGTAATTTGGTCTTTTGCAGCTGGTAGCTTAACAGTGGGGAGAACACTGTAGTAAAATAGTCCTTTACCTTAAGTACAGCATCAGTTTATTTAAGTGTTGTAGTAATTGCCTCTCGTTAAACTGACAGTACGGCAAAAGGATCTGATAGGCCAAGAAAACGTACCTGGGGTCAGTTTCACAAGCCAATCCTAAGTAGCCTAAATCCTAAATGCAGTGTGATAGAATAACATTATTTGGCAGAAAAGAGAAATGTAACCATTTTGACTAGCTGGGGTGAATTCTGCAAAACCATGCCACCCTGTTTGTGTCTTCTTAGACCATATAACTATAATATACATTGAATGACAATATGGGGCTATGCCAAAATCCCATTCAGAAACCTCTTGCAACATTTGGCCACCAGGTGGTACACTGGGCTAAACACAATCCCATTAAACACAAAGGTACTGAAACATTTTAGAGGAACAAGGAACATCAAAACAGCAGGCTAGAAAGAGGAACACTGCATAAGGAGATGTTAATGGTGTGTGGAAGACGACTGCTTGAGGTAAACTAAAATGGCAAAGCCATTATGAGCTTCCATGCTCTGCATGCATAATGTGCAAAATGTAATCCTAGAAACATTTGTCATGGCATACAACAGAATTATGCTCTGCATGCAGACTAAAAATAACACACTTTAAAAGAGTAAAATAAATATAAGGTTTTACTGCTAAAATGTTTAATTGTTTACTTGTAATAGCAAGAAATGTGGACCTTGGTTAGACCACTGGGGAAGAGAGTTTGGTTATGTCGACTCAGTGGACAGTAGTCGAACAGTACATAACAAAAGAACTACACAATTCATCACAACTGGTGACATGGAAACTGACAACCTTGTTGTGAAAATAAACATATGGTAAGTTCACATTGCCATTCTTTGTGCAAATCCTCCACAGGTGTATATTTGACAAATGAAATATTTGAAGACATGATACATGATATGGCTTAAATAGTGAGATGATAGCAGTTTGAACAACACACCAAATAACATGACTGCATTAGAGAAGTTAATATGAGCCAGATCTTGATTTAGACTGAAAGTGGTCCACTGCTTGTTTTCCCACAATTTTTTTGTATGGTTTCCTCTATTGTGGATGACTGCAATAGACAGCTGTCCAAGCTGTTCTCTTAAATAATTGTACTTTTACCCATCCTACCAAAGCACCTTTAATTTCAACTCAATTCTCCGTCCTGCTTATATTACATGTGCCCAGAACTGGCCATGGTTTTGAAATTGCAAACATTCGGCATTCATCTTCACAACAAGGGGTCTAGTTAATTGATTGAAACATCTAAATACTGTATCAGCATAATTTAAATTATAAATATAAATATTGTATTATTTACAAGCAACAATAAGCTAAGGAGACTATCATGCCTTTTATTAATTATTTTAAACAGTGGCAGTATTTAGATAGAGCCCTCAGATGTTTTTACCAGGTGAACCAAGTGGCCAATTTGACTACAGTACAGGTGAGCAGATGCATGGATCTATTTTATAAACTTTGAACTCTGTTCATTCTTCTGGTGTTCATCTCCAGGGGTGATTTATTAACATGATTATGTAGTACAGCTTGCATATTATGTGCACTAGAGTTCCAGTTTGCTTATCCAGATCCAGAAGTACAAAAAAAATAATATTTTCATTTCAAGATACCAGTACATGAGATTATAAATAATAAAAAAAAAAGCCCCTGGAACAAAATTAAAAAAAAAAAATGTGTTCTGAAGTTTATGATTTTCATTGTGAAACTCCTCATTTGTTTACACTGATATGCCATCAGACATTTTCAAACTCCTACTCCTGGGTGACTTCGACATTCATGTTAACTTGCCTTCCTCCCCCCTAGTGACCGACTTCAATTTCTGAACTGTCTTTCTCAATCTGTCAACGACCCCACTTACAACCAAGGACACACCCTGGATCTGCTCATCACCAGGGGCCTTGATGTCTCCAATCTCTGACCATTTCTTAATCACTGCTAATATTCATCGGTCTGCTCCTTCCTCCACTACTGATACTGTTATCCTCTAAAACTCTCAGAATGTGTCTCTGCATCCCCTCTAAGTGGTACTCTCCTGTCCTCACTTGATGATGCCGTGACTCTCTACAATGCCACCCTTACTAGCATCATTGACACTGCTGCCCCTCTTACAACCAGAACCGTCAAGAAAGATCGAAACTGCCCATGGTACACCCTCGAACTTCAACTGCATAAATCTGCCTGTCGCAAGCCCGAGCGCAAGTGGAGGTCATCTGGACTAATGGTTCACAGAGAGATCTGGACTGACCATCTTGTGAGCTACAGGCGTGCACTTGCCGTGGCCAGGGTGAAATACTTCTCTGAAATCATAACTCTTCAAGACCATTGACCAAATCCTACATCCAGCCACCGACCGATCCTACTCCCGTCCATCCTACTCTCTGACCTGTCATGATTTCTCTTCTTCCTTTCAGAAAAAAATCAACAACACCTATTCAACGCTCACCCACCACAAACCCAGTCTACCACCTCGATGCTCCTCCAGTTGCTCTTCCTGCCCTCTCCTCCTTCTCCCCTCTCTCCATTGCTGATTTTTCCGGCTTACTGTTGAAATCAACTATTGCTACGTGCCCCTTGGACCCCTGGCCAACTAAGCTTGCCCGTCTTTGTGTTCTGATCTTGCTCCCTTTATTATGCACACTCTCAACCTGTCCCTGGACTCTGGCTCAGCTCCTGCTGCTTTCAAGCTTGCCAGAGTCACGCCAGTACTCAAAAAACCCTCCCTTGACCCAGCTGACTTATCTAATTTCCGTCCCATCTCCAATCTTCCTTTTCGCTCAAAAACTCTTGAAAGGGCTGGGGCCAGTCAGCTGATGAAACATCTCATGGACAACAATCTGCTTGAATCTCTACAGTCTCTACAGTCTGGTTTCCGGCTGCATCATAGTACTGAAACTGCTCTGCTCCGGATTGTGAATGATCTCCTGCTCAGTGCCGATGCTGGTGCTTCCTCTGTGCTTGTCCTTCTTGATCTAACAGCTGCTTTTGACATCATAGATCATGGCATTCTTTTTGACCGCCTTCTTGGTTCCTGTTTCTGGTCTGACGTCCTCCACTGTCGATAAGCTGCTATCGATAAGAGACCCTTGCCTGTAAAGTGTTGTTTGCAGCTCTCTTGATTGTGACAATCTGGCGTAGAACTGTTTGTGATGAAAGATCTGGTAATGTTGGAAAGCTAGCTTAATGTTTACATAAAAATTGTTAAAATCGAGCATCGGGTTTCAGCGCAGTTTTGCTTTGTTAGTTTTTCATTTTTTTATTTTTGTTTATTTATTTTTTTTATTTGGGGGGGGGGGGCTGGCTGTGCCCCACCAGTTTTTTAAGCCATGAGTCACCACTGTGTGTAATTACAAAGCTTAACAGCATGTAAAATGTTGAATTAGTAAAGAATAACTGGGGTCTATAACTGGGGCACCAATAATATCACAATCTGGTGTTAGACAGCTTTGCAGTAGCAGACAAAAGTATTTGGGCAGTTAAATTAAATGAGAAAAAACAAAAAGAAAGTGATTTCTATCATTTCTAATTTTTCTATTGAAAGATACAAATTAGAGCTTCAGCTTTATAACAAAACAACAAAACAACAAAGTATTTCATAATTTGACAAAAGTATTTGGGCACCCTTACATTAGTATTTTGTGTGCTAACCCTTTGCTTCCTTTACAGATTGCAGTCCTTTTTTGTATTTTGAAAACAGTTCCTGGTATCCTTCCGTAGATATTGTTGCCCATTCTTCAACACATACAGCTCTGAGTTCTGCAATAGACTTTGGTTTCCTTTTTGCAACAGCAGCCTTCAAGTCAATCCACAACATCTCAATGGGATTTAAGTCTGGGGAACTGAGATGGCCAATCAATAACTGTGATCTTGCTTTTTTTCAGAAATTCCTTTGTAGACTTCGCAGAATGCTTAGGATCATTATCCTGCTGGAATACAAACTTCTATCCAATGCCTGCTAGCACTGGATAACAAATGAGAGTGCAAAATACAGAATTCATTGATCGTTATGCAATACAATGGTCGCCAGTGCCCGAGGAAGAAAAACAAGCCCATACACTGGACATGACTAACTTTTCTTTAAATTCTTCTCTCTTTCTCCAAACATATTGTTGTTTTCTTGGTGAAAAAAGTTATATATTTTGAATTTGTCTGACCATAGAATTTGGTTGATGAAATCATCAGCCTTCTCAAATATTCAGTGTAACACTCCAATCGCTTTCTTTTATGTGTTGTGTGTTGTTTTTAACAAAGGTTTGCATCTTGGTTTTCGCCCATGGACATTTATATTGTTAATTGTTTGCGCATGCATTCTTGACCGTCTTCTCTCAAATCTTGAGTCAAATCTTTTGCAGTAATAAGAGGATTTTGCCGGCCTGCTCAAACAATTCTTCCAGATTTTTCAAAAATCTTTCTTGGTCTTCCTCACCTGGAGCTAGTTGCAGTCGTTCCTGTTCTCACACACTGTTTTTTGGTAAATCTTTCTGCTATTTTTCTGGTCATGTCTCCTTTTTCGTTTAGTTGTATCACTGCTAGTTTGAGAACATTGCTGTACTTTTTAGTTTTAACCATTTTTGTTGCTTTTTTGAATCACAAATTTCCAATTAATTTTTCAGCACTTGCTATTATGTATTTATTTATTCTATAATTATCATCAGGCGTTGGTTTTCAATCATGATAATGTATGAATCATGGGTTTGTACAAAATATGTTGATTGCTCAAATACTTTTGTCAAGTATGAAGTTTGTTTTTGCCTGTTATTTTTCATTTTATGCATGTTATGTAATAATTTGTTGTTTGTTATACAGTGCTCCCTCGCTATAACGCAGGTCTCGGGGGACACAACATGAGCGTTGTAACCTAACACACGTTATAAATGGGGGTGGGGTGAGGGGCGGCGCGGGACACATAACAGCACACATCTGACCAAAATACAAAATAAAATAATTCCCTTTCTATAATGCACATACATTGAAGCAAAAATGTAACTTTCCATGAATTAACCATGCATAAAGCACCATGTAATCAACACTATATTTATCCTGGTAAAACTTTTGGCATTTACAAAAACAGTGTTGTTTAAAACTGCTCCCATACCTTATTAACAGCTACATTTAAGTATTTGTTTCTGATAGTCACCATCACACAGCAAGAGGGCTGTTAAGTAGGCACAGTGAAAACAGATAAACTTGTGTCGTTTTTTTATGACGTTCAATTAATACGATGAAACCGTATTTGTACAAATAGATGCAAACAAACACAAAATATCAACTAAAAATGATGCAGTTTTATGCAGTTTTCATAAAACAAATAACAAACACATTCCAGTTAATTGTAGCGCTGAGGTGTAAGGATGTATTTCTCTGATCTTGTAGCTCTTTAGCTTGTCACGTGGTCCGAAATACACCCCTTTTTGAGTGACTGGCTTTTCATAACTCAGAGTGCAGCTCTGGCCTTGGCACATATAACACTTTTGTTTTTGCATAAATCGTTTCTGCTTAAAAAGCTGTTTTGAGCCCATGTACAAACCATTTACTTCTGTTAAAAGTGACATGCTATTATAGCTTTAGGTAAGTTTCACAGAACGCATGATAACACATTATTGGAACACATAGGATTTTTCTGATAACCACGCACCTTGTGTTGGGCAGTGTACACATTGTTAAATGACACAAGCTCTTATTGCTTCATCAGCCTTTGTTCCTTTTCATTATATAACCTGTTACTTATGCTTCCCATTTAAATGATGAAGGAAGTGAGAAATCATTGAGACTGTCTGTAAACATTGTATGATTTACCTGTGTTTAATGTAAGCTCTGAATCAATGCAGGGTTAATTAATAAATTAAGCTGTACATAGCTGCTGTACATCAGTAGTTTGCAATCACCAGCCTTGTCGTTCGATCCTGTGACGCGTGGGTATGTGATGCCTGTGAGAATTGAGCAAAACTCATAACATTGATCTTAACTGGAACTTCTTGTTATCTGGGTTTCTGCTGACATTGGAGAAGAAAAGCAAATGTAACTTTTAATGTGCTTTGTCTCGCATCATGCTAGGGAAATACGACCAAATTTGGTCAAAGAAATTACGTAAGCTAGCTGTGTATCTTTGCTGTACGAAGTAATTTCTTTGCTCAGCTAAGAAACATCTACACTGATGTCAGCTCAGATATTACACCTTCTGAGGCCTACCGTATGCTGTTTGTGTTCTTTGATTTGCTTTGTTCCTGTTTGCATTTTGATTCCTGAATAAACCATTTTTGATTAACTTTACCTGAAGAAGATTATTTATTTTTGAGAATAAATCAAACATTTTACAAAGGTATATACTGAATGTCTTCTCTGTGTCTCTGTCATCAGAGTCAATAAAAGTTTTTTTTTTTTTTTTTTTTTTTATTTCTCTCTGCCATGTGAGCTGAGTAGCTGCAGACAGTGGTTGTTATAGTTGAAGCGAATTTCAAATCTAGTGGTTTTAATTTTAGCGGCAGGGGTTGGTTGCCTAGTTACTAAGTGCAGCAGAGTAGCACACATAACAAAACAAGGGAAAATCATGAGTAAAATCAGAATAAGAGTTTCCTTAATACAATCCCGAAATTGGGATTTGGGAGCTGAATTTACCATATGGGATTTCCAGGATTGCAACCACTAATACACCATATGTAATTCATCACTTGATCACAGGTGCGTTCGGTCGATTAGACAGTACTGTTGATCAAAGATCGGTTAATTGACTCTCTACTGTAGTTATCAAATTTTTCTCCATCTCTGTGTGGTTTGCGACAGCATATGAGTACACTGAAACACGATCCAGTTATATTTTATTTCATCAAGTTGAATTTGTTTGGATTTCATAAGTCAGAAAACAGTGACAGTGATGTTTTAATCACTATTATAGAGTTTGGAACATCTTTCTTTTGTAGTATGTTTTGTAATTCAATGTTCCGTGTAAATTGGTGTTCAGCCATTTTCTCTTCAGAAGAGGACAGGGAGAAAGGCGTTCCTTTGAAAAGGGGCGGGACTGACAGTGATGTGAACCAATCACATGACAGTTGGAGACTATTAACCAGTGATGTGAGGGCAATAGTTAAATAAATTTTTCCTCCTATGATGAGTTTTGAACCAATCACAGGCCAGGATTTCCAATGACTGATTCATATGTATGTTTTAAATGTCACAGCTCACTATGAGCTGGTTCTAATAGACCTGATTTATCCATGTTAGTTTATCAACCCAGTGAACACGGAAATTAAGCTTACCTTTTCCGAAGTTCAGAGTCCACCACAATCTGCCTCTTCTTCAGGGGTGGGGGTGGAGGGAGTTCTTCCTTAGCATGTTTAACCAGGACCTCCTCTCTGGTAGTCACCATAGTTACAGTTTCCATTACTGTGGTCTGCGTTAGTGACGGCTGAGCAGTGGTGACAGCCTGTGAAATCTGTGGGAAATATTGAGAAAGGGGTCACAAGCTGCAGGGAAGACTTCAATATAAATATTGTTTGGAGCACCAATAGAAAATAATGAGAACTACTCCACCCGAAAACATGACTTGACATTTATAGAAAAAAATCGAATAAAATAAAACAATACTGAACTTAGCACCATATTAATTTCAGTCTGTAATAAACTCCTACATTTAACCCTATAATGTCATAGGCAACACAGTTTTTATTCAACATATTTTAAACATTATGCCACAAACACTGGTTTCTGGCTCATCCACACACCTTACCAAAGGAATGAGAAACCAAATTATGTTACTGTAAAATAAAATAAGCAACAGCTTAAAGCAACTTCTGATAATAGAGGGCTACATTACAAAATGTGTAACATAAGACTTGCGAGTGTGTGGTTTATATTACTTGTAAATTGTAGTTCTTGTTCTGTGAAGTTACTTTTAATAAATTATTTGAATGTATTTAAACAGCTTGGTGTCTGTTTTTATGTCCATGTACTGCCACCCCTGGGATTCATATCTTAAATTTCTAGGCGGAACTAATGACACTTAGGCCTAATTTATTTTATAATGGCACATACTTTTAGAATGGCTAAAAGTAATGTACAGTATATAGTGTATCATTATATACAGTATTCCAACTAGGATTTTTTTTTGTTAATTATTATTTCTGTATTTGTATCTTAGTTTAAATACAACCGATATGCATCATGTTTGAGCTGCCAACATTATCAAAATATGAATCATCCCTTCAACACAAAACCTATTTGTTGCCAAACAAAGCTCTGAAACAAATACAACTCCATGACCTGAGATTTATGTATCAATAATTGTATAAACCACACAGATGCACACATATTGCCCTCATTCCAAAAATAGGGCCCCTTGAGCCATGATTGCTTCCTTCGGCCTGACACCTTTAGATGATGAACATAGTGACTACTTTGATCTTTGGTTATACTCCAATAAACTGCAATTATGAGGAACCTTTGAATATGCCTGTAATGTTTGTTTGTTTTTTTCTTCTACAGCAGCAAAGGGCCTTGAGATCTTTCACATCTTTAAAGCTCATTTATATACACACACACACACACACACACACACACACACACACACACACACACACACACACACACATTCCCATCAGTACAGCATCCAGGTTAGTCCTGATGGAGTACTGGTTGAGGATGTTCAGGTAACCCCTGGGGGCAAATAATTCCTTCAAGAAGCTGCTTGATGAGATTCTGGGATCAATAAGCTACTAACAACCAAACGAGCAAGATGGGCCGAATGGCTTCCTCTCATTTGTAAACTTTCTTATGTTCTTATTTTCTTATATAATCTTTAAAGAAGTAGCCCTTCAGCATCACCCCATCCATTCAATAAAAAAGCTCATAAAGCTGTTGATGACAACAAACACCATGCGTAACAGGCCCCCAAATGGAAACCTAATGCAATTTAAAACACACTCCGATAATAACGTGAGCCCTTGCCCTTTCTGTTTGTATTGTAAATGTGACTTCCTTGCCCAAACCAAAATATCTAATTAATAAGGAAAGTAGAATGTCACAAATGCAAAATGAGCTTCAGGGCACACTAATGTTCTGTTGTCTTTAAAAATTCAGTGTTTCCTAAAGTTAATTTTGTGTCTCTTTATTCCCAGAATAACTTTTAAACTGTATATGTTCCTCAGGCCTATAAGCATAGATGTCAGTGGTGATGTCAAGAGGCTGGCGTAATTGATTAAAAAATGCTGAAATGGGCCAAGGTGATTTATTTATTTGGGGAAATGTGGCTGTTAGTTAGTCATTTATCAAAATAATTCAATAATTTAGCTGCTGTCTGCATATGAGTACACTGAAACATTAATAAAAGCATTACAAGTGTCCATTTATTCAATGACCCCGACTGCCTGATTATAGACAGCTTTCTGCAGAACATAGGGCTTCTAACATGGTAGTCATCAAAAAATGTACATAAAAAAGAATGATGATAGGAGCCACAGTATTTATTAAGGCTCTATGAATAAGAGATTTAATGTGAGACTGGGGATGGTCTCTCTATACAGCTGACTCAAATTGTATAGCAGGGGTGCACAATTTAATTAATTTAGTCATGAGATGCCCTGGTCTTTGTTCCACCTATATTCTAGATTACTTAACTGAATTTAATCAATGGTTAAAAAAAAAAAATTCTGGGAACTAGGGTTATGATAACATTTCCTTTCATGTAGAAAATGTAACCATTAACTAATAGATGCGTATACCCAGGCAGTCGCGGTATTGTATAACGACTGGAATGCTGCAAGGCTAAGCTGAGAGGCTGCCTTGTGCATTATCATTAGGAACCCCAGTAAAAAGAGCTGTGTTGTAAGGGTCTACTCAGAAGCCACCCTTCCAAAGCCAGGGTTTTGAGGATCCACTACATTTAGTCTGTAGAACCTAGTGAAGGTATGAGGAGTAGCCCACTGTGGCATTGCTGTCTTTGACAGATGCACCCTGGACTAAAGCCCACAAAGTTGCCATGCTCCTGGTGGAATCGGCAGTGAGGTTCTCTGGAGGAGGCAAGTTGGTTCGCTTATAGGCAGTCGTGACTGTATCTGCTACCTGCCGAACGTTCACACAGTCGTTCCTTGGTGGGAAACTCCTGCCCAGAGCTTCTCGTCTGTTCTGAGTCTCCTTGCTCAAGGGAGGAGGAAAAACAGAGGAGGATGAGGAAGGCCATGAAGATGGCTTCCTGGGTGGGCTTCTTTCTAGGGCACGCAGCCACCTCCGTACCTAAGGGTGATGGGGAAGAACACTGTGCAGGTGTAAGGGATGCAGAGCGCTTTGCTGAACTACGGGAGAGTGCGCTTGGAGGAAGATGCACAAAACTCACAGAAACTGTGGTTAGTCAGTGCCTCCTTGGCGTGCTCTGGCCCCAGGCAGGAAGAGCATCTGATGTGCTTGTTCTCAACAGGCACACTGGCCTCGCATGTCTCACAGGGATAAAACCCAGGCATGATGCAAGTAGCAATGCAGTGTACAGTAAGCAATGTACAGGTTCAGTAATGGGGCTGTTCAAGACCCAGTCGGTAGTGGGTCGGAACCAGGGCGGTTCAGTGACTGTAGCTCTGGGTCAATATGGTACAGTATAGGGTCGGAACCCGGGATGGTACTGGATTGGTACTTTGTCGGTTCAGTACCGATTCAGACTTCAGCACTGGATGGATACGGTATGGTACCGGTGGGGTACTGCTGTGGTACCAGTGCGGTAGCCTCTGTCCCGGTTCGGTATGGTATCGGGTCGTGAACGGAGCAGGTTGGTGACCTTGGTACCGGTGCGGTAGTGGTTTTAAGTTATTTCACATCTGAACTAAGTCTAACTTGCCTAAAGTCATTATTATTATTATTATTATTATTATTATTATTATTATTATTATTATTTTAATTATTATGACACCTATAGAAGGTTTATAGAAAATTGTCCTGACGTTAATCTGCAGAAGGAATTTAATTAAGGTGACCAGATTTTGAAGTCCGCAAACTGGGACAGTAAGGAAATATTGTGAATAGAGAATGACAACCACTGCTGAATGGGAAGAGCCTCTTTGACTGTCAATCTCCATGCAAATATACAAAAGCTGCCCTATCAGGGCCCTGCTGTGAGGGGGAAGTCCCGCCCACCTCCTGCTGAAGAGGTAAGTCCTCACAGTAGCACACTGCCATTTTCTTTCGAAAACAGAGGTCAGCTAGGGACATGACCTCAAAGGGTATTGGTTGTCATTCTCTTTTCAGGGAACCAGGGTTATGGTAATAACCTAACGTTCCCTTTCAATTCGAATGACAACCACTACCGAATAGGAAAGCTGTACCAAAGCTGTCGTGGCTCCAGATTACCAACAGTACAGCCCCACGGCGATAGTCAATTTTGTCATGGCACGCTGATATTGCTGCCAGGTATACCTTCAAAGTGGACGCTGATTTTCCTGCGTCAAACAGATGTTGTTAGAAGGTTCTCAATCGGGCAAGTCACTGGATCGTGACCTTCGGCAAGGCACCAGTCACCAAACTTTCCATTTATAGAAGTACTGACCTTATCCACTGCCTGGAGCTCCCCCAACTGATTCTGGCAGAGTACCATTATGGCCATGGCATTTTCTGCTCGGACCGACAGCGCTGACGATACGTAAGCTTTTTTTGCGCATCACATCTGTCATTCTGCAAGGCTGGGGCGGACAGATTAGGTCTTTATCCCCCTTGGTGAAAGTGGAACCTTGCACCAAAACCGTGACCGTGTCCCCGATAGTGGGAAATACGCCTAGGCCCGCTTCTTGGGCTCCTGCAATAAGAAGCAGAGACTCTGCTGTTCTGGAGGCTGAGGGTGCAGATGCTGGGTTGCTCCAGTAGGAGCACACCAGTTCCAGGAAGTCCTGGCATAGGGGGAGTGCATGTTGTGGGTGCCCTTTCTGCTGGCGGAAGCGGTTCCCCTTACCCTCTTGTTCTGCCGGCCAGCTGCACGCTGCATTAGGGCCCGGAACTATAAGCATAAGCATTAGCCTATGTAAAATGCACAGAGTTTTCTGATTGTCAGGAGACGCTTTCTCATTATCATTGATTGGTACTGAAATACTGCATAGACAAGGCAGGAAATTAATACGTTTATAACAGGGTTCCTTTCTGTTGTAAGTGATACCTGTCAGCTTAAAGCATGTTAAAAGGAAAAACAACTACCAGTATTTGGAGAAACTTAAAGGGATCGACCCCACTGCAGCTCCCAGTAATTGGAGCCCTGAATTTTCCCTCTTTTGCTGAAGGAAAAAAATATGTTTTAGCATTGTGTTGTTTTTCTTCTATTAAACTAACAGATGTAAAATACTTATAAAATAGCTTATTTAGCGTATGCAACAGATAGCATTAATTTTAAATGAGTACTCCGTTGTCTCTATTTTTTTCCCTAAACTTTGCAGATTTAAAATATACTACTTCTATAATACATTTAACACAGAAATCAAAATATGAGGGTCATCAAATTAAAAAGAGACGTATCCTGCCTCTATGGCAGCTTATTTAGTTATTTTTTAAGAAGGTCAAATTAAATGAATACAGGATTTTTTATTTTTTATTATTGTATTATATCATATACAGTACTCAATTATCAATGCAAATAATGTTTTTAAATAAATAACCTGGAGACCTGAAACTAAGTATTTCAGTATTGCTAAAAACAACAGAAAATGTATATATTAACAAAATAAAAAATACAAATCTGAAACTTTCAAAAAAATTTGTTTCCAACATGAGTTTCACAAATGTGAAAATAACGCATTATTATTATTTTGTATTATTCACTAGCATAGGTTTCTTAGAGGGTACCTGTGGTGAAAGTGAATATAGACTTATTTCAACAGAAATATGTGTCCAAATACCTTTGTCACATTTTACAGCTCCTCTTATTGTTGCGATGGGCTATTTTGAAGCGAAAGGTGTTCAAACCACGACAAGCTTCAGTGCACTGCGCTGTAAACATGGCATGATGATGTGACATGACAGCGTCGATTTCAGCAATTGGCGCCTATAGCTACACACAAAGTCGTTTGCACGCAGATATACAATTATCACGGATGAAGAGAATAATTCCAACACAATACAATGGTACCTGTATGAGCCGTTATTGTTAGACTACCCTAGTCTAACCTCTTTAGGCAGTGAGAGTGATGATTCATACGGGGATAGATACCAGTTCGTATTAGCAACATGGATAAATCCCCCTGAAATTCTCTGTGATTGGTTGCAAATGTGAGCGGTGACTGTTCAGTAATTCTCCAGATTTGCACTGTGCTCTACAGCTGTTTTTTAATGCTACTGGTCGTTCAATCTTCCTTTTGTTCACATTATGTGTCATTGTACTATACTGTGACGATGCTCAGGGTAAAAAAAACAGGACAAAATGAGCGTCCCAAGAAAGGTTCTGCAGACACAGGGCCAGTGTTCCTAAAGTGGGACTGTCCCATCCAAAACAGGACGTCTGGTCACCTTAAATTTAATGCCTACAAAGTACAGTTTGTCTGCACTCTCACTACCACACAGGATTACACTATATTGCAATAACAAGCTGCAAATAAAGGGCTCCTTGTTTTCTTCCCACCAAAATAGAGGAATTGTCATTTGTTGACTGCTAAGCCCAGTACACCGTACACAGCAGTACACACAGATACCTGTATGTAAAATCATCTAATATTGGATTGTCAGGTTGTGTCTAAGGTCTTCCCTTTGTAGTCTGCAGTATATCCTATTGGTTAATGGAATTGATTCTGAATATGATTAGCTCAGTACCAACTAGCCCTCTTGAGAGGGTTAAGTCTCTTTAAACTGTGATACATTTACTTTTTTACTGATGCTATGATCAATCTGAAATTGAGTAATATTCACAGAAGGTGTAAGTACATCTTTCTTTGTTTCACCTAAAAAAAAGATTAAACCAATATGCTCCTAGCTAAATAGCCAGCAACAAAAGGATATGTGTCTCATTTGCTCATCCAGCCAAACATTGATATTTACACAGGCCCCAATACAATTTCTCAAATAAAAAGTCAGCTTAGAAAAAGAAATTCTTTTTACAAAAGCTAAAGATGATCAAGTTATTGTGGCAAACAGTTACAGCTATATTTTATCAGAATTAGTCTGGCAAATCAAGCAACAGAACATTTCAACAAGGGAACTTGATGTTTCAGTTCAAATTGCATGCATCTGATAATCAGCTTCGTTCAAAAAAGGTATTTTGCCATAAATATAATTAAGCTATGCCCTACAGGGCATGTGATGTCCCAAATAATACGTATGAAGAGCTTTCCTAACGTGTTTCCTCACCACCTATGTCATCTTTCCAAAGATATGGTCATGCACGCATCAGTGATGAGGATACCTGAGGTTCAATTAGGTTGTATACATTGGGTTTTGAAATGTATTTTTGTCAGAAAATAACTACTGAATGATCATGTATGGCATGACTTTTTCTCAGCACCTCCCTGCTCTTTGTACACTATGTGTTACTGTACCTGTGTGGAGCTCTTCTCCAGGGCCTGCACAAGGCTGTCCCAGCGCTGGGCGAAATCCTCTAGACGAGCTTCCAGCTTTTGAGCTACGTCCTTGTTTTTCACGGCTGACAGGAGGTCCTGGCTGAGTGCGCACAACTTATCCATGGTCTGTCTCTTCAATTCCAAGTCCCCTTTCAGGATCTGTCAACCAAAAGACTACAGTAAAAATATGCTCTACTGACAACTCAGGTCCTCTTCTGCATCTATCACGACTACTATGGCTACTGCTGCTAGGACAGTGACTACTGGGAGCACACATATTTGTGTATTCTCAGTCAGTGATTTAAAAACCAAAAACACGGTTTTGCTTTCTGAAGAAGTAGTGCAGCATTTTTGTTAAAAAGCTTTTTATTGAGTTGCTTCTATGATTTTTTCTCCTTTGTTCCCATCCTCCTGTGTTTTGCGTTTTTGCCCTTGAGCTTTGTATTGTCTCTTTGATCTTCTGTTTAACTTAAGGCATTTTATTTTTTCTTCTTTTTTTTTTGTTTTGAACCTTGAATGAAATAATAATAATAATATTCAAATTTTAAACATTTAAAAGTAATATGTTTCTGATAATGCTTTGTATTAACCAAGCAACAACTACTAGTAACTTTAATTGTTATAAATTATGTTGTACTGTTGTTTTTTCTTAAATTAAATTCTGTCCTCTGTCCCTCATTGCACATATATACATATTGTAATGAACCATGGTTCTCGCAGGCAGGGGTGCTCACAGACAGAGGTGGGGTGTGAACCCGGGAACTCCCTCATTGAAGCAGAGCGCCGATACCACTGTACAAAAGAGCCGGCTCCCTTGCAGGAGCTGGTATCGGGCTTATATCTTCATATTTGATTGCGTCACCATCATACTACACTCTCTCCTGCCAGCCTTGGACTGCCAGGACTTGCCAGGAATTGCTCACCAGGCTACAGGCTTCCAAGTGCATTCTGGGGTACCTGCATCCACTTGTGACACCAATGTAACGTTGAGCGGAAATAAAAGGAGCCTAGATGACCGCAGCCAGATCTCGTTTGCTAAACAACAGACTTTATTCAGCACACAACAACACAGCCCACAGCAGCATGCAAACTGCACCTTTATAGAGCAAAACCCCATGAAAACATGTAACATTTAGGCATATAATGTAAACATAACAAGAAACATTATTGGACCCCACAAACTGAACAAGTCACAAACACAACACGATTAGACAACATTCACAAACATACTGTTATCACGACTCAATCACGCCCCCTCCCCACCCCACAGGTGCACTCACTCACATGCACAGTCACTCAGGACATAGATAAAACGCAGAATTGTGACACAAAATGATACAACACCTAGTACAGATTGCTACAATATATTATATCCATGTGAATTTCTACACAATTCCTTTTGAGACCTAATTGATATAAAGAATGACAGATTTGTCTTCAGCGGGTGACCTTTCTCTTTTTTGACAAGTATGGCACACACAGAAACAGTTTAGGCCTTTAAGCTGCCAAAGAAAAAAAGTACCCTAGATTATATACCATCACTTTCAAGCCTTCACCAGATATATTAGCTCCAACAATATGCAGTATGTAGCAGGGTATCTCAGAGACATGCATCACTGTGTATTTTAACAAATTCAGAAATAAATTTTGGTTTGCTAGAATAAGCCAAGATAAACAGCCTGACATGGTACTAGGGATTGTCAGTTAAACATTATCCATAAGTTCTCATTGTATCTTCTACTGTGAATTTTATACATATAGGTGTTGAACAAACTTGATGAGGCATCAGTATCCAGACTTTTTTTTTTTTGTTGTTGTTTTTTACAGCATATTATATTCTGTAATCAACCAGTCTATTCCTATTCATGTATTGGTCCTATTATGCTTCTTAATATCAGCTTTCATATTTTCTCCTTTCCAATAATATATTATAGTAATTTTGACTTTTTTTGAAATCCATAGTATAGGTTATATACTGTATTTTTCAGAACAATTCCTCAACAGGTGCACAACATACTGCATCTTACTGGCAGAAAGATTCAAGGGAAAATAATGTGCACCCCTTTTTTGAGGGTCGGTTTATTGACATACAGTTAGAAAATATTAAGAACCACATTTTAGCTTGTGGAAATACACATGTATACATTTTTAATAATCTTTGTACAGATTTGTACAGAATATCACATTCTGTTTTGTCAAATGTCTTCTTGCTAAGTGTAAATGAAGGCACAATTATAACATACTAAGTCAACTAGACAAACATTTCAGCTTGTGTTGCATTTGGTGGTATTTTTATATCAGGTTGGGTCTTAATGCATTTATATTTCAATGTTACAGCACAATTAATTATCTTTTTTATTTTATAATAGTGATGTAATGGAGCAATATGGATCATAGTTGGATTTATTTTTGTGATGCGATTACAAACATATTAAGGGCATATACTAGGTATTTTATATCCCTAGCTCAGCCAATCAGAGTGCTGGGAATCTTTCCACTAAAGTGTAGATAGATAGATAGATAGATAGATAGATAGATAGATAGATAGATAGATAGATAGATAGATAGATCAATTCAAATATGATTTACTTCACAGCACTGTTCTTGTGTAGATCAAGATTTTATAAAGATGGCTCTGAGAGCAGATCAAGGAAGCTACATTTCAGGCCTCCTTGCACGGGAATATGAGGCTGGGAGTTCAGACTGTAGCGTGACAGCAGGGTTCAGTCCAGAAACATGCGCAGTTTCTAAATTTCCAATTGTCAGCCTTCTCAGTGAGGAGGTGAAAGGTTGTCTCCAGTGGTATGACATAAAAACTAAAATGGAAATCACCACAAACCTTTTTTTAGCCAGTTGTATACAGTACAGTAAGTCATTGGAAATTAGGAAGCCCAAACCTCTGCAGATCCCTAGGCTAATACTCTGCTCCCAACCCTTACAGGCTGGGTTGGCAGTGCAGTTTATATGACTGAAAAGTGCAGAAAAAGGTATATGTACTGAATGGTTCATAGCATATTCAGTTTACTTCCAAGCCAATGGGAAGCAAACATACTGTGGTAGGTAAAATAGTATCACTACCATTATTCTGAAAAATAAGTATTTAAAACATTTATTTAAAAGTTTATTTAATGACAAGAAGGCTGAATTGTTTATAAGTTGTATATCTATACAGTATGTCTCATATGTCTCACAAACAGCATAAACATCAGATATGCTACTGTATGTTTTTCTAACACTTACAGCTAATTGTCTCAGACTGGCCACCATTTCGTTCTGGTCTTTGAAATCGGTTGTTTGGATCCTGTTAACAGCTTCTTCTTTTTCAATCAGCCAGGCATCAAAGAGGCACTGAAAAGAGACATAGCAAGAAGAGAAAGAACACTGAGTGGGGAGGGTGTCCGCAAAAGACAGAACAGCAATATCTCAAGCTAAAATGAACAGCTGGCACATAAACAAATTCTGTTAACAGCCCCCTAACCTGCTCCTCAGTGAAGTGCTGCCACTTAAGAAGAATCTCCTGCAAAAGCATCCAGCGCTCCTCTGTCCACTTGCAAATGGCCGCCCACCTTTCTCCCAAGCTCTGCAAATAACGTACAAGAGTTTACTAACAAAACACTGTTGTAAAAAAAAAAACACACACACACTTTCCCTGAAACACAGTTTTAACTTAATTATTTTAAGTAGCAAGTCATGGCATTTTTATTTAGGCTGTTCCCTAAACAAGAAATCCACTTAGAGCTCATCTTGGTTACACAAGGGCTCCAAAGGTAAACCTTGATAAATGAACAATGGCACCAAGCTTACTATGAAGCTCCCAGTTACAAAGTGAACCCACCAGCTCGGCAACCATCCCCGGTTGGCACTATTTGCTGTAGCATGCCTGGCACTGCAGCTTGCTGGTTCACTCAATTACTATATCTCTATATATGGAATCTACTACAGTCAATTCTCGTTAACATAAATTTCAAGGGACCAGCATAAAAATGTGTATTATCAATATTTCTTATTATCAGGAGTTTAAGCCAAATGTATGCTCTCAGTTTCTATTGAAATGACATTAACACTGAAATCAAATTCCAATTACAGAACAATGAAAAGTATTACATATTTACAAGTACTGTGCATTTTATTGAAAACACAGTTGTAAGTTAACTTCCGAAAAGTGTACATTGCAACTTGAAATCTGCATGTCTCATTCTGATCACAAGGATTTTTAAACCACAAAAGCAAGACGACAACTTGCATCCACAATTTTGTTGTTCATAGACCTGTAATATTGTATCCCATTTTTTCCCAATTTATTTTACAGCACTTGATGATTATGCATTTATTTATTCTATAATTATCATCAGGTGTTGGCTTTCAATCATCATAATTGTCAATAATTAGCAACGGATGGGTTTCATACAAAATATGTTGATTGCCCAAACACTTTTGTCAAAGTATGACATTTGTTTTTGCATGTTATTTTTCATTTTATGCATGCTATGTAATAATCTGTTGTTTTATTATAAAGCTGAATCTCTACTTTAATTTATATATTGCAATAGAACATTTAGACATTACAGAAATCACTTTCTTTGTGGTTTTTCTCTTTTTTTTTAACTGCAACTGTATACAAATTAATTTGCTGATATTTAAGATATTTATAAAGGAGTGTTTCTTTAAATGCAGATTGTTCACCAGCCACCAAATAAACTTCCTTCTAGCCTCTCATGGCACCTTTTTATTTGAATTTTAATCAACCAAAGCATTTGAATTGAAACGAGACGCGATTATAGCCCCCACAAGCTCTGTCACAGGGATCTAGTTCCACTTCTGAACTATTGCTCGCTAAACAAAGATGATATTGTACAAAAGTTATTTAAGCTGAGGGAAAAATGAAATAAAACAAAACATGACAAATTAATGATGCATTCAATGCAAACATCTTTATAGGAAAGCTGATTCTTTGGGACTAAGTATTTGAGAAGCAAGAACTATGGCTAGCGTGATTGGTTGAGAAGCATCCCTGGTTTGTGCCAGGCTTGCAGATATAAGCCTGGCACCCAGCACGTAATATGCTGTTTAGAGTAACAAACATTTCATGTCTACAAAATGGTCACTGGAATTCATGAAAGTGTGTTTTACAGTGAAATTACATAAATCCATGTAAATATTAGAATGTTTGAGAGACGGAACAAAATTAATCAGAATAAACATAAACCAATTCTGATAAGCTGAAGATGAGGATAACAATGTGAAGGAACTGATTACAAAAAAACAGATAAGAAAACAGGTTACAGAGTTGAGAGTGATAAAATACAATTAATTACCTGAGCATCTTAATAAACAAATCGGCCAAAAACGTAACAAGGACAAATAAATCAAACGCTGGTATAAGCTTTATTTTTTATGATGGATTGTTTTTTGTTTTACCTCTTGCTTTAAAATTTAAGTAAAAAAACAATCTATAAAGAATAGTATCCCAACGGAAGATTGAGGATAATGCATTTTTAAACAGTAACAGATCTGCCACAGGAAACCCATGCAGCTGCTGTTTTAGTAATTCCTATAGCATTTAAGCAAACCAGGTATCTGTTTATTAGACAATCAAATCACATGAATAGTGGAGATGCCTGTACTCGGAGTAGAAAATGGTCTGTCTATACCCACTCATGTAGTTTGCTCATATGGTACAAAACTCTACCCATTATTTGCATTGTATTACATTAGAGTTTTTATATGTATTAATGTACTTGTCATTGTAATTACTATTTAGCTGAATAATAAATCATATTATGATGTTAATAAACATCCTGCTCCATATAATCATGTGTTACTATTTATCATGTAGTCATTTAGCAGACATTTTTATCTCAAGCGACTTACAGAGACTAGGGGGTGAACTATGCATCTCAGTTGGTGTCCTGCGCTTTAGGTCCCAGAATCTTTTTTGGTCTTCTTTATTTTACATTTTTATGGAAGAGGTTGCATTATTTTTTTTCAGTTATATACTTCTGTATTTTTATTTAAGCAGTGGCTCCAGATCTTTTGCCAAAAAGAAAAGCCTATTTGAAATTTCTAAATGCTGTGTTTATAATATATATTAGAATAATGTGTGTGTGTGTGTGTGTGTGTGTGTGTGTGTATGTGTGTGTGTATATGTATATATATATATATATATATATATATATATATATATATATATATATATATATATATATATATATATATATATATAACAGCAAAGTTCGTACTTTTTACATGACAAAAGAACTACGATCAAGTTTAGTTAAGTCTTGTAAATTATTCAAAAATTTTAGGTTTAGAGGTTGATCATGAGATATTTCTGGTGAATTTTTGGGCAAATCTGAATTAACTTTGAATAAGCCTAAAATAGTTTTGAATAGGGCTGATTGCATAATACAAAAATAATATCTGATTTAAGGTACAGAATTATAGAGCAGTTTACATACAATCATATGTGGGTCACTTGGGTGGTCTGCTAATTACCCAATTGAGGTGGTATACGTTACCCATAGCCCCAGACCCACAGGTGTCCATATTTATTATTTATAACTAGTGGTGAACTACCACTGCTGTACATGTTCTGCATCAATAATGTTCCAACAATAAATTATTATTTGCCATACCAAGTACAGTCCTTACCTGCAGTTTCTCCTCCAAGACAGCTGTGGCGCTGTCTCCACTGCTCTCATCCACCACCACTACCATGTGGGTTAGGGAGTTCACTCTCACTTGCTCTGTTTCCAGATCCTCTTGGAGAAGCTTCACAATGACAATGGAATATATTTATTAATACTACCACAGGGAGGCGGATGGATCAGTCTTTATATATTAAATAATATTTTAACACACAATAAGAAGTGCTGTTGTAATTCTGACTGAATCCAAACCAGAGTCACTGTTTCAATTACAGTGTAGGCTATTTGGGTCAAAATGTAATTTTCACCTGGAGAAGACCTATTAAAAAAAAATTGCTTCCAATTGAATTCTTTGTAGGCATAGCCATCTATATGTATGTAACCTCTGAATCTAAAGAAGCATCTTTTCAACTGAAAACCTACTGCTCTATATTAGTAGTAGTGCTATGTAATAAAATAACAGCCACATACATCTTCTGCATTGAAGCTGTTATATATTAACATTTCATAAATATTCAATGAAAAGAATGTAGGGCAGGAACTTCACTCTGACATTTCTTTTTTAAGCACCATTGTACAGTTACAGCTTACTGGAGCATCTTTAGACTGTCAACAGGAGAATCAGACAGCGGTCTAGAGAGGCATGTTTTGCACAAACAGTCACACTTAAAGGTAATCAAATGTATTTTTGTCTCCCTGGCCTTTATCAAGCAAAGCATCCACATGATGACACATAGGTTAGAACATTTTTTTTTCCATATTAACAAGGCATCACATTAAACAACCACCATCTGCCAAAGGCACTATGTCCAATTATAAGTTATGCATTCTTTATGAGTGAGCAGGCTATAAATCATGCATTATGTGTAGGCGAAGAATGCTCAAAAGCATACTTTGTGTTCTTCTACTTGATGTTTTACATCTTCCAGATCAGGACCGAGAGGCTGTGTCTCCATATTGTTGATTCTTGCTTCTGTTGTCGCAAGCCAATCTTCCAGCTCTTTCAGTTGCTGATGTTGGAGGAACATTAAAACTTCATGTAGTCTAGAAAAAAAAAAAAAGTCAAACACTTGTTAGAAATAGACTAATTAGGTCAAATACCATGTACTCCCCTTTGGTGGTGGTATCAGTGAAAAGTATATGAGTAGCCATTGTGATGCTGGTGAGCCCTCGTTTCTTTTAATGGCCCCTTCACACTACTGTCCTGTGATTTTTTTATCAGAATATGAAACTGTGGAAACAATTACATTTCCTGAGGTTAAAATCCACAAACAATAGTAGCTTAACCATCACCGAGATCAGAGAAATGGGATATATAAATACACATATTCCCAAATCAAACTGCCACAATAAATCGTTCTTTAATGCCTAGTCTGAAATGAATGGATGTGCAGCATAAGCTCATTTTTATTGTACAAACTAAAATCTCTGAAACAAAGGACATGAAACTAGAAATTGCCATTTTTGTGGATCCAAAAAAACTATTTAGTGCCAGTAGGGGGACTACACCGCCCACCCAGTGACAGTCAGGTGCACCAGCTGCCCAATGGCAAGCGGACAAAAATTCAGCTTAGCACCCCCTAAACAAAAGGGGGTGCTAACAAAAACTGGCAAGTGACTAATTTTAACAAAAAAGATTATTATTAGTAGTAGTCGTAGTAATCATGATAGTCATTTAGCAGACACTTGTGTATGATTTACCGGTTTTGTTTGTTTCCTTTCTGAAATATGGTGCAGGGAGATAAAAACAAATGTGACCAGAAAACATCTATTAATATTTTTTACCCCTATGGTGATTCTTTAATATGCTTCGGTCAGTTAACTGAACTAACTGAAAATTAAAAAAATAGCAGCATAGCAGTGCATGACTGGGTGATACATGCAAAGAGCACGTTCAGTATTTTCAGCTTCCTTGTTTATGGTGAATTGGTTATAATGTATAATTTAATATTAAAGGCTTATTTTGTATAAAAAATGTATCATGTACCAAATTCTATACATTTTAGAAGTATTTATTATTAGTCACTCAAATTGTATAAACAATTGTATACAAAAAAATAAACAACAGGTCTATTCCCCCCCCGGCTGCTCAAATGACTACTTGCACTTTGTTGAGAATTTATGTATTAGTGCATCGAAGGCTTAGAAAGTGCAGTGCATTTACAAGCATTGGATCTTGACCTCTATGCTTTTCATGAGCACTATTAGAATAATTCAGCATTGAATTTGTACAAATCTGGGTGCATTAACTTGCCCAGGCCATCTTATAAAACACTAGTTCAAATTGTACTCTCTAGGCACACATTATACATCCAATACTGTGGTTAATAACATTTAGCGGTGTTACAAGTTCATGGTGATTCTATCAGTTCTTTATACAGAAAAGTGATTTATTAAATTATATTGTTCATTGTCATCCAGGAGTCCATGATTATAAATATTATATTCAACCAAATGCCACATTATTAATCTTGCATTATGGCATCAATTATTTTAGCAAGTTTCCACAGATGAGCCACTTATTCGCTGATAAATAACAGTAAAAAGATGAGAGGAGTAACAATTAAAAAACAATGAAATGTAGATTAGCCACTTTAATTCATGCTTTTCTGTCTAAGAGCAGGCAGAACTCCAGCATTTAAGCAAATATGGAGTGGTGGAGAGTAGCAGTAATGGCACAAGTGCCTAAACTGTGTATTAACTCTCTTGTCATCTTGCACAACTCATCTTGCACGTTGTTTTTCTGCTCCAGCACCCCAATTTGTCAGGGCGTCTCTTGTGTTCAGTTTCGGTTTGTGTCTTGTACATTCAACAGCTGAACTTAGCAAGATTTTGCAAGGGAGAGGCATTTGTGATTGAAGACCAGAGATATACTAGGAGATAGAAACTTGAGAAAGGCACTGGAAATCCTGTATCTAAGCAACTGGAACTAAAGCATGATAGAAAGTCGGCCTGCAGGTTCATAGCACAATATTAGGCCTACAGCATGCCAGTGGAAATGATTTATTTTTAAGGCAATGCCATAAATATACGCTTCATAGAATAAACAGTTAAGCAAGCATTTTGTGTAAACAATTGCTTAACTATCATAAGTAATTTCAATAAAAAGTAGACTGGTTACAACAATGATTAAACTTTATTTAAAATAAATAAATAAATAAATAAATAAATAATCATTACTAGATCTGCATAAGATATTTAAGCAGTTAAACATTTAGTTAAATACTATTCTGTTAAGGTTTTTACTTTAGTTTATTTTTTATTAGGAGGTTTATGGTATGACAGATGTGGCTGTATGATATAACACACAAACTATAAAATCACCAAACATCTGCCGCAAACAATATGATGAGGAACCATTTATTAGACCTAAATCTTTGAAAGAAATTTGGGTACAAACAAAGAACCGAGATTCTTCATTCCAGCCTGCGACAAATGCATAGACTGCACTCTGGCCAAGCTTTCTTATGAAAGCTTTTGGATTAACAATAACAAAAAGGATCCATGGCAGAAATGTGACAGTCTGCATTAGCTGTTTCTGCTCATCGTACTCCATAATTAAGCATAATTAATAATTACTTTATTATTATTATTTTTTTTAAATTAAGAACAAACAACATGTTATAAATATTGTATTATGTGGGTTTCCTCTTGACTGCACTGCAGAGAACTCTTTTTTGTTTGTTTTCAGGGTATAACCATTCAGTCAGCTGCAATAACAAAAACGATAGGGTCCGTACTGCTCCATGTACATTCAAAAGGAAAGGGCTCACATTCAGAGATCCACACTAATTCTTTGTTTGTAAACTAACTATAATTCTCCCTAATAATTTATGTCATCTGTGTGTTGTTTGTGCTGCTAATCCTCTGTTGTTATCTCTGTGTGTTTGGCTTTGTTTGAGTGTGTGTGTGTATATGTGTGGGTGGAATACCTCTAACTTGTGCTCAGCCTTTTCACACAGCACACCTCTATCAGAAAACAAAAGATGGAACTGTCAGTACTGTGAATGACCTAGTAATAGCATTATACAGTATACACTTGATAAAAAATAAGTTTTTAAATGTCATCTAACTGCTTCTCTGCTTGCAGTGTTATTACCACCTGTGAACTATAATTGAGAGACATCTGCTTATTTATGGCAGTTGTTTTACGAGAGCCTCAATTATAAATTTAAATTATTTCCACAGCTGGACATTAAATCGATAATTTTTCAACACTGGTGATTGGAATCACCCTGGATTGCATCAACCAAATATTAGTCCCGAGATAACCAAAGATAGGTGAATGATTCCCCAGAGCTGGAACATGCTGAAATTAAATACAGTTGTGGCTTATCTTGGAAGGGTTTTAAAGTACATTCACTTATGATTTTAGGATCTAGAATAACTTTGTAAGACCGGTACACAGGTCTTCTGTAACATAACTACAACTTTTTTGTTTTCATTAACTTGTTTAGCTGAGCAATTTCCAGAAGAAGAGAGTGTCCATTTATCCACATAAATCCCAGAATACAGCAGGGGTTAAAAGCAAAGCATATAGAGCTAATTACAGGTAGATATTGTCAGGCCTACTGTACAATGCTTTCTTGTTTATTTTTGTTTAACAATTTGGGTTATAATGTTTTGCTTAGATATAAAATAATATGACTATAGAGCTATGGTGTATACGGATGTGGGGTCAATTCAGCACAGCACTATTCTAATTAAAGCTTCTGTTTTTTGTTTTTTATTAATTTCATTTTTCTGTGCTTATTTTTTTGTTTTATGTAAATAGTTTATTTTTTAGGGGGCTTTCACTTTTTATATACTGTATGAAATTATTGTTTTCAGTTACTTTCTAAAATAATTTGGCGTTTGTTTTTTTTCAGTCACACTAGGTACACTAACAGTACATGCACACTTAAGTTGTACCTTCTTTCCTTTGCTGTCTTCCACAACAAAATCCTTATAGTCATGGGCACATTCTTCTGGGGTTTTTGTGTGTCTAGGCATTTCTTTACATTTTGCCACAATTTGCAATTCTGTTTTAAACCTAGTAACTCGTGAGCAGCTTTGGCCAGCTCTGTATGTGTCCACTTCGGCTCACCAGGCGCCTGGCCAGTAGAGTTCATGCTACAGTCGTGCTTTTTATAAAATCAGATTGACATTTTCATCAAACTTAAGAAAATATATTATTCTACTACTTTGTAACAGAACCAGAATCTTTCTACTAGGTTTTGTGTTAGAGCCAAATGAGGCTATGTGTATCACGGCATAAAGAACTAGACCACGTCGCTCCCAGTGCATTGTTAGTAGAAACAGGGGTGTTTTGTTCAGTGTTTAAATTTTCTGTAATTTGGGCCTTTGTAAAACATCTATTGCTTGTTGCAATATGTTGAACCGATTGGTGGGATCAGTTTATTATGACCTGGTTTCCAGTAGTTGTTTTCAGACTGTCTTGATGGAAAGCCAACAGGCAATCACTTTCATGCAATTCACAAGCAGCTTATATACTCTAGATTGTTCCTTAAAATAATAATTTACCAGTACATTCTTTTTTAATTTACATACTTGCTTTGCCTCTCCATGCTGGCTACCCTGAGATTTTCCCATCTGGAGTTCAGGAGATTCATCTGTTCTCGGATCTCATTTTCTTCATCTTCTGACAGCTTCCCTTCTGATAACAACTTGCTTCCAGCATGGAGAACCTTTCCCACACCGCCCTGGTGAGATGTTAATTCCATCATGAAGCCCTGCAACACAGGTGAACACAAGTTAATTACAGCCACCAGATTCAGGGGCAAGAAGCTAGATTGGGAGCAGCTCTTCAGTTCTAGTTGCACACCACATGCATTTGTAACATAACCTTTTAGAGCAAATGTCTTTATAGAAGTAAGATCCAGGGATGTCTACTAATCACAGATTATATCAAACTTTTTTTTTTTTTTTAATACAATATTTGAGTAATTGCAATAAGAACCACTAAGAGATGCAAACTTCAGAGATGGAGTAAAACAATTATAATGACTGGCATGATAATCTGTTGTTTTGTCTACTTAACAAAAATGAAATTAATATTCCAAGATGGCAGCACCCATTATTTTTGCCTTCACATTTACATAACTTGGTCCTCAAGGTCTCTTACAGAAATATACAGCCTCCTAAGCGCAGTCTATTCTAAGCTATTGTGTTGAGCCACTATTCCTTTTTCTCTAGTGTTGAGAAGTCCACCTCCAGGTTCAGTCATTGTTAGACTGCATTCCCAGGTTCCAGTGTCTTGTTTGATCATATGTTTCTATCTAACCCAGCTGAAATTCATTCACTATGAATGTACAATATTGTAGGTGGGTGGGGAAAGTAAATTGCGTTCCTTACAGGTATTTATTTTATGACTAATGCAGCTTTTTTCACCTCATTCCGATTATTTTCAACAGTCCCATATCGCATAGCTTTTCAACTTATGGTCCCATTTAACAAACCAAAGCCATAATTTTGATACACTACACATAACAGAAGAAATCAGTTCCTAAGATAATTAAATATCTCTCACGCTGGGATAAATCAATCACTGAGAAAATTATGGCTCTTGCTTGCTTAATTATCGAGAGGTGATATATATAGTAAGTGCACTCTATATATAAGACGATTATTATATACTATATATATTATATATTATAACACACACACACACACACACACACACACACACACACACTAGCCGACAGTTCGTTAAGGTTTTTTATTAGTGTCAATTAGAACGCTAATTTTGTTACTGAGAAGCAAAATTAGCGTAATATATTTCTTGTAGAAGAAATCTTCAAATTAATAATAATAATAATGATTATTATTATTATTATTATTATTATTATTATTATTATTATTATTATTATTATTATTATCCAAATAAGTATAAAACCCAATCCTCTATAAAAAACCTGTTGTCATATTTGTGGATTAATATTGTTGCTAAGTTTTATATAATAATAAGTTTTATATTTATTTACACAGAATTATGCAAAAAAAATTCCAGTACTTTCTGTAAAATTGTCAGTTATCAGTTTCCTTTAATATCTCTCTCTCTCTCTCTCTCATATATAACATAGATTTGAGAGGAGGGCTATAGTAGAAAATTACTGACCCGAGGATAGACTATTGCTACTGACAGGGGGCTATAATGCCTGAAGCTGAGGGAACTGCACCCTGGAGGTAACAACAGTCTTCCCGAGAGGCATTTAATATTCCACTATGGCCGAGTCTGCAGTACATATTTAATGCATGAATCAACATACGTAACTAAATATTGACTTATATATTTTGTTTAAATACAGCAGATACAGTTATTAGCTGAAACAAATATAGCTGAAAATGAATAAATAATATAAATAAATAACAGAAAATGTTTTTGAAGTTCATACCGTATAGTTAGCAAAGTTTTTCTCTGTCTCCGTTTGGTTTGCCGACTGCTGCATAATCCATTTTATATTCCCCCCGTCAAATTTGTTTAAATCGTCAAGTTGAATTTGTTTGAATTTCAGAAAGTCAGAAAACAGCAATAGTGACATTTTAATCACTATTCTCGAGTCTCTGTTTCATTTTGCTGGCTTGATGGCACTTTCTTTGACACATTCATAAAAGTTTTATTATATCAATCTGTAATCAAGCTGTAGGTCTGAATTCTTGGATGGGATTTATAAAACACATGCAATGGCATAAACATGCAATTAATATTGATTAGCGAGGGCAATGTCTCTGTACGCTTTAGCCATTGATGCATTTGTAACTCTGTATATGCATATGTAATTCTGTGGCGTTTCTGAACGAAACCGCTAAAATTGGGAGGGGATTTTGCAAATGAGGTCTATCAAATATTCCATCTAATTGATTAACCCTTAGTGGTCCTACGTCAGACCAGGTCCAACGTTACAATTTTACCTTTCCAGTGCGATGTTGGGCCCTGTACAACATTATCAAAAAGAAGTCAAGCACAGGTCTCTTGTCGTTTTTTCTCCAGAAAAAGCCGACAAAACCTTTCAATGGCCAGTGAGACCAATAGGAGGCGAGAGAAGCCAAAAAAAGGGGCGTATCTCAGCAATACTCATAGCCCCTGCCCCACAGAGATAACACGGACACAAACAAAGAAGACAGCTGCTTCCGCATATATGTTATAGTAATAAAATAATGACTTAGATCGCATTATTGAGGAGTTTGGTGATAAAATGAGTGATCAGGAGAGGATTTATCAGTTTGTACGACTATGAAGAGGTATGTGAAAAATACAGCGAGCAACGGATGGGGCTTGGTTGGAGATGCAGTGTCCTTTTGCTGTGTAGTGCTTTTAAACCTGTTTTACTCTGAAAAAGAAAAAACATTTAAACAGCGCGTGTGAAAATATACTGGACCTGACACACCTGACAAGCGCTGAATAAATGGACCGCTAAGGGTTAAAGCTGCTGGTAATTGCGGGCCTCATATTTGCGTGATTATTTTAAGAACTCTGAAAAGCAGGCGTTCATTTGCTGCACTCAGACAGTAGGCTATATAAAAGGTTTTAGTTTTCAAGGACAAAGAAACATTTAATAACATTTTGCAAAAAGCTAATTTTTTAACTCTTCTGATCAAGTCAGTTTGTAAATTACAGTTTATAATACCGGTACCATATTGTTTTGCAAACTCCAATTTTAATACATGTTTGAATTAGTGGAAGCCTTTGTGTAGCCTTTTTTTAATAAAATCCCTAATTGTGGAGCAGTGCCTAACAGTGACAAACTCAGACAAGCGTATCTCCCTAAATTGCCTTTTATAAAGAAAAAACACAAACGCTGAGGTTTCGTCATTTCAGGTTTGCGGTTAACGTTGCTCCCATGTTTAATATTCTGGGATTAAAGGCAGCAAGTAGTCAATGGGAATTACACGGTCATTGTAATTAATGTGTTAACATTAATTACAAAGGTTTAGAAAACTGGAAAATGTTGCTGAATATGTCATTCAAGGATGGTTTTGAAAAATCAATTTTGTCTGCGTGTTACGTTTTTGTTTTTGCAGCAGATTTAAAGATTGTTTCAATAGCGACTAGTGTTCCAATATTCCAATGTTACAACGTACTTGTAAATCCTCAGACAGTGAAGATTACAAGGCAGGTGTATATGCAAGGCTAAGTTAATATATGTATATAGTCACCGTGTACTTGTGATATTTAAGTAGGCTATGCTTAAAATAGCTCTAAAATATACAAAAGATACTGGAAATGTCCAATAAATGAATGAGCACAGAGTGTGAATTGAGGTGCAGTCAAAAATACAAGCAATCAAACGGCATCTAATGTCAAACAATGACGTTTTGCCAAACACCTTTTGAATTGTAACTAGTGAACTTTTAATTGACTAAGTGAGTGATTTGCTGAATTTTGATTAATATTACAAAATAAATCAGAGGGAGATCAAGTTGAACAAACATTTATTTATTTTATTTGTAGTTAAACATAAATGTTCCATTAACAAGTGCGGCCGTACTGAACATTACGTGGCTTTTTGGGGTCGTTTTTTTCCCTTCATAAATTTGGGCCTCAGTGTTTTAATGTAATTTAAATGATGCTGAAAACTGTATATATGTGTGTGTGTGTGTGTGTGTGTGTATATATATATATATATATATATATATATATATATATATATATATATATATATATATATATATATATATATACACACACACACACGTGTAAATTATTATACATGACTATATTATTTATTTTGGCGACACAGTATTTCTCCCGGTAGACTGTCAGCATTAATATACCAAAAACGTTATTCACTGATGAGAAGAATATTCTGTGTAAAACAAGCGATGCTACGTAGGTATGACTCTTTTGTTACAACGCATATCACTGCCTCACATCAGCTGTGACAGAAAGAGACACTTATTGCAAAGTGGGAGGTTATTTTTTTCTTTTTCTGCACACACTTCCCAGCCTCTCTGTTACCAGGGGAAGTCAGGAAGCAATCAGCACAAAGCACAAACAAACTAGATGCTGACAAAAGCCTGATGTATTAATACAAAATACCTTTTAAAAAAGTAAACATCAAGAAATAATAAATACAAACATTAACTGCGAATAACTAACAGCCCTAATATGTATTGGTATTTTTCTTTTTTTTTTTTTACATTTCTAAAATTTGTATTTTTATATTCAATGTAAAATAGTAAAATAGAGTAAAATATAATTATACTAAAATGCATGTTTTTCAGTTTGGGAACACAACAATAGCAGCTTTCAATTACAATCATCACCCTGGAGTAACATGGAAGGATTCAACCATCGTAGTAGACGTTATATTGGGTGAAGATGAAACACCTAGCCATGTTGTTTATTGTGTATTATGTATTGGATATTTCTACTTATGACAGCACAAAACCTCAAACATACTTTAAAAAGTTAATTGCAGTACTTAAAGGGAAATTATTCGGACAACAAATAAACATAAAATAAAAAATAAAAAACAAGGTAAAGTGCTCCCTATAATACATGTTGTTTATGTGAAATGCACTTTTTCTCCAAACAGAATACGAAGTTTAAAGTTCACATATGTGACCTGGACCTGCCCTGCTTTAGGGTGTAAATCACTGTAGACGTGCTGCATGGCAAAAGCGCTGTTAACATCGACTTGTTCAAAGGTATCAAAAACATGCACTTTAGAAATGTACAGGCAATGAGACGGACCAATGGCATATCAAGATGGTAAAGATTAGAAGCGGTAGTTTAAAGCACAAGAGGAAAATGCCACATTCTAAGGTTAAACATCATAGACACCCCAGCAATGTAATGTCTGCCATGTAAAGTATTGTTTTAGGTAAGGCTGTCCATTCAGTAGGCTACGAACCAAATGGAATCCTCATTGGTTTTGACAGAAGCCCTTGGCCTTAATGAAGAAAAGGCCACAACGTGTACTACTACTGCCAAACTATTATTTCTCCTCTTTCACCTCTGAGCTGCTTGTACTGTGGTATCTGAAATCTACCAAAACACTGTAGCTTCACACAGCCATCCCTATTCCATGTAAATTATCATTCAGCCCCTTTGAGGCTGCTTACGATGTTAAGGCCTCCACAAGAGTTAAGGTTGTACTCCACTGGCATTTAACAATTAAAAACCGTGTTTTTTTTTTTTTTTTCCAACCTCCAAATACTTGGGAGGAAATAACATCTAATGAGGCAGTAACAGACCAATGAGTAGCAGATGTTGCCAATTTAGAAAAATATGGCTACAAGAAACTGTAAAAAAAAAACAAACAAACAAAAAAAAAAAAAAAAAAACGCTGAATGCCAATGTGCTTTTTAACTTTTTACCTACAATTTGTGTCTAAAAAAAGAGAACATGAGCCATGTCACTGACTAACTATGAGAGTTGTTTTAACTTCATTTATTTTCGATTGACACTAAAAAAAAAAAAATAGATGTAAACTTTGATTGTATAACTGTGATGCCTTAGCACTCAATCCATCTTGTTTTGAGGCTCCTCCTACTTTGGTTCTGGGTTGCTTTTCTGAGATCAAAAGTAGTTCCAAGGAAGAGATAACACAACAGAAGTCTCCTAACTGTTAAAATTCATGCTAAAGGAAGGGTTTGTTTTTCTGGACAGTGATGTGAAAGTTACTTTGTTAAACTTGCTGAAAATTCCTATACAAATTGATAAACTCCGTCATTTAAGACATGTTTTGTGTTACCATAGACATAAATGTTACCGATTATGATGATGGTGAATGGTGCTCAAACCCGAAATGATTCTCATAAAATCATCTTCATGATCACAGACCTGCTTGCAGATCACACCATACAGACTGGAACTCTTTGGAGGTACTCACTTGGCTCTTTCAGTTTATTTCAATTCAGGACCTTGTTCCAACCAGGTCCTTACTTACTTAAAAATCACCTAGTTTCAATTTAATAATAAAGACCTGTTTGGAAGAGGTTAAAAGTGCTAAGTTATGGGCTCCCGAGTGGCGCATCTGGTAAAGGCGCTCTGCGTGGAGTGCAGGCCTATAGTCTGGACATCGCCGGTTCGAGCCCAGGCTATTCCTTTGCTGACCAAGGACGGGAGCTCCCAGGGGATGACATTCAATTGCATTTAGGCTCAGCTCACTGCTACCACCCCCACGCTGACTCAGGAGCGGCGAAGATGAATACATGCTATCCTCCAAAGCGTGTGCCAGCAGCCGCCAGCTTCTTTACACACACAGCAGATTCACCATGCAGCCACCCAGAGCTACAGCATCAGAGGACAACACAGCCCTGGGCAGCTTATAGGCAAGCCCACAGGCTCCCGGCCAGACCACAGGGGTTGTTGGTGGGTGGTGAGCCGAGGACACCCTGGCCGACCTAGCACTCCCTCCCCACCACGGGCGGCACTCGGCCATGCTGCTTTTAGACCCGTATATGGTTGACGTATTTTATTCATTGAAAAATAAAACAAATAATAAAACTAATCATTGTCAGCCATACCAGCTAAGTACAGTATCGGTCATTACCTCTGGACTGAATCCGAGCCTACCTCATGGGTGTGAAACTGCTCCTTGACCACTTCCACGTCGCTGGAGACATCTCCATGTGTGTGCAAAGCATCCTCAGCCGACAGAAGCCATGTTAGCACCTCTTCTAATGCACTCTGGTAGCTGTCCAGGTGAACTTCAGCTTCCATCAGCGGGCTGCCAACAACCTTGCCTTCCTGGGCTTGAGGCTGCAGCCGAACAGGAAATCAAGTGGGCGATCAACAATTAGAGGATGCTCAGTCTTTCACGAGATTAACTAATCAGTACCATCACGGATACATTTATTGTTGTGGATAAGTCATCTAATAAGTCTCATAGCAGGCAGACAGATCGAGGTAGTAATATTAATACCACCAGAAAATCATAAATAAATAAATAAATAAATCAAAACTTAACTCAGTAAAGGTATTCTGGGTTCTAGTTCTTTTTGGCAGAGCAGCTAATGATTGTACTTACCATTATTGCAGCCCAATTAGCTGAATATAATTTGCTACCTAAGCTATTACTTTTACATTAAGCTCTCATTTGTACTCCATAAGCTCTCATTTGGCTCACTTACATTTAAAGCAACAGGAATTTTGAACTACGACAGCTTAACGCTCAGATACGTGTGAGCTTCATGGCACTTGCAACTGATGTAATTATTCCAGAATTTGATCAGACTAGTCTTATGTAGCACAGCAGCATAAAATAATGTAAAAAAAAAATGGCAGAAAATAATCTCAGACTTGTGTTTTTTGTCTGAAAACAAATATAAAGAACAGCAGTGACCAACATTCAGGGAAAGACAAGCCGCACATTTAAATGAGTTACATTAACAGATAGTATTGTATGTCTCAACCTGAAACTGTTTTACAAGAAATTTAAAAGAGCATGCATGTCAACATGTATGTCTTTGTTCAATGACACCTGGTCAAATTATATTAAACCATAGTAAAGGTTGACTATTTTGTTACATTTTTTTTTAAGATACAGTAATACATCTGGATTTTATGACTAATAACTTATAAGGACTGTTTAGAGACAAAATGTCTGGTGTGACCCTAACTATAGATAGTTTTTTTTTTCAGTTTTGTAGAAAGATCAAGTTATACAGTAAAAAGAAACATTCTGCAGGCAATAGGTGCATGGAGTTTGAACAGTACCCTAAGGTAGATAAAAAATAAAAAAAATAAAAAAACACACACACATTCACACAGAGTACAAATTAGCTTCTTCAGAGAAAGTTCCAAAAAAGGCGGCCACGTATTTAATCTTGGCACTGTAAAGTAAAAAATAAATCACGACTTGGTGATGTATACTGATTGGATCATGGGTTAGTGGTGAGGCAGAGGAGCTTCATTGTTTTTATCTGCACTACTTAATTGTAGATAATTGTAGATTAATTGTAGACTCAGCTACTAATTGACTGTCAGTAAGTCACCCTGGGCAGACACAAGCAAAAAAAGTAATTTGATCACTTTATTGGATGTGCAGTTTGTGATATACAGTGGTTTGCAGAAGTATTCACCCCTACCAATTATGTCACATTTTGTTGAATTACAAATAATGCACAGTTATTTAAAGTAACTTTTTATTTATTTATTTTTTGTTCAAAGCTGTAGTGGTTAAACTGAACACTGTTATATGAGGAAGAGGTTAAATGGCAGCAAAACTTGTAAAGAAAATGTACACAATGAAATTTACTGGTTGCATAAGCATTCAGCCCCTTAAGTCAGTACTTGGTAGATGCACCTTTTGCAGCAATTACTGCTATGAGTCTTTTTGGATAGGTCTCCACTAGCTTTGCACAATAGGATGGTGAAACTTTTGCCCATACTTCATGGGAAAATTGCTCCAGTTCTGATAAGTTTGTTTGTTTCAATTTAATTCAAGTCAGGACTTTCACTTGGCCACTCAAGAACATCAATTCTCTTCTTGTGCAACCACTTCAGTGTGGCTTTGGCTTTGTGCTTCGGGTCATTGTCCAGCTGAAATGTGAATTTCCTCCCCAGTTTCAGTCTTGGCTGACTCAAATCGGTTTTCCTCACGGATTTGACTTTACTTTGCAGCATCAGTTCTCCCCTCTATCCCGACAAGCTTCCCATTCCCTGCTGAAGAGAATTATCCCCATAACATGATGCTGCCACCACCATGCTTGACAATTGGGACGGTGTTGACTGGGTGATGTGCAGTGCTGGCTTGCTCCAAACATAATGCTTGGAATTTAGACCAAAAGGTTCAATTTTTGTCTCGTCTGACCACAAAACCTTTTTCCACATGTCTGCAGTATCATCTACATGCTTTTTTTACAAACTCCATACGTGCTTTAAGATGAGGCTTTTTGAGTAATGGCTTCTTTCTTGCCAATCGTCCATACAGGCCAGCTTATTGTAGGGACCGGCTTATTGTTGATGTGTGAACACCGACTCCTATCTCAGACACAGAACTTTGCAGATCTCTTAAGGTCATTGTTGCCTTCAGACTGACATCCCAAATCAGTTTCCTGCTTGCCCAGCTGCTCAGTTTGGGAGGGCACCCTGATCTGGGTAGTGTCTGGGTAGTATGATGCATCTTCCACTTCTTAATGATGGACTTCACTGTGCTGAGAGGGATAGTCAGCGCCTTTGAAATTTTCTTGTACCCTTCTCCTGCTCTGTGCCTTGCTACCACTTTATCCCTGACTTGTTTTGAAAGCTCCTTGGTCTTCATGATTGCATTGTTGGATCACTATGTGAGTTGCAGCTTGAAAGTCTTTATATACCTGAGGGAAATTATCTACAAGTTAAACCACTTTGAGTACAAACAGGCTGAAACCATTTCACTAATTTTGTAACCTTTCAAACAAATAATGTGCACCTGAGCTGATTTAGGACTGCAGTAGCAAAGGGGTTGAACACTTATGCAACTGAGATGAATATTTTTCTCTGTAAATCTTATTCATTTATATTCTATATGCATTTTTTTACTTTATCAATGTGGAGTAGTTTATGTAGATTCTACATGTAAAGTCTAATTTGAAAGCATCGTGGAGTACGCTCAAGTGCCAACAAAATATGAAAACTTTGCAGGGGGGTGAATACTTCTGCAAACCACTGTATGTGTATGGCTGTCATTTGAACATTCTGGGCTAGATTCGATCCTTTTTTTTTTTTTTTTTTTTTTTTTACAGTGAACCATTATCAGTAAATATAAATACATAACAAAACTCTAGACCCTGAGTAGGAATAATATTGGACTATCGAATTTATATTTAAGTCCAAGAATAGTGCTAATCAGGGTCTGTGAAACCAGCCATAAAACTAGCTAGAAACAACTTCACACTGATGAAGCGATATGTTTATTTATTTGGAAACTTTACTGGATTCATTTTTCCTTTATGCAAAAAGAGAATAATTTAAAAAGCTTTGAGAATCCAGTATCACATTTAATAAAGATGCCTACATTTTTTATTTATAAACCCTACATCCATGTAGTACCTAATTATTGCAAAGGCAAAGACAATTATTCAGAGAGGAATAAAACAACTGAAACAGTATAAAATTGCCCAAACTTACCCAAGGATTCAATTTTAATTATAGCACTGTTATCATTAAAGCAGCTTTTATAAATTATATATATATACAGTGCCTTCAAAAGTATTCAGACCCCTGACCAATTCTCTTATATTACCGAATTACAAATGGTACATTGAAATTTTGTTCTGTTTGATTTTTTATTTTTAAACACTGAAACTCAAAATCAATTATTGTAAGGTGACATTGGTTTTATGTTGGGAAATATTTTTAAGAAAAATAAAAAACGGAAATATCTTGCTTGCATAAGTATTCAACCCCTGTGCTGTGGAAGCTCCCAGTTTGCACCGATGAAAGAAGTTGCCCAAACGAGGACACAATTACCTTACCACTGGCCTCCACCTGTGAACCATTAAAGTTGCTGTCACATTTTCTGGATAAAAACCCCACTGTTGAAGGATCATTGGTAAGGCTGTGAATTTGAAGGAAAATGAAGACCAAAGAGCATTCTGCAGAAGTTAGAGATAAAGTAATACAAATGCATAGATTAGGGAAAGGGTACAAAATAATATCCAAGTGTTTGGATATCCCAGTGAGCACAGTTGGATCAATAATCAGGAAGTGGAAGGTGCATCACACCGCCCAGGCACTGCCAAGAAAAGGCCATCCCTCAAAACTCAGTGCTCAAACAAGAAGGAGACTTGTGAGAGAAGCCACAGAGAGGCCAACAATCACTTTGAAGGAGCTACAGAGTTCAGTGGCTGGGGGTGGTGTAATGGTGCATGAGTGAACCATATCAAGAGCTTTGCATAACACTGGCCTGTATGGGAGGGTGGCAAGAAAGAAGCCGTTACTCAAAAAGTACCATCTGAAAGTACATCTGGAGTTTGCCAGAAAGCATGAGAGTGACCCAGCTGCGATGTGGGAAAATGTTTTGTGGTCAGATGAGACCAAGATAGAGCTTTTGGCCAAAACTCAAAGCGCTATGTGTGGCGCAAACCTAACCCTGCCCATGCCTCAAGACACACCATCCCTACAGTGAAGTATGGTGGTGGCAGCATCATGCTGTGGGGATGCTTCTCATGATCAGGGACTGGGCATCTTGTTACAATTGAATGAAGAATGGATGGAGCAAAATACAGGAAAATACTGCAAGAGAAGCTGGTACATACTTTCCCCAAAAAACTTAAAGCTGTTATTGCAGCAAAAGGTGGCTCTACCAAATATTAATGTGTGGGGTTTGAATACTTATGCAAACTTAAAAAATTATTTTTCTTAAAAATATTTCCCAACATAAAACCAATGTCACCTTACAATAAGTGATTTTGAGTTTAAGTGTTTAAAAATAAAATATTGAACATAACGAAATTTCAATGTACCATTTGTAATTCAGTAATATGAGAGAATTGGTCAGGGGTCTGAATACTTTTGCAAGGCACTGTATATATATATATAAAATAAAACAAACAAAAACTGTAATCATTAAATAATCACACTGTTATCAAAGTATTATTTTTTTAATTGTCTGCTTTTTAAAAGCTGCTATAAGGATAGCACTGCCATAATTCAAATGCAACCCTTCTGTTAGTGGCAGGAAGGAATTGTTGTCCTGTGTAGTTTCTTAGTAGTTTTATACTTTGTACAGCCAGGATGTGAACCTGCGCTATATGACTCACCCTGCACACAATGCGGCTTTTACTAATTAGTTGAAGCAGACATGTACACACACAGAAATCGTAAACAAAAATAAATAAAATATATTATAGCAATAGTAGAGACAGACCTGGGGAGAAAAGTGCCTCCTCTTTTGGTCAGATGACATGACATAAGCAGCTTGTGTGTAGGCATAGCTTTTGTAGCGTGGTTTAAGAGAAGGAGAGGGGGTGCGCACACGGCCCTGTGCAACACTGACTGTGATCTAAGAAGGAGAGATGAGAAGAAGAAAAAAGCAGACAAAACATTGATACAGCTGGCAAGAAGAACAGGGAGGTGATAATAAAAGTAGAAAATGAAGGAATGCCACACACATACACACACACACACAGCTTGCAACAAAAACAACAAGAAAATTATTGCCTGGAGGTAAGTGAATTTGCAACCACCTTGAAGGCTACACCTTAGAGTCCTATACTTTCTTTTTATTTTCTCATTAAAAACAACTTAAGGGGCTCCCAAGTGGCGCATCCGGTAAAGGCACTCTCTATAGCCTGGAGGTCACCGGCTCGAGTCCACGATATTCCACTGCCAACCGTGGTTGTGAGTTCCTAGGAGGCAGTGCACAATTGACCGCGTGCCACTGGGGGGGAGGGACCTAGGTCAACCAGGATTTCCTCAGCTCACCATGCACCAGTGACCCCTGTAGACTGGCCAGGCATCTGCAGGCCTGCCTGTAAGTTGCCCCAAGCTGCATGGTCCGCCAACACTGTAGCTCTGAAGTGAAAATAATTGGTGATTCCAAAAGTAAACTGGTATTATTGTAGGTAGAAGTAGCATAACCTTGTTGTGAGAACTGGGAGATATTGCTTTTGAATTATCATTGACTATAATGAAGTTGGTTTATCTGCTCACACTCAACCCAGTAATAGCTATGGGCACAATCACTGCTTGAGTCAATACCTTAATATTGATCCCTTTATTTTTAGTATATACAGTACATATTTATGAGAATAAAATGCACTAATGTAGTGGAGTAGACCTTTTCAGAAATAACAGGGACAGTAAATCTAATGTCTTTTTCATTTTGCAAAGACAGCCAGCCCCAAAACAATATTTTTGCACAAGCAGCAACAAACCTTTATTTTATAGCCATTTGATGTTACTGTTCGGTTACTGCTCTCACCTGCTGGGAATATCGTTGCTGATGCTGGATCTGAAAATGTTCCTCCTGAGTGATCTTCATGTTCCGGGGTAGAGTCTCCACTTCTCGGATGGCTTCAATGCTTACTTGCTGGGGCAGGACTTGAAAGAGCGATGTAACGTACATAATGATGGACTTTTTGTCTGGGTGTGTGGTTGCAATGTCTGTCAATAGAAAAGCAATGTTTGGTAAATTGATCCTAATTCTGAGTGAAGGCAGCATTTAACCTATATAAGCCAGTCAGACTGAGGCAGAAGACATGCTTATTAAGCAAGGTGCCAGGAGATTCCTCCATACACCTACCTTTTGGGTAGGTGTATGCAGCTCCAAATTGCCCCAGCTGCTTCTTTGTATTCCGATGAGATAGAAACTAATTTGAAAATGGTACTTATTACCCCATTCAAGCAAACCAAGATATCTAATAACTATTTTATGGGAAGGGAGTATTTGTTTGCCATAGCCATCCAATTTAGTGATAGGTATATAAAAGTATATCCTTCTATGTTCCCAAGAAAGGTCTTAAAATACAAATAGTAGATATATTGGGGACCTAGTGGCTATCTCAGTATAGTGATCATGTCATGGACTTACATCAGATTACACTCTCAAGCAAATTCATCTCATTAAGACTTTTGTCATATAAGCTACTGTACTTCCAAGAACTCGATTGGTGTGTTCATGCTTTCATAAGTGAAGAGATTGTCATAGTTTATTATTTTATTACACGGTTGGCTTTTAAGAGCACCCTTTTGTCATAGCATGTATTCATAATGCCATCAATTTGTGCAAAAAATTAATCTGGTCCATCAAATGACCTTCCCATATGACAACTGATTAAATGAATGAATAAACAGGTAGCTCAATAAATATGTATTACATACATGAACACATATATTAATTTAGAAGCACTTCAGATTATGGAGCATACATAATCATGTAATAACATGGTAATGGCTGGGTCACTACCAACGATTCCTGCTCTTACATGGTAACTGCAATGTGTAGCGCATATATATATATATATATATATATATATATATTATATATATTATATATATATATATATATATATAAAGATGCTTCTGCTTTTTTAATAACAGTTTTCAAGATTTCAACAATATCAAAATTTGTTATGTATAGTATTAAAAAAATAAATTTATGAGAAAGAATTTGTTTATTTAAATAACTCTTTCTTAAAGCTCTACAAACCATGTTTGCATTGTTAACATTTAGGATAAGAGCTGTATCTCTACAAAGTACAAAACAGCAGTGCTGATCGAACAGACTAAAAGGTAAAGGAGACAGTAAAATGGAACAGTATTGGTTCCGGAGTGAATAAACTATAGTTTCTGTGTACTATAGCACTCACAAGGAAGAAGCATCCAATAATGTTCCTTGGCAACTTATGTGCAAAAAATCTTAGCTTATAAAAATGAATAACTATGTCATAAATTACTATACCTTGGGCTTCTTCCTGAATTGCTCTTTGACTGTTTACATGAAGTTTGAATACTGTTGCCATCATCCAGTGCAAACGGAGACATTTAAAAAAGCCACTGTGCATTAATCTGCACTAAACCTGGTGTGAAGTAGATACAGGACTGCTGATTGATAATATTTTGTTGCTGTTGCTATTACTGGCTTGTGGATTTGCATTCAAGTCCAAACCAGGTTGGAGATTAAAGGGTTAAAAAAAATAAAGTGAATGCTGCTGTCCAATTTTGACCCCTCACTACAGGAAAACTGTTCAGAGACAGGAGAGCAAGACCACCTCTTAATATTGCCTGCGGAGGCAACTTGCTTTTTAAAGTCGAAAACTACCTGTACACATTTATTAAGATCATAAAACGGTCATGTTTATCCACTGGCTGCTATTCACAAAGGTCAAATAACCTAATTTCATGACATTTATCAACAATATATTTTTGGAGCACTATGGATTTTTTTATGCAAAAGAAAAAGATAAATGATATTAAACACAATTTATATTGTGTTGTGCATGCTGAAAACCTAAATTTGAAACAACTTCTCAAATACACTACAGATGACTATTCACCTCAACTGTGAAGCAACAATACCAATATATTTGTTATATGTACATATACAGTATATGTATATATCTATGTATACAATGTATGTATGTATGTATGTATGTATAGTATGTACTGTATGCTTGTACTTATGTACGGAATTTAAGCGGAGGCTGCATTATTTATTATTGCACTCTCTACCCCCTACACATTAGCAATGAGAAGTAAAACCTGAAGTGACTTTCCAATGAAGTATTGCAAGTTCAGGTTTTATCATTGTGAACATTGGCCATGTACATTTAGTTAGACAGGGAACAAGTGTATTATTCTAAAATAGATACATGCAGACATCATACCGATCACAAAACATACTACAGATTACATTTTTTTTTTTATCTTTTCAAATTAAGTTTTTTAGACCAACTAAAAATTAAATAACTATTAACATCAATTTGCACAACTGTATGAATCGCCTAGTTGTATTAAAAGCCTAACTGTGGCAGAGCACAGCTCTGCCCTTTAGAAATTGGCAGGGATGGGGTTAAATTCCCCTACCTGAGTGGGTTCATTGTGTTCAGGTGGCTGGGGTTGATTAGTTGATTAGCTTAATTAATAATCAATCAACGCCCAGCCACCTGACATAACAGGAGGGCCTCTATCCACTCGCCAGCCTGTCACATTTGGTGTTAGGAGTGGGATATAGCGCCTCCAGGGGGCTCAGAGCAGTACTGCAGGATTTTTTTTTTTTTTGGGACAAGAGCAGACAGCGGCAAAGGCAGGAGAGGCAGCAGCTGAAGAAATGCAAGCTGCTGCAGCCACCGCTGGAGGACCCGGCCAGCCTCTTCCCCTGGTGTTCCTGGTGCGGGAAGAGGACCACCTCTCCTACACTCAAAACATCTCTTCATTAACACATATTTGTTGTTTCTTTCTTAACAATGTGTATAGAATCTGCTTTTTTCTATCTACTTATTCCACTCAACTCCTAGTCCAAGCTTTTGTTCTTTCTAGATTGGATTTTTGTAACTTTCTCCTAGCTGGTCCCCCTGCTTCAGCTATTTGCCCTGTTCAACTTGTTCAAAATCCAGCTGCTCATCTGGTATTCTCCCAACCCCGCTACTGTTACGTTACCCCTCTCCTTCGCTCTCTCCACAGGCTACCTATCTCTGCTCGCATCCAATTTGACCCCTGCTTTGCCTATTGATCTGTTCATCACACCGCCCCTTCCTATCTCCAGTCCCTCATGTCTCCTAATATTCCCTCTCACCCTCCCCACTCATCTTCTACTGGCCACTTGTTATGCTTTCTCTTCAATCTCCTTTCTCCTGCGCTCAATCCTTCTCTTCCCGTCCCTCTGTAGTGGAACCAGCTACCAGTCATCCTCAGGACAGTTCAGTCTTTTATTGCTTACCGCTGTCTTCTCAAAACTCACTTAGTCAATCTTTATTTGTAAATTTCTATTTCAATTTCTTTTTGTATTATTTCCTTTATTTATATTTGTTTTGTGTATATTCTATACATGTGTTTGCTTTTTTATTTTCTGTAATTTACATACTTTATATTACGTTAAATTTTCTGTAAGTCACTTTGGATAAAGGTGTCTGCTAAATAATGAAATAATAATAATAGCAAATAATAAAAACCTGCAACTTATCCAAGGCGAACTTTACATACAGTTAATAAATTAGCTCTATGTTCCATCATAATTGGTGTCAGCCTCAGCCTGGACATTAGCTAATCCTTTAAGCATATTTCAGTGGAGAGTTCTTAAGCAAAAACAAATACAACACTATAATATTTACATATGATGAGTCATTATGTTTCAACAAAGCTAAGCACAATGCTAGGCTCTGTACATAAGAAGATGTTGATAATACCAATATATGGAAAGTATGTTTGTCATTTACATGTCAGTGTTATGGTACAACACATTATTCAAGAAAGAACTATTGCTTTTAGGAGTACAAATGAAAAATTAGCGTAAATGTGTATTAATTTCACTTATGCTCTGAAGGCACTGCTTTCCCTTTTGAAGAAACTGTCACGTGACCCTCAAACCCCTTCTCTCTTGTATAAGATACTGGTTCCTTTTGAATAGAAGGCTCATGCAGCCAAAGTAACTGGTCCTTCAATCGAACCAACTTAATTTCTCCAGGGGTTACCCACTGATGATGGAAACAATGTCTGGGAATGCTTTGGAACTCTCTGATATGAAATATAGTGAATTATAGCCAACTCAGATATTTTGGATGGAAGGAATACATAACAAAATAGTCCTTTGTGATCAAATTGAAATGTATGAACTAAATAGGGGGATAGACAGACAGCTAGAATGCAAAGATGGGAAACTTTTCATAAGGGTTCCAATATCCTGTAGATACCAGGTAACTGATTTAGTAAAACACACTTGTGATACTCAGCGCTGGGTGGCTTTCAAGGAATTGAGAGTAGAGCTAGATGAAGATTTCTAATCCTGCTGGAAGCACTCTGATATCCTGAATGCAAACTGGATACTGTGTTCAAAAGGCCATTGGAAGAAAAGCAAGTTATTAAGGGCAAGAATGCTGAGAGAGCTATAAGCAGAAATATTATTTCAGAAATTTGTAATAACCTAAATGAGAGACTCAGTGAAATTATAAAACATTCACCTGATTTAATAACCTTGATGGGACCTGTGGCAATATTGCCCGCCTCTGTGTGTATTTCAGTGTTATATGTTGCGTGTTAATGTTGGTGTATAGTCATTGGTACACGGGATATAAATGGGTCTGTGGAACACAAGTTGTTTCAAATGTTTATTTGTATTTAGGCACGAGGATTGCACAGCACTTCACGTGCAGGTAAAATGTAATAATAGAAAGTCCTACGCCTGAGTGGGAGGAGCCTGAGCACCCAGCGGCCAGGAAGTGGGAGCACAGGCGTCTACAGCCCACAAAGGGGAAGGCAGAGCATCCACAGCCCACGTCTCCACCAGCAGAGGGAGAATGCCTGCTGTTTCCATCTCCACCAACACCATTAGAAGAATACCTGCTGGTTTCGCCTCGAGAGGGAGAGCCGCACCAGTCCCCTGCAAGTGAGAGAGAGCTGCACCAGTCCCCTGAAACAAGGGTAGACTACACGCCGCTCCCACCTCTGTCATCAGGAGACTACATGCTGCTCCCATCTCCGTCGCCAGGAGACTACACGCCGCTCCCACCTCCGTCGCCAGGAGATTACACGCTGCTCCCTCCTCCGTCGCCAGGAGGCTACACACTGCTCCCACCTCCACCACTTCCACCGCCAGGAGCAGAGCAGCAGGAGTTGCCTCTGCCTCCACCACCTCCACCGCCAGGATCACCTCCACGCCTGCTGACAGCCTCGCTGTAAGTCCTTTATTGGCAGTATTTCCGCTGCCTGTAGTACAGCGGGAGGAGAGACTCACCCCACTGTCAGCACATCGCAGACAGCATGGCCAGTAGCATCCTGGCTACTGGCAACATCACCACCCATGAACCCCTTAAAGTCCCCGTTCTTGGCCACGGACTTTGAGTAAGACTTTGGGGATTTTAAGGGGGGAGGTGAGCACAGGGAATTGCACTTTATTAATTCACGTGCAGTTTTACCGCGACTCCAACTGAATGACTGATTAGCAATCGAGTCTCGGTACAGCAGGATAAAAGCTGCATGTTTTCACTTACTCTGGGTTGTGTGTTCAATGAGTGGAGAACGGGATTGTAGACGGAGGTTATAATAATAATAATAATACTTAAATATCAGCTCACCATTTTTGTCTGTGTAATCCGTTTTGTTTCTCTCTTTATTTTGGCAAAAGTGCCGTGTCCTGTGTGTTTTCTCTTTACAACCTTTTATTTTCTGTCTGTTTCATTATTAAATGCTGAGCGAAACCAATCGCTCAGCTTCACCGAAATCCACCACTCTGTTGTTTATTTCCTGGTTCCTGTTTCTGGTCTGCCGTCAACCACTGCAGCAGTCTTTGTGATAGGCCTCAGGAGAGCTTCTCACTTTTTACTCTTTTTTTGTGGGAGTACCAGGATTCTTATGGTACCAGAAAAATATATTCTAACAACCAAGGCAGAACACACTGACATAACATGTTTTATAATCTTTATTTTAACAAGTGAATGTAAATCCAAGGTACAAGAATATATAGTAATAGCTTTAGAGAAGACATAAGAGAAGATATATTTATCTTAAAAAAAACAAACTGGAAGTAGCCTGGCACCAGAAAGTATATTATTAATTTTAGAGATAAAGGCTGTCTAACAAACCAGATGTTTTAGGTTTAATTAAGCTTTCTGACGCACAAAGGAAATTAAAAAAAAAGTCCTATAAATATGGGAGCAAAATTAAAATTAGGTATCAGTTGAGTTTGGTAACACAGACTTACTGGTCCATCTTTTGAAAAAATCTATGTGAAGATGACTGCTGGTGTTGCACTCAGCCTTGAGTTTGGACGACTGTCCTTTCTTTGTTCTGTTTAATATTTTACAGTATACTTCTCTGCAGGAGGGTAAGCATAATCTTGAATTTATATCTCACCTATATTGAAGCATGATGCTATAGGATAGGATTATTATTTGCTTTAGAGACTGTATGCAATTACTGTACATGGGTACCTTAGATTGCTTGTAGGTACGTGTTTTAACCATATTGCTTTATATATTATTAATGCTGTTAGTTTGCAAAGACACCAGACTGCCTGGACTGTCTATAAGATAGGATTTAAAGTATATTTGTGATCGCTCAATCCATTTAAGCGTTATTAAAACTGAGTAAATATATAATCTGATTAGTTCATCTTTGAATACCTGAGTCTGTGTGACTGATTATTCGTGATTAACTGTTGTCTGGGTATGTGAAAATCGGTAAGCCAGTACACAAACAACACACTATAGGAGTTTATTCTATGTTATGTTATTTGCCCTCCTGTTTGCCTCCTCGTATTCTACTAGAAAATGAAAGATGTGCATGAACATGACCAAACAATCACTTTAGAATCATTTGGCACCAAATTCTGGCTTTAATAATTCACAAGCCTACAGGAACAAAGCTCAAATGGGCCTGGTCAGTGGTTGGATGGGAAACATCCAAATGAAACTGCAAAGATATTTCAGGAATGGTGCTGTGTGACAGAAATATAATGAATCTGGGTTGCAAATCTCCCTCCCAACCTTTGAGGGCGCTAAGCCTGACAGTTCTTTCCCAGGGTCAGGAAGTCGTCAGTCTGGAAGAAGGTGAGACTCCATTCCAAGAACGTGTTGACCCGGAAGGGAAATTACGTAGCAGCTGCAGACTGTAGAGACAGCTATACTCGTTTACCAAGGGGTCATGCGTGACGGCATAAAAGGGGCCGGAGAATCGCAATATACTCCTTCGCTTGGTTTTTGTATAGAGAACTGGAAGGACCATGAGAGAGCAAGTGAAAGCTGAAAATATATATTTGTGAGTGTTTTGTTTGTTTGTCGCTGTCAGTAATTGTCTTTGTTTGCGAATCACCAGACGGCTAACGTATCCGGAGCTGTCGCCTTGGGCCAGCACAAAGACGGAAGAACACTCCGCCACAGTCACTAAATAATTCTTATCACCCACCACAAGCACTACTGCATTGCACACGGACTGGCGACCATGTCCAGCATTATTGTGGGACGGATAACATGTGTTTATTATTTGTGCTGCAATCCCTGTCTTTTGTTCTCCATGCTTTATACATTGATGTGCATAGCCAGAGCCTATTGTTTTCGCCAGACTGGGATTACAAAAATATAATGTACCTTTTCCAACCCTGATTACGATTGTCTGTCTGTGATTATTCCTGCACTGCATCACCTCTGCACCTGTTCACAATCAGCAGCCACTTTGCCACATGCTGGTACAGTAGCTCAAATGGGGGCCCTATTCAATATGAAATAGTACTTGCTACTCAATGCTTTAAACTCAATTTTTTACTCATTAGCTTTATTAACATTATCACTGATGCTCTTTTTATTGTGATTGTTGGTGATATTTTCCCCTTGTTTTCAGGATATGCAAATATTTCAAATACAACACGAGAGGCAAACTGCTGCATCCTAGTAACTTTGTTAAATAGGTCACATGGTCAGACTGATTGCACCTAGACCACTGAAGTCAGTTTAAACTGCAACACACAGGGTTCAATTGATCTAAAACAGTGTTGGATCAATATGTTTTTTTTTTTTAAATATGCATCACTGTGTTAGATCAATTGAATGGACCCCATGGAGTGATGAGTTACCAAGAAGCAGCAGCAGCTTTTCATTTTTAGTGTTGTCTTTGGAATAGCTGCATATTCCAAACTAAAGGATAAAATACTGTAAAAGCAAGAACCAAAATAAGTTTAGTGATAATACTACCAGTGCTAAGAAAAGGTAAGAGGTAAAACCTTGTATAGAAGTGAAAACCTTTCACTAATTCCTAGAACAGTGGTAATGGGCACTATGATGTTGGAAGCATTCAGAAAACCAAAGCCTAGTCTACTCTGTGGACATTAAAGACCCTATGTCAGTCTTCTGAAGAACAGCTGTGACAGCTGTACTCCAGTATCCTGGTTAACTTCCAATACAAGTAAAAAAAATCCACATTTTATTAAATAACTAAACTTCCACAATCTCATAAACGGGCACAGGACTTGCTGAAAATGAAGACATGTTGTATATTGGAGGATCAATCCTGTTTACTGCTTACTACGCAATGTAATTCTCACAGTACAGGGAAAAATATTTAAAAACAGTAATGTTTATTTAGTTTTTGCTATATAACATCTTTTAATTTTCATTCTAAGCCAATATAGCACCAATAGCTTGATTTCAGACCTCTTCAGTGGGTGAAAATGAAAGACAAGTATATTCATCTCCTTTTGAAAGGACAGCTAGCAGGAGCTAGCAATTCTCCAAATCCTTTTAAAACCGTGTCCAGTACTGCCTTGAATTGTGGCAGAAATGTTCTTCCACGTCAGTACATCAGAAACTATGAAAATTCATAATGATAAACATGCTAAAAGCTTGCACAATCTGAATTGCCCCATTTGTGAAATGAACAGATTGCTACAGCATCTCATTAAGCAAAATATTTAACACATGGCATGGATGCTATACACTGTCAATCTTGTAAGATAAAACGGTATACATTAGAGCATCTCTGCCTCTACTGATTGTTTTCTTCTCAATACAGTCTGAAAGGTTTAATTCAAGCTAATGTTCATATGTCTCTCACTGGCATGAATTCTGAATGTCAAATCAATCTTTTTGGAATTGTGACAGGGTATGCCAGTCCCTATGTTTATTATTAATAATAATAATAATAATAATAATAATAATAATAATAATAAAATATATTATTATTATTATTATTATTATTATTATTATTATTATTATTATTAGTATTAATAATAATCAAATTAATTTGTATTATTATTATTAATGTGGTTTTGGGTTGGCAGGGAAGCAGACAATTACCTTCCCTGCAAAAAATAACATGTGCAGAATGTGGCAGTCTTTAAATTGGTTAACTGTTAGCCAATTTGAGGATGGCCACAGGCATAAAAAGAGAAGCAGCTGAGCTCCGCGGGTGGTAGGAAAAAGAGGAGAAAGAATGAGAGAGTGCAGAGAAGAAGGAACTTACAACAACTGCTACTGGTGCTGGATTTAGACCAGCACAATATTTGAAAGAGCACATTTGCGTTTCACCTCCGCAGGACTGAGCCTGGGAATTTCCGGTCTGGTGAAGTCACCTACCCAGCCATCTGTGAGAGGAATCCATTTGGAATTTTGACTTGAGTTTCTTACAGTTTGTGCTGGTGATCACTCGAATAAAAAACAATATAGTAGAATCTAGAAATATCTCAAGTCAACACATTTGTCAAAGCGTTTTAATAGTTTATTTTGTTATGTCTACGTATTTTGCAATTGTAAAGTGTTTTATACTGTAGTTATGGTTGCTTAGTCAAGTTGTTCGTACAGCAGATGGTATTCTGCAATTTAGAAGCTGAAAGCCAATATAAATAGGCTTCAAAAGCAATCAGAAAACATGAAAAAAATGAACAAGTGGCATTTCATTCTAGAGCAGGAACTAAAATGGAATACTTCTCCCTCACAGAGCAATGGCACTTTAGCTTGCCAGTGGAGTGATTACCATTATGTGGGTTACAATGCACATCTGTTGTATCCCTTCTGATGGAACGAGTATTTCCTTCTTCAACAATTGCAGACCATGTGCTGTATGTTACAGCATACCATATGTCAATGCAACATAAATAGTTCATTTTCTTGTTCGTATGAGCACTGCTCTAATCAAAGGGTCTTCCCCCTCTAAAAACCTGAATTAGATTCTACATGTCTGTCTTGTCTCAGTAGACTGTCATAATCACCAAGCTAATCAAGCAATTGGCAGTTTTTGAAAAGAATGCCTTTGCTGTTCGCACATGGAGACCCAACTACCTTCAAGCTGCAATAAAGACCAAGGCTGAGACAAACAGATAAAGCAGGACATGGATAAACAGTGGGCTTTTGCTTTTCAATGCTGTCAATTCCAAATGCTTGGAACCTTTCATAAAACAGCTAAAGTGGGTGAATCCCACTAAGGTTACCACTGTTATCTCAGAGATAGTGCACATTGTGCTGCTGTGCCACTGCTGTGTGCTTTAGTCACATGTATAAACAGTTTTTGCCTTTCAATCTGAGCTGATTTATTTAACTTTTGTTTCATGACCACTCTGTCAACACACTGTTAAAATATTGCCATATATTGTTTTTAAGTACTGCAATGTCCTTTGTGCATGTCTGTTTTACACCCTCAAATCAAAACAATAAAAACATTGCCTTCATATAGGGCCTTTTTGGTTATTTCTAAACGTCAGCATATTGAACAGACACACAAGACAGTTAACTGTATAGTGGGTTAATAATCTAAATCACTTCATTTCAGGGTTACTTAAATTATTAATGTACTGTACGTTACTACAGAGGTAACACATACACAACTACACTGATGTAAATAAAGAACATATAGAAATTATGTTTGTTAATTTTACAGCAATTACGTAAGATGTTATTTTTTTAACATTTACTAACAGGCTAACAGCCATTGAATGATTGTGTTTTCGCTCAAATTGTATTTTTGTAATTATAGACCTCCAACGCTAAACCAGTGCTAAATAGCTTTTTCTGATGAATTTACCCCAAGCCAGCATGGCTACTGTTCCTGCTCAGGGTTTGTTCTAAGATGCATCCTCTAGTGCTACCGGCAGCTGAAATGCATACCCACTGACTCAACGCTGAGAATGGACAGAGATAATTAAAACAACTGCAAGACTAGCAAACCAGCAAGGAACTACTAACAATAATTGAACTGCTCTTACATGCCACAAAATGTTATTCTTTAGAAAATGTGCCTCTGCTTTAGCACTTATAACACTCCCCAATGTATTGCTATTCCTTTTTTCATCCAAACACCATTGTAGTAAATGGCATGTTTAAATACAATTACCTTCTCTGTTTATGATAGATGTAGAAACATACTCCTGGGTTTTCTGACAGAGGCAGAAATTAGTTGTTATTTTATTGAGACTGTGATACAAACAATTCTCTTGTCACCCTGTAGGCCATATTAACATATTACTACCCTTCCAAACCCAGAGACATAAATATTTCATAATTTAGCTATTTGTCTGCTTCCGTGATACAGACGTGGGGATGAATTCTGGCACTTGTCAGGCCATGATAAATTACCCACAGACTCATACTTGTCAGGCTAGTGATTATTGATTACGCAGTAACACTGTGTTAGGGAGAAAGTGAGCAACGTTCCACCAAACAAAGATATGAAAAAAGTGAACAGTTACTTCAGTTCATGGCAGAGTCCTGCGCTGGTCCGATTTCCAACCAGGACCCGACCCAAACCCACAACCTGCGACTCAACTTCACCCGACCCGCTTTAATAAGACCTGCAACCTGACTTGTCCTTTACCTACTGCCTGCGTAGACTGACTCCCACGCTGTCACATTCACACAGAGAAATCTCTACCATTCCCCACGGATTGAGTTTATAAAATAGGCTATACAACGTGGTTCCCTCTTGGTCTGCATATCTTGTAACATAATAAGACATTAAATATCTCTACTCACTTTACTATAAAATACCTGTCTATTCCTTTCATGCCACCAGTTGAAAGGGAGCTACACCTGTGCTTTTGCTGAAATGATGTACTAGTTTTGTGGCTGTCGTACACAAAAACATGATGACAAGTCTTACAAGCAACAAATCCAATCACATGTTCATTATTTTCATTCGCTATGATTCCAAAAGAATTCCACACTGCTGACTTATCTCACAAACTATTATCCACTACATGATATAAATTTTGCATTCACAGACATTTTAAACATCACCAAGCAGACGTGATAAAAGGATCTTGCAACGTATCAAACAAGCGGCAAAACAAACAGAGAATACTGCTTAGTCAGCTGACTTCTCCCTAATCACCTCCTGCTTTGGTGCAGGAAATACATTTACCTTCTAACACATTATTTGGGAAAGGGTTACAGATGAGTACGCTGAAAGGCCAGAAAATGCTTTTGGTGATTCAAACTCAGACCCAAGCCTGACCCGAAAATGATATTTTCTGACCCGCACCCGAACTGCAAACCGCAAAAAAGTTCACATTCTGGTCTGAACCTGACCCGCTTTGCGGGTCACCCGCAGGCATCCGCAGGTGCTGCACCCGACCCGATGCAGGACTCAAGTTCATGGATCAATAACATAAAGGGCAGGGATTCATTTAGTTCTATCTTAACTGAGAGACGATAACTTCTTGTGCCAGTGTGCCAGGGTGAAAGCACTCTCCAGTGCATAGGTGTGCGGGGAATATTGGGTGGCAGGGAAAAGTTTTAAATTTCCTCCATGCAAAAACATGTGGGTATATAAAAACGGTGATCACGGGTGTTTAGAATTGTGATTGGGAAGGGACGGTGAGAGGCTGGTTTTGTTTGTTTGTTGTTTTTGTAAATGTAAATAAATGAGTTTGAGTGTTTAAACTGCAGTATTCTGGTCTCTAAGTCTCATTGCCAATGCTAAACTGCAGGTTTATTTGCATTTCCACTGCCAGTAGTACCGTTCCCAGAGTGTCCCATGCCACTGCCAACATTGCCACTAGAAGCATTTCCGCTGCCATTGTCAGCATTGCCGCTGCTAGAATGCCTCGCACCACTGACAGCATTGGGGACACCCCGGCAGAAGGAGGAGGTGAGGTGACCACCTCCAAGACAGCCCCAATCACCAACACGCCAACAAGAATCCATGTAGGGAAAGATGGACATGAGGGGAGGGGGTTGGTGTTTTAGGTGGCCGATGGCAGCCATGTGTGGTGCGCACGAGTTGAGGAATGTGGCTGGGTGGCAGGGTGAAAGCTCTGCCGGTGCACAGGTGTGTGGGGAATATTGGGCGGCAGGGAGGGAGTTTAATTCCTCCCTGTAAAAACATGTGGGAATACAGGTGCATAAAGGGTGATCACAGGTGTTAGTTTCCAATTATGATGGTGAAGGTACAGTGCGGTGCTGCTTTTGTTTGTTTGTTGTTTTTGCAAATAAATGCGCATGAGCGCTTAAACTGCAGCATTCTGGTCAGTGCTTCATTCTGATCAATGCTTCATTCTGGTCAACACTTCATTCTGATCAACGCTTCATTCTGGTCAACGCTTCATTCCCAATGCTACCCAGTCACACTTCTTCTTCCGTCATTTTTCATGTTGCTTCCTAAAAACCATGTGTAAGCTAGTTTACTTACGTTTAAGTCATCAAAACCTCTCACTGTTTTAGATCATTTGATATCACTAATACATATCTTTTTTTTAGTTTTTTAAGACAAAACACAATTATGATTTAAATGGCCCTCAAATCTCGTAATAGCCTTTGTTTCAGGGGTATTCTATCAACACAGAAACCAAAGAGAGAGCTACAGAAAGAAGCATGGTATGAATTTGAAAGGGTCGATAAGCCTTATCAAACCCTGTAATGTCTGTCACCATGGAAATGTAATAGAACTGTTTGAGCCGATCTCTAATCTGGTTGAAGAAAGCTTTAGAGGGCTGTAACACACTTGAGAAAAGACAGATAGCCTGGCTAAATATAATAATAAACTGTCTGTGATATAGTGATTGCACCCTTTCCTTTAGAAAGATACTGCTCTAGGTTGACAGATTTACTCTAAACAAATCTAGAGTTTGGCTACATAGAAATAATAATAATAATAATAATAATAATATAATAATAATAATAATAATAATAATAATAATAATAATAATAATAATAAAAAATGTACAAGATGAATTGACAACATAGAAAAATGGGAAATGGTATTACTAAAGTGTTCCTTACGTAAAGAGAAATTTGGTCAATGTTACTAATTGCTTAAAGAAGAAATATTGTTTTAGTCACCCTATATAATTTGAAATATCTCAATTAATGGATTTTCCTTCCAGTTTAGAAATGATGAAGAAATGAAGAAATTATGAAGAAATTATGAAATCCACCTGTGTCAGATCCCAGGCCTCTGCATGTAAATATGTGGCAGGGCTGAGGCTCCTGCATGTAAATAATTAGGTGTAGGATTTTCCAGGGATGGTGTTAAAATTCACAAATTTGTTAATTGATACTAAGGAATCATATAATTTTGGTTCCTTATATCCAGCTATTAATTCCAAGCAATTAAATCTGTTTGGCCCCTGCCGCCTTCTACTGTAATTAGTGCTTTTCAGAAAGTTTTAATAAATCTTTCAGCAAGCTTGGTTCACAACTCCCCACCTTCTCACCTCCACCTGCAGCTAATGTTATTCACTCCAGAGAGCATATCTTTTACTTTTTTTTTTTTTACATGTATTAATTCATTTACAAAAGGACTGTTTTACTGGTCATATAATATATAACATTTAAAAATTTGATTAAATAAAAGCTAGAGGTGTTTTTCTCATGTTGGTTACCTTCCCAGTCTAGTTCACAGAGGTGCCCGTTTTTGCTTGACTCATGCACAGTCATAGCCAAAAACAACTTCTCACAGGTAGTGACTCAGCACAGTTGGCCAGTTCGACTGAGCTATCATGGCCTTGCTATACCGGCTGCGGAGCGAACCCGTCTCCATCGATGTGATTCACTTTACAAGACTAGTGAGAGTTCAATTTTTCTGTCTCTGTCCTTATACCAGATGAGCTATTATCTTGGAATCAAGCTGTAAAAAAGCTCATCTTTACCCTTGTTACAATTCAATGCCTTGTGAAAGAGAATGTGGGCATCTCACCGATCGTCCAGCAGCTTTCACTATGGGCTTTTTTCCAAATTGAAAATTGCCAGTCAGACGTGTTTCTGTGTTATCCTCTGCTTTTTATTGGAGGACGGGGGTGGGTCAGTTTGGTGATACAATAGTGAACTGACACTTTTACATTATTGTCCTACAATGGGTAACAGGAGCTATGATGCATCTGTTTGGTTTTCAATTAAGACAGCCACAGAAGCCATTCCTATTATTTTCATCAAATGTCTTTTTAAATAGACACGATTTTAACACCAGGTTTGACGAACACTGAATACAGTGATTAAAAGGTTTCCAAATCCATCTAGTAACGGCTGGTCACTTGCAATCGATTAAAGATATTGCTTCTTACTTCTTTATTTTCAATCTCGCTGTGTAAAATACACCAGAGACACATGTACTTAATGTTGCAGTTTTTTAACTTCAGCACCAATAACATCTTTTGTTTACATTTAAAACCACCCCAAAGCACAATGATCCTGGAACTGCTATGTGCTTAAACATAATACTTCCAGTTTCTTCACAGATAACAGCAGTTCCATTAGAAGGTGTAAGCTCAAATGCAAAGCCTTTTATGTTAAAATTGGTTACGCAGTGGCACAATAATTGTTGAGACCTTGAAACCAACATCTTTGTAACTAAGTGGTGGTGGCATCACCAAGGAAACTGTGATAAGTAATGTGCACAGCAGCCTGCTGTGACATTATACACATTTTCTGCTAAGAGAAAATTGGTCCTTAAACTTTAAAAGAGGTGGAACTGGAATAAAAGCAATTTTGACCACACACACAAAGCAAAGAGTAACCAATGTTAAGATTTGATAAAACTCCACAATGTTTCATTTGGCAATTATTTGTACAGCATTTTCCCAGTTTGATTTGCTATAGAAATTATTTGGAAGTATTCTAAGTTTCAGCCATGATGGGCTGACAGTAACGTTAGGTAGTCTGGTGTTTTATCCAAAACTTCACTGATTACTTACAACATGCCTCCATAACAATTTTAACGGTTTGACAATATGTCACATCAAACCAGTGTTATCCTAGTTGACCATTTGGTCTCACACCCTGTCGACAGTCTTATAGCCATTTACATAAAAGTTCTTGCTGGGTTGAACATACTACTGTATTGTAAAGTAAAGACTTTCTTTTTTTCACCAGTAACCTACTGAACTTTTAGGTTACCCGCTATTAACTCAGTTACTTCCCTTCAGTCATTTCATGTGTCTGCAAGGAACTGCTGATTTTTAATCAGGAGACAATTCTCTAACACTATTACAACAGTCCCATATCATCCAATATCACCTCTTTCATAGCATTATCTTATTAGATAAGGGTTAAACGGAAAGTGCACATTTTCGCAGAACACACATTTTCCATTCTTCAATGAGAAAGCAGTCTGTATTTTGATATGGCATATGCATCAATCACTTAGAAAAGCATGGTTCAACAGGATGCCAAAATTGTTGGCAAAGGCAAAAAACATCCATACATTTTTTAGCTGTTAAACCCAAGTGCCTATCTTTGATTACTGTTTGAAATCAACTGTGATGTAACTGTTAATGATATTCTATAAGCTTCAGGGTGAAAGGATATTAATGGCTGCTAAGCAAGTTAGTCAATAGTGGGGAAACAGCTGGTTAATGAGGAATAAGGTGTTAAAGGGTAGAGCCAATTTCACTCTCCTGATGAAATGACCATTTTTACCAATTTTACCAGGTTTGCTATTTTTTCCCCTGCATACATATTTATTCTACAAATATTTAATCATGATATATCAGCATTGTCCCATATACACTGCTATAAACCTTTACTTTAGAAAAAGCATAGCAAAGTGTAAGTGCAACTATTGTGAAAACATGGTAATGCATAGATAAGCATTGTAAAGAACAACCAGCGGTGGTAAAGCATATGAATAAACATGGGAAACCAGGGAACACTATGGTACACGCATAGTGTAACCATGGGTAAAGCATTGTAAGACTGTAATAAGGGGTATGTTGTTATAAGAAGAAACCTATTTCTGAAGCATGGACTCCATTTCTGTCACTAACAAAAACACACATCATAAAGCTTACAAGTCTCCCTGCAGTTTAAAATGTTTTAGTGGTTTCTGTTGGCTTTTTTGTAGCTTTTATTACAGGTCAAATAAAATATGTTATAAAACATTTTAAAAAAGCTGTGATAAAGAACAATTACTATGGCCGCCTGGAAAGAGCTGGTTTTGTCAAGGAAAAAGTTAATCTTTTGATCACACATGTCGTAACTTATAAAATCTACAGGACATCGTGTGTATATTTCTGACTACTGTTACTGACCTTCTTGAGGGTCTAAGCAAGGCTAGAGTCTGCTTTGATATTTTATTACCAGATTAACCTGACATATTACTCACAGAGAGCAGTGAGGCTTTCTACCAAGCTGTTCCTTCTAAGCAAAATATTTACCCTTTTGTCTATTGCTGATTTTCACCAGGAATTCATAACAGAAATCTGAAATAAATTCTACTGCATATTATTTGCAAATTGTAATCATTCACAACTGATTTGCCTTTTCAGAACCTAGCTGAACATGTGTGAAAAAATAATATTGAAAGTAAATGTTGAAAAAAAAAAACTACTGTTAAAATGGGAAACATCATTCCACCGTTAAAAAGACAAATTTCATAGGGGCCTCTCCAAAAAAATGGTATTCCATAAAAAAGTATTTCAAACCAAAATATATCCTATATTGGTCCAGTGCCATATCAGTGACACCACCATCCCTATAATATAGCAAATAGCAAGCGAATAGCACCACACATCATCTATCATTATCACATCATCCAGCAGCCTTTTGTTGTTGAGAAATAATAGTGTCAAATCTGAAAAGCTTTTTTTTTTTTTTTTTTTTTTGACAGGAACAGCCTATTACAGCCTCCAGGTGGTTACTACAAAACAGTTGCCTTTTCTGAAGATAATTCATAACTACTGCATTAGTGAACGATCCTTGGTCCTTGTTATTCCTTGTTGTAGGAGTTAAATAAGAATGACGATTTGTTAATCTAAACAATAAGATCTATATGTGTCTTAGTCTGTTACTGGCCATTAATACCGATCAAGGAAAATACAGTATGGCTAAAACCCTGCATATTCCCTGAAATAAAGCATTTTATGATTTTGCCACTTTCCAGAGTGGCGTTAGTACACCACAGTACAGTATAGACTTAGATTTTATCCAATAGTGTTTCCAATTAGCACTGGCCCAGGTAGTCTTGATCCATCTGATCACTAATAACTTCTTGAAGTATGCACACAGAGACAGCATGCAAACTCTCTGCAACATGATTTCAGGATGCGTCCTATAGCCTGGACGTCGCTGGTTCGAGTCTGGGCTGTTCCACAGCCGACCGTGGACAGGAGTTCCCAGGAGGCGGCGCTCAATTGGCTGAGTGTCGCCGGGGGGGGAGGGTTTAGGTTGGCCAGGGTGTCCTCGGATCACTGCGCACCAGCGACTCCTTTAGTCTGGCCGGGCGCCTGCAGGCTTGCCTGTAGCTGCCCAGGAGCTGCGCTGTCCTCCGACGCTGTAGCTCCTGGGTGGCTGCATGGTGAAACCTCAGTGTGTAAAGAAGCGGTCGGCTGATGTCACACGGTTCAGAGGACAGCGTGTGTTCGTCTTCGCCGCTCCCGAGTCAGTGCAGGGGTGGTAGCGGTGGACTGAGCCTAAATAATTGGGCACTTCAAATTGGAAAAAAATAACAAAAATAATTGGGAATGACTAAATTTAAAAAAAGAAAAAAAAAGTTAAAGCAAGCTGAAACTTATACAGTTGTATAACGTTAGGCCTGTTTTTATTAAACCTTTTAGGGCTAGTGACTGAACATTTTCCAATCACAAGACACAATCTCTGTGTTTAGTTTAGCAAATAGATTTTCAATCTGGCCCAGTGGAGAGCCGGCTTTATGGAAAAGAGGCCTGACGGTGACTGAGCCCCTAAGGCAGGTTGCCAAGAGTTACCGGCTCCCACAGGGAGAACACTGGAGGCGAGGGGAAAAGCATGGAAAACACAGGCACATGGTAAGTACTTTACTTTTTAACTTTACTAAACCAGTAGCATGCTTTCAAGTCATGCATGTGTGTGCTTGGGTGTGTGGGGGATATAGTAGTATATTCATGTTGTTTACACAGTTCATTTAGGTTTGTAGAAATGGACGTCAATGGATTTTAGTTTTTTAAATAATGGCAGATTACTGTTGTGTAAAATTGCCTGTCTAACACACTGTATTCACTGTATTCAACAGTCTTTACAAGTTGGAGGGTATGTCAAAGCCACACTTGCAGTTCTGAAATTGTTGCAGTGGCTGGGATAGAATTTAAACAGAAGAAACTACTAAAAACACAAAAATAAGCAAAACGGTTGCTAGGTTAAGTAAAGGTTATCAGAAGCTAAGAACTAAGTTACAGTTTTGTTATATTTAACAGTATCAATCTGAGGATTACAGTCCACATTTCTGCAAAAAAATGAGGCTGATAAATACACACACCAGAGGAGTCATTTTTCACCCCCAGGAGCAGCAGGGAATTGTACTAATTCCCTGCACATACTGAGAGGCCTCTAACGTCCGATATCTTGCCCTTTGGCTATGACAGAGATACAATCCAGCTCAGTCACATCCATCTCATGCTCTCCCTGCCCCACCGCACAGCCTTCCTTATTTACCTTCCCTACTGTGCATTACCCTAATGTGACATGAGGCCGGCAGTTTAACATGCTGCCAGTCACTCAACTCCATATACACTCTCTATTAATATACCCCAAAGCAATCCAATAACATAGCATAAATGTGGGTATAGTAGCAAAAGTCCCTCCCTAATTATTAATAATGTGATGGTACACTGTCCATTCCTACACCAGCCAGCCAAGGAAGCTCATCCCAAATTGAGAATCAACAACAACCACAGTGTCCTATACTCACTGTAAGGAACATCACAAATCGTGTCTGACTGACCACCACCAACATTATGCATTCCTATTGAACTATCTATCCCCCTTGAAGTGATGTAAAGCACTATCAACCATGCAAAACAGCACACTTCAAAGTGCTTACTTAAAACACAAAATGCAGTGAGTACACTGACCAATCTAGCCAGCCTATAATTGATTACTTCCGCTGGATGTCTCAATCACTTTCATGACAGGACATTGAGATGTAAGGGGAGAGGTAAATATTAGCGCTTGGTTACGTTTGTAGCTTGCTAATGTTTACAAAAGCCCTCTTTAGAAAAATCATCAGAATTCTCCATCATACAGATGCAGCTTATGTATTTTTCTCCTTCATCACTTAAATCCCAAAACAATTTATCTTGAAGCTCTCGCAGAAAGCTAAGGTGATCCTTCGCATGCTGGCTTGTCAGATCTCATTCTGTGAAGATTACGTTGTTGTTGTTTTTTCTTTTCTTTTCTTGTACTCCAGACTCCTTTCTCGTTCAAAGCCATATTCTCATTCTGCTGCTCTGTTCCCATTTATTTATGCAGATTTCTCATTGGAAGTCAAAAGCCAGCTTAGTAACTTTGTGATTTAGACTTCCAAGTAATACTTTTTTTATTGGCAGGTGAGAGATTTGACTAGACCTTCTCTTCTCCTCCTTTTCCCCTCCTAAATGACGATGTAAACAGCCTATGCGATTGAGATGTTTGGTAGCTACACTTTGTTGATACTGTCAGACATTGTAACAAGCAGTCAATATTTCATGACCCGTTAATTGCATCAACCTAGGGACCTGACAGTGCCATGTTCATGAACATTAAGTAGTTCCAGACATCCGTCCCTGCTTTGACTACTTTGAGTTCAGACAGACGCTGCCCATTTTGTTCTAAAACCTCAGGAAGAGGTGCCGGCAATGTGCACGGTTTATCTAAACTTCACCCCTCCAAGAGAATAATGAGAACTCTTCCAAAGACCTGTCAGAGACTGCAAATGTGAGATCCTGGATGATTGGAAGCAGTAATATACTTCAGACACAATAGATATAATTATTTAAATCCTCAGATTTAGAAGTAATAGAATCCATCAAAAAATATTTAATAAGGAATATACAGTGCTGTTTGACGTTTGTAAATCATGCATAATCTATTTTGGCAGAGCAAGTTGTTAATAATGTGTGTATATATTTACAGCTATGGCCAAAAGTTTTGCATCACCGTATACAATTAACTAATTTATGCTTCATAAAGTTGAATGAAATCTGCTGAATAATGTTACATTAACATATTGAATTACAGATAAAACATAATCCCTTAATTAATTGATTTAATATAAAACATGTACACATTTATTCCAATTCAATAAAAATATAAACAGAATATTGAAAGGCCTAAAACACCTTATTGTATGATGTATGATAACCTGCTATTTAATTTGTTATGTGGCTACATAAATATTTAACTTCCCACCTGGTTAATTAATTCCAGACAATATGTTACACTGAGATTTTATATTCATGTCTTCCATTTAACAAAATATTTTAATGTCAGGTTGTCATCACCTAACATGCTCACTTTAATGTGACATGTTAATTAGCTGTCTCAGATTTCTGTGGGTCTAAGACTACATTAAGAATCGTATTGTGCCTAAAGAATTCACTAACAAAATATATTCCATTCTTGTCAACACCCAGTAAATTTGATTTTGGTCATACTTTGGTAAGGAGTATTTAAACAAGAATGAGTGTAAAAACAAACAACTGAAAAAAAAGTCTCACAATTGGTGGCGTTGGGCCTACGCCAAAAACAGCGGCTTTGACAAGAGTATACGTTGATTACAACATAACCAGGATTAGAAAACATCCTCCTGGAAACTGTCTCTTATTTAGTATTACGGTATAGATCAGCTTTAGCTTTTGAACTCAACTTCCCAAATGGAACATCTGCATATGTATTCTATTCCACTAAGAAATTGTTTGTGAATTCCTCTCAATCGTATCTTGACAGCCTTCCCCATGACAGAACCATCCACAGAGATAAAGCTATACTGAGTTTGATAAAATATATTCATTTCATTTCTATTGCAGTCCTACCAAAACAGTCCTACCTTTTAGTAATGTGTACAATATGAGCTAACAGACCGCAATGAAGCACAGGTGACTTCTTGTTCTTGTTCATGTACAGTACAGATATAAACAAGCAAAGCATTCTGAGAAAATTGTGGTCTATCTAAATCACGAGATGACACAGCAAATTCAGTGGGAAGAAACTGATCAGACCAGCAAATAAAAACAGCTAATTTCTGCAAAAAGATAAAGTCTCGCATTGAAATACAGTACATTTAGCACTATATCAAGCACCGTGCCTAACGTTGGTACCGGGGGCATTTTCCACGGAACCCATTGTAGCTGTACTATTTAAAAATGTAAAGGTTTGTATGTGACAAAAAGCATCAGTAATACCAATAAAGGTAAAAAAAATCAACATTTTTTGTTTTGTATTTATTATTCTAAAACAGTTCTTGGTAAATACATTGTTTTCAGTTATGTACTACTGTCTGCTATAGATATAATAACAATGAAAAAATTATTAGTGTGCAGAGGAGCCATTATACGCATATCGTCATACTTGTAAAGATATTATACCGTTTTAGTATGCCAAACTTGTGTGTATGGTGGAATATTGGCATAAGCAGAAGTGAATGGAGCGAGGCTGAAAGCTGAGATTCATTTAAGAGCTACAAGTGTGATTTCCATTACATGAGAGTAGGTGTTAAAACATCAACTGATATTCGACTCCAACTAAGCACCAACTAAGACATAGCTTATTTTACTGTAAACTAATTTGATCCATCTGCGTTTCCTTCCATCTGATGATGTAGATATCCTTCTGTCTGGTGTTGATGACTGAAGTGTAATGCTGGCTCCAGAGGTCAGCGTATTTTGCCTCCCTGGCGCATCAGTACACACAACAGATGCAATGCTGGCTCCAGGGATCAAACACAGTGCGGTCTCCCAGCGCATCAGCAACTGAGTAGGGTACTTCTCTGAGGTTTTCAAGTGCGCAGCGTCCATCCTTTTTGCGTCGTCGACTAGCCCAAGACACTTTAAGAGGGCTTGACAGCATAGGCGGCGGAAGGCCAGGGCTAACGGGGATCAGTCCCCCCAAACGTACAGTAACTATTAAAAATAAAAAAACATTAACAAACTTTTCTAAATCCTTACCACAACAATTACTTTAAACCCCATAACAAACTTGCAAGGTGCTCAAAATCCCTGTAGCCTCGCAGAGTGAAGAGGCTTCCTTTACTGTGGATTGGGGCGGGACGCGGGTGATGTGTCTCATGATTTTTGACATAATAAAATAAAGTTTGCTGCAGTTTGAGATTGGTTTATGCCCTGTGCACAGTACAGTATTGCGAGCGTGCAAAGTGGTGAAAATGTCACCCGACATAAGGAATTTTTTTAAACGAAAATAGTCAAGTTGTACCACAGATGTAGACAATGAGGAAATTCAGCTGAAGCTAACTTCACAAACCGCCGGCTAGGAAAACACTGCAGAATTGCCGCCGAAGTACACACCGCAGATAAAAATGTAAGTAGTGCTGCTGCTGCTGCTGGTGGTTTTTCAATTGATTTAAAATTAGGGGACCAATCCAGTAGGCCTGTACTGGTGAAGTTGGGTACCTATCCCAAAAGTTCTTTAGTCAAGCAAAATCGATTATTCTCATTGCCTTTGTTTGATCGATATCCTTTTATTGAATACAGTGTACGTGCCGATGCTGTATTCTGTTATCCCTGTAGAACTGTTCACTGCTCTTCTGAATACAAGGATAACACTTTCACGGAGAAGGGGGTTCAAGATTGGAAAAAGATCAATGAAAAGAAAAACTGTCATTCTGCCTGCAAGGTTCACTTGGAGTGTAGGAGTACATGGAAAAATTACCAGGCCACAAGTAAATCGAGCTCAGTTGTGTGTCACTTGTCAAGCATTACGATGGGGTAAGCGTTATGTCCAGAAACACAAACGGAGTCCAGTAGAAAATAAGGGGTAAATAAACCACCCAACGGCCATCTACACCCACTGCATGGCACACAAACTGAATCTTGTTCTTGTAAATGCTTGTAAGGTAATCAGAACCGTGTCAGAGAAGAGGCTTAGACTTGTGTATAGCTTACGTCTCGTGTGTAGTGCCAGACCAGCTGCTGTTTATTGTGTTGCTGTGAACAGAATCTGAGTGACAATCGATTTAATACAAAATTGAATTTTTATGATTAACAAGCACATTGTCTAATTTTTACTATAAACCCGCTACAGTATTATGAATATTACAATAAATGCATTTCACTTAAGTAGACGCATATAATTTGTATTAGCAAAAGAATAGCGCAGCTGCAGCCAGTGTCTAAGCTATTAAGTTTTAATCAGCCCCCCAAATAATATTTTTTCCCGTTGTCTATGTTTGGTGAACGGTGAACATGCAAAGATGTTCACCGTCCTAGAATTGTATTCTATACTGCTTTATTACTAAATTTAGTACATTTATTAAATTAGTAAATTTAGTAAATTGTAGTTTCAATAGTGATGCAGTATTCACTAAAATACATGATGTGATACTGTAAACTGGTGTATGTTAATTGTTGTCTCTTACTGTCTATTCATCTCTAAAATCACACACATTTCCTCCATCCCACCAACTTAAATAACTGTAAACTCAGTGAAGATCTGGGATCAATAAGCAACTAACAACCAAAAGAGCAAGATGTGCCGAATAGCCTCCTCTCGTTTGTAAACTTTCTTATGTTCTTATGTTCTTATTTGTATATGTAGGTTGAAATTATTTTCATTTTATAATTAACATCAACTCAAATATTTAATTTGTTAATTAGGATAATTGAAGTAACAAACAAAAATAACCAACAAGTTACAAGTAGGTTCAAATGCGTTAAAGCAGCACTTGGAAGCGCAACCGGCACTCACAAAGCAATGGGACAAGACTGAAAAGGGTGATGAAAAAAACCCTCAGTGACACCCCTGGGAGGCAGCCTCTTTTGGTGTCCTTTAATGACAAGGTTACCTTGGTCACATTCACATGAACACAGTATAACATGTACACAGCTGGCCTATGACACACAGCACCATATCGTATATCTCTCTCTTTCCAAAACTTGCAAGCTCAAAAAAAAAAATCATACCTTGCAAGGTTCCCCTTCAACATGTAGTATGGCAACCAACTGCTATCTCCACACAGTAGCTAACCGAAAATCTAATATGTGCCTATCACAATCTACTTATTTTACAGTATCTGCATTCACTGTCTCTGACATTATCTAATGGAAAGAGATAGACAAGGAGACTAAATGCCTCTTTGAACCCACCTTCAGGATCCAGCAGTTTCTCGATGCCTAGGTGTTGTTTGGCTGTGCTGAATGCATGGTCCAGTTTTTCAATCGCTGACTGATACTTCAGTACGCTGCTCCACTCAAAGAGGTCAGGCCTGGGAGAGGAAACGTGATTATTAATTTAATCTAGTCTCTCTGGATTGCAATCATTTCTAAAAAGAAAAGGCCCAGGGAGTACAACTTTATAGAATCCAGGCAATATCATAAACTCTTGAATTTTACTGCGATGCACTCCAGAATGATTTCTTATGCACGTCAAAGTATCCATAGTTTTTTTTTTCCTCGTTTGTTTTTATAAGTGCTGTTGTAAAATGCACAATTCTTTTTAAATAGACCTACAGGTATTTACTGTAAAAGTAAGTCAATATAAACCAAACAGCATAAGATCCTCTTTTAGTTTTCAGTTTTTCTTTCTGAGCGATCATAGTGGAGCACGTAGGTGACATTCATAATAAGCTCATTCTTCTGGAATGCGGTGAGAATTTGGACTGTTTGGCCGACAGATTGACATGAGTAGTAAGGTTTCAGGAGAGGAGAGCAGGTGAGGGGTGTCACTAAAGCTTGAGAATGAGTCAACAAAGGCTTCTATTGAACAATCGAGTAAGCTACTGTGGTATGTGAGTGCTAAGGAAACATATTATAGTAATACCACTGAACATGGGTCAATGGCACTGGAAGCTTTACTTTACTGACAGATGACAAGCCTTCATTGATGGTCAATTTCTCTTTCTGTTAATGTAAAAGTAGTTTTTTTGTATTACAATTATGGTTACTAAATGGAACATTAAATACTGACTTATACAAGGTGCAGTGTTGGGGAAATGTACAGCATGGTAAGAATCGTAATGTAGGGACATTTGGGCCAGTTTACATAACATAGTGAAATACAAAGCCGTTGTCTGGGTTAAGACTGTTGATAATGTTGCTCCTAAAATACAATTTTAAAGCCAATATATTTTTTAACTAATATGTACAATATATTAATCCAATCAACATATTCCAATGCTACAGTTTACCCAAGAAAAAGTGATTTATTAATACTGCCTTCCCTAGCATGCAGTAAAAACTGACAGTGGCATTATTTCCTTGCAGGCCTGCCAAGTGCTTGAATGGCAGAGCACTGAACTATTTAAGCTGCTGTCAGAAACTCTACCAGTCCCACAGGTCAAATGCGCTTTGAAAGATATTACTAGGCACTGTATTTTATACAAAAAATAAGCAATAGTAGCAAAAGTAAGCAATATTTACATGTAGAAACAACAACAGTTGGACTTATGCATCAATAAATTATGTGTGATGGCTTGTGGAAGCAGACAACACACTTTTTTTTCTGTCCAAGTCAATTTAGATTTTGTTGGCAAGTGGAATCTCTTTATTTGCAATTGGATTAGATAGAAACAGGTTTAAAATGGCGATGTGGTAGTTTACAGAGATATTATTCTGAATTTTTAGGAATTTAGGGTTTAGGAATTCCTGAATGACAGTAAGTATCTTTTAACATGTTTAAATGTATACATTTATGCCACTTTTATTGTTCTCTTTCATATAGCAAATCCATATGCACAATTGCATTTGGTCTGTCGCCCTGTCTGTCATACTTTAAATAGTGAACACAATAATTGCCTTCAACTTGAAGGACTCCTTCTCACTTGTATCTCAAATCCTTGTAGACCTTTCAGATTGCAGATGGATGAAAGCCGATAAAACTGGTGTTTTTATATATAAAAAAATGCTGAACCATCAGATTAATGAATCCCGAGATTATTCATGCTGGTTTGCATTGGTTACTATGGCACACGAGGGGCTATATCACTCTAAGTGCCTTGGCTTAGAAAGGTTAGTTTTTACCGTAAATTAGACAACCTGGCAAAGGGTGAAGAACATTCTACATTTCTACCTACTGCACTTGCCATGTTAAATCAGGTATTGTGCGGCTTAAATGCTCTTTTTTACAACAGCAATTGTGGTAAAAAAAAAAAAAAAAAAAAGATAACAAAAATAAAACAAACACACAAACACATGTATGATTCCAGCGGGTATAATTAAAAAAAAAGATAACAAAAATAAAACAAACACACAAACACATGTATGATTCCAGCGGGTATAATTCTTCCCTTAATGCTACCACTGATCATCATTGCCCCAATAATGAGGCTACAGCAGAATGTGACTGACAATTCAACAGTATTTGATAATAGGCAAGTACAGATACAGTTTTACGAGAAACCTTTTAATTTACATATCCCACACAGACATCCCATAAGATACAGTCAAAAATGCAGTCAATTTATTGATTTGCAATGTAAATACAAACAAGAACACACTCAAATAAATACACCATTGAACCATGTTAAAGGCTTATCAAGACAAAGACATCCAAAAGGAACGACTCCAGTTTAACTAAGTTACTTTGAAATTGATGATGTGGTTATTAAAAAGCAGATTTCAATCAGTAATAGCTCCTTTTCATACACAAAACTTTAACTCATGCTTTAGCTAACTCTTCTTGTCCAATCCTTTGTTGTAATGTCTGAAAAGAGTTGGTTATTAATTAAACTGTATAACTCAGTAGAAATACTGAACACTAATAATAATATTTAAATATTAACTCCCTCACAGAACATCTGTGATTGAAGCTTGACATGTGAATGACTCCTGAACAAATTACCTTTATATTACTTCCACTGTCTGGGGAACAATATGGGATTTATTAATGCTGCCATTTTTTCCCTTATGAAGGCTGCATTTCTTAACAATTCTCTTGACAATGGAGTAATATATTGTAACCCCTCAACGTTTATACAAGGACATTGTACTGAGCATTGCCATTAACAGCACCAGTGGCACCAATGTCGCATAATAAGTTGTGAAGCAGCTAATTATGCAGATGGACAGATGTTTTCTTTATGATGCTGGATGATTTATTAAACTAGCATTACTGACTGCTTAAAAATGCTCAAGCCAATCACATTTCTTGAAGAAAATAGTGCCAAGTACAGTGGCTTGAGAAAGTATTCACCCCCCTTGGCATTTTTCCTATTTTGTTGCCTTACAACCTGGAATTAAAATGGATTTTTGGGGGGTTTGTATCATTGGATTTACACAACATGCCTACCACTTTGAAGATGCAAAATATGTTTTATTGTGAAACAAACAAGAAATAAGACAAAAAAACAGAAAACTTGAGCGTGCATAACTATTCACCCCCCCCCCAAAGTCAAAACTTTGTACAGCCACCTTTTTCAGCAATTACAGCTGCAAGTCTCTTGGGGTATGTATCTATAAGCTTGGCACATCTAGCCACTGGGATTTTTGCCCATTCTTCAAGGCAAAACTGCTCCAGCTCCTTCAAGTTGGATGGGTTCCGCTGGTGTACAGCAATCTTTAAGTCATACCACAGATTCTCAATTGGATTGAGGTCTGCGCTTTGACTAGGCCATTCCAAGACATTTAAATGTTTCCCCTTAAACCACTCGAGTGCTGCTTTAGCAGTATGCTTAGGGTCATTGTCCTGCTGGAAGGTGAACCTCTGTCCCAGTCTCAAATCTCTGGAAGACTGAAACAGGTTTCCCTCAAGAATTTCCCTGTATTTAGCACCATCCATCATTCCTTCAATTCTGACCAGTTTCCCAGTCCCTGCCGATGAAAAACATCCCCACAGCATGATGCTGCCACCACCATGCTGGGATGATGTTCTCGGGGTGATGAGAGGTGTTGGGTTTGTACCAGACATAGCATTTCCCTTGATGGCCAAAAAGCTCAATTTTAGTCTCATCTGACCAGAGTACCTTCTTCCATATGTTTGGGGAGTCTCCCACATGCCTTTTGGTGAATACCAAACATGTTTGCTTATTTTTTTCTTTAAGCAATGGCTTTTTTCTGGCCACTCTTCCGTAAAGCCCAGCTCTGTGGAGTGTACGGCTTAAAGTGGTCCTATGGACAGATACTCCAATCACCGCTGTGGAGCTTTGCAGCTCCTTCAGGGTTATCTTTGGTCTCTTTGTTGCCTCTCTGATTAATGCCCTCCTTGCCTGGTCCGTGAGTTTTGGTGGCCCTCTCTTGCCAGGTTTGTTGTGGTGTCATATTCTTTCCATTTTTTAATAATGGCTTAAATGGTGCTCCGTGGGATGTTCAAAGTTTTGGATATTTTTTTATAACCCAACCCTGATCTGTACTTCTCCACAACTTTGTCCCTGACCTGTTTGGAGAGCTCCTTGGTCTTCATGGTGCCGCTTGCTTGGTGGTGTCCCTTGCTTAGTGGTGTTGCAGACTCTGGGGCCTTTCAGAACAGGTGTATATATACTGAGATCATGTGACACTTTTATTTAACTAATTATGTGACTTCTGAAGGTAATTGGTTGCACCAGATCTTATTTAGAGGCTTAATAGCAAAGGGGGTGAATACATATGCACGCACCACTTTCCCGTTATTTAGTTTTTAGAATTTTTTTAAACAAGTTATTTTTTTCATTTCACTTCACCAATTTGGACTATTTTGTGTATATCCATTACATGAAATCCAAATAAAATCCATTTTAATTCCAGGTTGTAAGGCAACAAAATAGGAAAAATGCCAAGGGGGGTCAATACTTTCGCAAGCCACTGTAAATTGACAGGCCTCTGTGAATATATTATGGATATATCTTCGCTTGAAGACCAGCACGTTAGCACAATTAAGACTGGAAAATACAAATTATGCACCAGAATATCTTGCTTTATAAAAATAGACATAGATACACGTATTTCCCAAACCTATGGTCCAGGGAAACTCTGCATAGTTGAGGTATGTCAAAATATATTTGTAAAGTATATGTAAAGTATATAAGTCTAGAATCACTGGGGGGCAAAATATAGCCTTTTTGAAGGGCAACTTGTTATGGGTATAACAGATTACATATATCTTAACTCATGTAATCTTTTTGTTGTTTAGAATCACTTTGTAGATATTTTTCTTTGTTTCCTTGATCACATTCTGACTTTTTTTTTTTTTTTTTTTTTTTAAGTTAAAAGCCTCCATAAAGCCCTCAATCATGTCTTCTCTCTAAGTACAGCTGGTACAGACTGTAACCATTAACTTGCAACCCTTTGCCTCAGTGGATTTCTTATATCCACTGAAGTGCAGTGTACTGCAGAGGCACAGGTTTATACTTATCATCTGCACTTAGAGAGAAGACTTATTTTACTGTTACATTGAGCCAAAGGGGTGCTTTCCTTTTTTAGTTTTAATTATATCACTAGGATGTGATGAATGAAATAGAAAATGATATAGAAAAGGAACCCTAACAAGAAGAATACTAAATACGGTATTTCATGCTCATACCAGGTTGCTTTTCTCTAAATGTGACTGGCTATATATATTTCAGGATCCCAAGTCGTAACCCCATTGTGATCACACTAGTGGCTGGTTTATTGTTCATTGCCTGAGTTACAAAGATGAAAACTATTTTTTCAGCCTTGGATTGCCATTTACTGAATACCACCCATCTATATTTACACATTTCTGTTTTCATGAAGCTGATGTGAACCATCACTTAAGGTTGCGAGATCAATGTTATAAAATAAATAAATCCTACCTGTGACTATGGATAAGTGCATTGAAGGCCAGACCATTAGACCAGCTGTTGGTGAAATTGACAACATTGACTTCCTGGTAGTCCTGGGTTGACTGGCGCACCCAGCTTAGCAGGATCTTCTCGCTGTTTGTCTGTTGCAAACCAGCCATGATGTTTTTCATTACATCCTTTACCTGTGTGAGACAGAAATAATGTTTTTTTACACCACAAAAAATAGGCAGTAATAACAATCTTGTGGCTTTGTGATTATGAATCAAAACCTACTTATATGTGAGAAATGTTGAGGGACAAATCTCACTGTACTGAAAATTTGGAACAACCATTCAATTCCATTTAAAATACAAAATGTGACAGAAATCCACTGAGAGAAGAAGAACATAATATGCTGTACTACATACTTTCCCTTACATTTAATTACATCAGGTTACCTCTGATAAATTGGAAACCATCGGATGCATTCATCACATTCAGTGAAGCTTTGAAGGTATGACCAGCAATAACGAATTTGGATAAACAGGATTACTTATAACTATCAGTCAATGGATTTATCTCAGTATCCTTCTAAATTACTTTTGACCCCAATGCATCCCCAACAGTTAGACATATTTGGATGTTAAATAAGCTTGCAAGCATCACAAACAGCCTTTTGATGTATTTTAATGTATTGCATAAATAACCTAATTCCACTAGAGTTGTTTATCAATTTAATGCAATGCAATTTTAAAGTTCCAGCACACCTAATGTAACTGTGAAAGTGGCATAAATATTAAAATATATGAAAGGAAAACAGTCCCTGCATACTTTCTCACTGCAAATCAATGATTTGGATGACAAAAAATATGTCTTATCAAATATGAGGAGTCATATTCTTCAACTTGATTAGTTTTATTTATTTATTTATTATTATTATTATTATTATTATTATTATTATTATTATTATTATTATTATTATTATTATTACAAAAAAGGAGGAAACACAACCCACTTGACAGTAAATCTGTAAATCTATTTCCCATGATTTATCCTCAAACCCACAGTAATGATCCTTTAGTAATCGGTTACTGTGCATAGGCAATGTATATAATTTTTCAGTGCCACCAACTGGGCTGTACACTGCTAAATATATAAAGAAATTCCTGAGATGTATCAGGAGTAACATGGTTAACAATCAGGACAAATAATAAAAGTACCTGTCTATGACATGTATGTTATAGAATAAAACCGTAGAACTAGGCTTTGTATGGTAAAGCATTTGATAATACTAATATAAATGTGATCTGTTTTTGTACCCGTGTGTACTGGCTTCTGGTCTGGATTAACATCAAACCAGCCTGCCCGCACACAGCCTGATTCCAACCCTGATTCCTACCACTTTCAAACGTAACTTTAACAACATCACGACACGCCCCTCACCTGCCAGTGGAGGATAATGCTCCAGATCAAACCCAAGGTAAGTTTATGATTTCCATCCACTATGTCAGCACCTCCAATGTTTACCAGCTCAACCTGTTGGCAAAAAACAACAGGAATCCAGTTAATAAAAGTCAAAGTTTAAAAATAGAAGTTATCTTCTGAAGCATGCAAATATAACAAGCAGTACTGTGTCCTCTGTCAATGAGATGAGATGAGTTGAAAAGCTCTATAATCAGGAATACAGACGACCCGGCTGTTTTGCATAGTGGTTAAGGCGCTTGTTTCCGGTGTGCAGGGTCGGGTTAGGGATAGGGTTTCATTACTTTTTTTTCTGAAAGGAATGCAAAACTAGCAATGAACACATGAGGTATTTTAAAGAGAATTAGTCTCTCCAAAGTGTTTTATTTCGCCAGGAAGGTTCTCTGCAAGCCAGAGGGGGCCCCCTGAGCAAATCTATCCTAACTCTTTTTAGTTTTCCCATTCTCTCACCTCTAGGTTCCCCTGTGATGGACGGCCCTCCGCGAGCCAAAGGGAAACCTGTACTCTTTCCTAAGTCACAAAGCACTTCTCTCTTTATTCTTAATTTCTGAGATTCTTCCTTCACACAGCCCTTGTTCCTGTCCCATAAACCAATTATTGAGTAGCAATCAATAACAACCTGGCAGTGTTATTTAATATGGAACCTGTCGTGATTAAACTAAGTAAAACTCATACTTCATAAGCGGTTATTTGTCTTGCCTTCCTTTTTTCCTTTTGATATGAAATTTAAAAAAAAAAAAAAACTTTCCTTCGATTCCTGAGAAATGCGTCATCTCTGCAGTGAATTTTGGGATTGTAGTCCTGGGCGATGCGTTATTTCTGACTAAACTCGACAATCAAATATACGTACCAGTTTCCACAGCGTTTTGAAATCAGCACATTAATACATAGGTGTGTTTTGATGTATTTACAGTAATACCTTCTCAGAAAAACTTCTTAAAGGCAGCTACTCAAAAATTACGAGTATCAGCAAACCCCTAATGGATTTTCAAAGTGATTCTAAACAAGCTATTTGGAATACATCCACATATGTCTGGTAGACTTGAGTGAGTGGCTAAACAACCAACTCATGGCTGGAGAAGGGATAGGGAACAGCTTGCGCTGAATGTCACATAAAACCACAAACAGAAAAGACAGACCACCAGACCAGTGTAATGAAAGCTGGATCACAACCAAAAAAAAATCCTGAACCAAATCTGAAGACTCAGAACCAGCCTTTAGTCGTAGACTGAACATTTTTAGGGTTACTTAACTTATCCTGACAGTTTCCACGTACTTACCATCCATAACCTTCAAATACTCAACAGAGCTGAGCTTAGTACTTCTCTTACTTACGTTATTTTTCTGCAGGACTTGCAATGCTCGGTTGACATTGTTGAGCGCATGAACTCTTGTGAAGCCCTTTTCTTTTGCCTGAAAGCAAAAATAAAGCAGAAAATATCTTGTAAAATGTCAGAATATCTGTTTTGTAGAAAATGTTGGTTACTGTAAAACTTCAGATAATCGCCGATCTCCAATACTCGCCGGCTCTAATAAGCACCGGGGCTGCTAGGAACTATGATCATAGACGCTGGGTCTGTTTTAAACGCCGGGTTATGAATAATAATATAATGCGCATCATACTGAATGTTCCAGCCAATACCCACACATGGCTGTACAGCTATCTTACCGATTTGTTTTTCAGCAACAATGAAGAGACCCTGAGGCTCAGGATAAACGATAAGAAAACTGAATTTAATTTATTTTAAAAGGTACACGTAATGCATACCGTTTTTTTACGACGTTATTGATTTTAAACCCAGTTGTGAAGCTTTTTTGAGCGTGCTGAAAGTAAGTACAATACAAACTACTACTACAATACAATACAATACTACTTTTTTGTAGTTTTTTTTTTGTATTAACAGTATTTCGTGCATTTGAGTCTTGCAATGAATTTTAGTATTTTGCTCCTTTTCCAGTGTTCTTATTTATCAATGTACATGTTATAAAAACAAATGAGTTTTAGTTTTGTGATAAAACTAGTACTTGTATTGATTTAATCTTGAAAGAGTCTGAAGCATTTCTGAGTGTGTTGTGGGCCAGCTGTATGAATTTATTTTTTGTTAACACAGCATAGCATGCGGTTGTTTTGCAATGAAGATTCGTTGCTGGTTCATTTTTCATAAACATGATACTTATTGCTTTTGTTAATTTTAAAACCATGCTTGTTTTTTTTTTTTTTTTATTGTGCTGCAAGCCTACCTTAATACACACTTGTGTTCTGATATGTACAGGGCTGTTTAATGGATTTTACTGTCTTTATTATTATTACAATACAAACTGTTATTATTACCCACTGACACAACCTTTAACGCTGTTGCTGGAATGTTGTAATTTACTTGTCGTTTCTATAAGGCTGTGTGCAGGCAGCTTTTTTATGATTGCATCTGAAGTATTTGCAGATGTTAGTGATCTTACATAATAAACGCAGTCTTAACTAGTCACCGGTCTCCAATAGGCGCCAAGGCTACTGGCAAATATTGTAAATAAATGCTGGGCCGTTTATTTAAAGTTTTATGGTAATATGTTTTTTTCACAGAACACAGAACAGTACAAAGTTCAAATAAGGCTTCTTTCAAACCAGCCTCAATTCCAGCCTTATTTCAGCCTCAATGTTTTGTTAAAACAAGCCTGGAGGGTATTTGCATATGCAATCATGTTGCCTGACACTGTGTGGAGTTTTGTGTAGTGAGTTTCAGTAATTGTATGTGAATTCCTTGAGCAGTATCACAATTCAGCCTAGTCCAAAGACCAGTTATAAATACTTCCTTCCATGTAATTTAAATTGCATATGCCTTACTTTCAGCCCACTCTAATTACTTATTTGGCTTCTATATTCCAAAGTGTGTATGCTGAAAACAAAACAAAAAATAAAGGGATTTTTTACCTCTCAAAACAGGAAACAACTTTGATGACTGTAAATTAAGTAACAACTTCAACGTCTTTCTTTTATCAGCCTATCATCTGCTTACTCCAGTTTTCTGTATATCATAAGTCTTCGAGCCATTAAGGAAACAACATGTGAGTTAAATAAACAAAACAAATGAGAAATGTCTATACATGTTCTAAAAGCAATCAAACAATTCATTGAAATCTGCAAGAGGGGAGCGAAAATTAAGTTCATAGTGATCTGTTCTAATGTTTTTTTTTTTTATAAGAAAGCATTAGATTTGTCTGAATCACTTCGCAGAGGCAGTAGACATGAAACAGAGTGATGACTCACTAGTTCATGGCCTGCTAGGCTTTCCAAGAGCTCCAGAAGTCGTCTCCCATCCCGAAGATCAGTGAAGAGGTCTTCGATCTGAGATTTCCCAGCCTGCACAAAGAGACAGAGAGTAAATGATTACTGTAGCAGGGTACAACAATACACTCATGTCCCATTGGCGGTGAATCCCAATTCATTACCTCTGCATCTCTAGGAAACTACTCTTAGAGGAAGTGTAACAGGGAGAGATCTGTGCTGACTCTGCTGGCGTGTTCACGGGCTGCAGGAAGAGGGCGGCAGTCGCCCAACAACCGCCTGTGAGTCATGGCAGTGACACGGGGAGGTGGGAAAGTGTGAGTGTGGACTTTCCCCCTCTCTGAATGGCCGAGAGGCGGGTCTTGGGTGATTGTCGGTCCTATAAAATAACGCTCTGTTGTTTCCTCAGGTCTGCCCACTTAGACGCGCTAAGGGTGCGGACACTTGGATTCGGGACCGGGAATCAGCGAGACAGAGAGAGAGAGCGGGGAACCCTTGGGCAGACCCCGGACGTATTGTCAAAGAGCAGGCTAGATAGCCGACAGAGTAGGACGGTGATCCGGGTCGTGCGGGTAGCGGCGACCGGGATAACGCTGCCGAGTGCAGCACCTTTTATTTGTAGTTTTATTACTGTTTTATTTTCCCTTGTTCTTTTCGCCTTCTGTTTTCATTATTATTTCTTTGAGCACCTGCGAGTGCGTTTGCGGTTCGTGTACCAGCTGTGGTATTTCCGTGGTGCTGTCTATCATCGTTGATAGGCAGCCCACGGTCAACAGTGCCCTCTGCCGGAGAGAAAGAAAAAAAAAAAAAAAAATAACTTGTCTAAAATAAAACTGGGCACCTGTGTGGTGTTTCCCGAATACACCTGTCTGTCTCCTGGTCAGTGAATTACCCACACCCCTTTCACACGTGGTGTCAGAAGTGGGATTCACTGGCACTGCCCCAAGCAGTGCAGCTAGAGAAGGAGCAGACTAGCGATGGATGCGACTCAGTTTGCCGCAATGATGGACCTCCTGCGCCAGACGCTCACCGCGGCAGTGCAGGGGGCGGCTAGACCCGCAGCTCCAGACCACTCCATCCAGAGACCCACCAAAATGACGGCCGAGGATCGACCTGACGCCTACTTGGAGGTGTTCGAGGCTATGGCGATCTCGGCCGGATGGCCCCAAGCCCAGTGGGCTAGCTATGTGTTGCCCCAACTCACTGGGGAGGCTCAAGCAGCTGCGAGGACGCTGTCCCCGGAGCACATGTTGGATTACCCTCGGCTGAAGGCAGCCATCCTAAACCGTGTGGGGGCCACACCGGAGGGCTACCGGAAGAAATTCCGGGAGGAGCAGTTTGCGGCAGGGGAACACCCACGAGCCATCGCCCACCGGCTGAAGGATTACGCCCTGGGTTGGTTGAATCCTGACCTAAACACCAAAGCCAGGGTGGTGGAAATGATCGTGGTGGAGCGCTTCCTGGAGTGTCTAGCCTCGGGACCTCGGCTGTGGGTCCAGCGGCAGGCGCCAGACACGCTGGACCGGGCGGTCGAACTTGCCGAGCAGTACCAGGCAGCGGAGCCAACGCCTGCGAAACTGCCCGGGAGGAGTGTGGCTGCTGGATCGTCCCATCAACTGGCCCCGGAAAGGGCGAAGGGACTGGGGGGAAGGGGTAGTCCAGGATTTGGTCGGGGGGTGTCGGCGGGAGCTCCCGGCCCGGGTACTGGGGCAGGGTGGGGATACCCACGGGCTGCTGCAGTGTCGGACCGGGGTCTCGCGCGGACGCCTTATCGGCGGGCCCCTTTTATGGCTCCAGTGTTTTCCCCTCTTTCCAAAACTTCGGGGAGAGAAACCAGCCCACCGAGGTGTTGGACGTGCAGGGAGGTGGGCCACCTCTCCCGGGACTGCCCCGTGATGGAGTGTGACCTCAGCCGACCAGGTAGGCACGTTCAATTACCTCAGTCACTTCAGCACACGGGTTTTGTTATTCCTGTGACAGTGGATGGTACAAAAACCCAGGCTCTCCTGGATTCAGGGTGTGGTCAGTCTCTAGTACAGGAGAGCCTAGTCTCACCGGGGCATAAACGTATATTGGGACGGGTGCATATTAAATGTATTCATGGGGATGTCCGCTCCTATCCCAAGATAAATGTGTGTATGACTATTGGCCAGCAGGTGACGCAGGTGCAGGTAGGATTATGTCCTCGATTGCCGGTACCAGTAGTTCTGGGGCGGGACTGTGAGCAGTTTAAAGATTGGTTGGCTGCTCTGACAGCCCCGTCTTCTTTATTGGCTAAGAAAGAGGAAGTAATTGGAGAGATTTTTCCCTTTCGCGATCCAGAATGGTTTTGCCATAGATTTAAACCCCGTAAAACTAAACGGGAGCGTCGGATCGCTAAGAATGAGGGCTGGCAATGGAGGGAGTCGGAGAAGTTCCAGGTGGGGGCGGTTGGTGAAGAGTCCGGGGGGGAGGTCGCGGAGCCAGCGCAGGCGTCTGGCTCGGCTGCCTCTGCTCGGGACCGACCTGACCCCGAGTTGGAAGCCATGGGAGCTGATTTCTTAGCTCGCTCCCGTGACTTCCGACTCGAGCAAGGGCGTGACGACGTGCTGGGCAGGCTCTTTGACCAAGCAGCGGTGGTTAATGGTCGGGTGGTCGAGCCCAGACGCGCCGCCACGTACCCCCACTTTGAAATTGATCGAGACCTACTGTACCGTGTTGATAAATTACCCCAGACCGGTGAAGTGCGTCATCAGTTGCTCATTCCTCAGCCCTTTAAGGAGGATTTGTTGCAGCTGGCTCACGCTATTCCCCTGTCTGGTCATTTGGGAAGGGATAAAACTAAAGCAAGGCTTGTGTCACGGTTCTTCTGGCTGGGGCTGGATGGCGATGTTAAGCGGTTTTGTGAGCGTTGTGGGGAATGTCAGAAGGCCAGCCCTAGAGCCGTTCCACGAGCCCCTCTGGTGCCTTTGCCCCTAGTGGAAGCTCCGTTTGAGCGTATTGGGATGGACATAGTTGGGCCACTAGAAAGGAGTGCGGCAGGATACACCCACCTACTTGTCATTCTGGATTACGCTACGCGTTATCCAGAGGCAATTCCCCTCCGATCTATGTCCGCTAAGTCTGTTGCCAACGAGCTTGTGAAGGTTTTCTCCCGGGTGGGGATTCCCAAAGAGATACTAACCGATCAAGGCACCAATTTTATGTCCCGGCTAATCCGCGGAACATGTAAGCTTTTGGGAATTAAGACCATTAGGACCTCTGTGTTTCATCCTCAGACAGACGGTTTGGTGGAACGCTTTAATAAGACCCTTAAGAACATGTTGCGCAGATTTATTCGTAGTGATGTGCGTTACTGGGACCAGCTGATTCCTCCCCTTCTCTTTGCGATCAGAGAGGTTCCCCAGGCTTCCACGGGGTTTTCACCATTCGAGCTGTTGTATGGGCGGAGACCCCGGGGCGTGCTCGATCTGGTCAGAGAGATGTGGGAGGAGCAGCAGGACAATTCGACCAATACAGTCCGGTATGTGTTGGACCTGCGCAAACGTCTTGAGTCTGTTGGGAAATGGGCGCATGACAATTTGCAGCAGGCGCAGCACAGACAGGAGACACAATATAACCGAGGAGCCCGGTTGCGCACATTTCAGCCGGGGGATAAGGTACTTCTTTTACTACCCAGTTCTGAGTCGAAACTCTTGGCTAAGTGGCAAGGACCCTTTGAGGTTACACGCCAGGTTGGGAAGGTGGACTATGAGATCTGCCAGCCGGAGCGACGGACAGAGAAACACATTTACCATATCAATCTTTTAAAGCCTTGGTTACAGCCAGAGGCGTTGTTAGTGGCGCATGCAGATGACGTCACGGACCTGGGACCTGATCTTTCTGTGTTGGCAAGAAAAGGATCGGTACAGATTGCTGAGAATCTGACACCAACGCAGAAATGTCAGGCTCGCGGTCTGGTGGCGGAGTTTCCTGACGTGTTCTCTTCAGTCCCGGGGCAGACTCGAGTAGCCCATCATCACATTGATATTGAGCCGGGGGCGCTAGTTCGCCAGAGGCCGTACCGTATACCTGAGCGTAAAAGACAGGTAATAAAAGCGGAAATTGACGAAATGCTGAGACTGGGGGTAATAGAAGAGTCCCAAAGTGACTGGAACAGTCCGATCGTTTTAGTCGATAAGCCAGACGGGTCAACTCGATTTTGCATTGATTTCAGACGAATCAATGAGAAATCGAAATTTGACGCTTATCCGATGCCCCGAGTAGATGAGTTGCTGGAGCGTCTAGGCACGGCTCATTTTATGACGACACTGGATTTAACGAAGGGGTACTGGCAGATACCCCTGACTCCGGAATCTAGAGAGAGGACGGCGTTTTCGACTCCCTTCGGGTTGTACCAATTCAGGACCATGCCCTTTGGGTTGCACGGAGCACCCGCCACTTTCCAGCGGATGATGGATCGCATCTTGCGGCCCCATCAGCAGTACGCCGCTGCTTACATAGATGACGTGGTTATCCACAGTGAGGATTGGCCGAGTCATCTGTGTAAGGTAGCGGCGGTGCTGCAATCCTTGCGGGAGGCGGGGCTCACTGCTAACCCAAAGAAGTGTGCCATTGGGAAGAGTGAGTCGGAGTATTTGGGGTATCGAGTAGGGGGCGGCCAGATCAGACCGCTAGTTGCTAAGGTGAAAGCCTTGGCTGACTGGCCGGTTCCTACAACCAAAACCCAGGTGCGCTCTTTCTTGGGACTAGCGGGCTATTATAGAAAGTTCATCCCGAGTTTCGCTACGCTCGCTGCTCCCTTGACAGACCTCACCCGGAAGGCTGCCCCAAATACGGTTCAGTGGACGGAGTCGTGCCAGAGGGCCTTTCTCGCCTTGAAGCGGAGGCTGTGTAGTAAGCCAGTACTATGCAGCCCGGATTTTGGTAAGAGGTTCACCCTGCAGACGGATGCGTCAGAGACAGGTCTCGGGGCAGTGTTGTCGCAGGAGGTTCGGGGAAGCGAGCACCCAGTCCTGTATATCAGCAGGAAGCTCCTTCCCCGCGAGAAAAATTATAGCACCATCGAGAAGGAGTGTCTCGCGGTAAAATGGGCAGTCGAGTCACTCCGGTACTACCTCCTGGGGCGACACTTCACCCTGGTTACAGATCATGCCCCCTTAGCATGGCTTCACCGGATGAAAGATAGCAATGCCAGAATCACACGGTGGTACTTGGCCTTGCAGCCCTATGCCTTCAGGGTAGTCCACCGAGCAGGAAAGCTGCATCAAAACGCAGACTTTTTCTCTCGGGAAGGCATGGGGGTGTAAGATTTTCGAATGAACCGGTGGTGTCATTCTGAGGGGAAGGATATGTAACAGGGAGAGATCTGTGCTGACTCTGCTGGCGTGTTCACGGGCTGCAGGAAGAGGGCGGCAGTCGCCCAACAACCGCCTGTGAGTCATGGCAGTGACACGGGGAGGTGGGAAAGTGTGAGTGTGGACTTTCCCCCTCTCTGAATGGCCGAGAGGCGGGTCTTGGGTGATTGTCGGTCCTATAAAATAACGCTCTGTTGTTTCCTCAGGTCTGCCCACTTAGACGCGCTAAGGGTGCGGACACTTGGATTCGGGACCGGGAATCAGCGAGACAGAGAGAGAGAGCGGGGAACCCTTGGGCAGACCCCGGAGTATTGTAAAAGAGCAGGCTAGTTAGCCGACAGAGTAGGACGGTGATCCGGGTCGTGCGGGTAGCGGCGACCGGGATAACGCTGCCGAGTGCAGCACCTTTTATTTGTAGTTTTATTACTGTTTTATTTTCCCTTGTTCTTTTCGCCTTCTGTTTTCATTATTATTTCTTTGAGCACCTGCGAGTGCATTTGCGGTTCGTGTACCAGCTGTGGTATTTCCGTGGTGCTGTCTATCATCGTTGATAGGCAGCCCACGGTCAACAGTGCCCTCTGCCGGAGAGAAAAAAAAAAAAAAAAAAAAACTTGTCTAAAATAAAACTGGGCACCTGTGTGGTGTTTCCCGAATACACCTGTCTGTCTCCTGGTCAGTGAATTACCCACACCCCTTTCACAGGAAGGTATAAAGAAAAAAAGAATAAGGCTCTATTATTAGCCATTGTCCTGGTTGAGTACAAAGAGGAAACAATGGCATGTTATAAAGATACAAATATATAAACAAGCCTTATAGACATGTTACACACACACACACACACACACACATATATATATATATATATATATATATATATATATATATATATATATATATATATATATATATAATATAAGTTAGTATGTGATATTCAAATTACATTTTAGCTGGGAAACTAATCTATTATCATCATAGTGTAACAGGGTTATAGTTTCACCAGCATATCCATTGGAATAATACTGTATATATTAGAGCGAGTGAAATGGCAAGTGCTAGTTGAAATGCCGATGGACTGATCCAAAAGAAGTCATAGGGAGAACGTAATATTCAAATGTGAAAAATATCCAAAACATTGTGTTTCTATTATCATAATATTATCGGAATTAGTGTTTATAGACTTCCAGACATATGTATTTTGTCTTTATCGATTCAATGGCCATACAAGGGAACTGTTTTAATATTTGAAACTTGGGTCAGTCCATCTCTAAGAAACCACTGTCACTGCAATTAGCTACTGCCCAGTTTGTAATGTGCTTGGCTTTCCACGTCGCTCTCTTATCTGTTTGGAAATTATTATTATTATATAAATTGGTTTACTTATTGTACATATCATTATTACTGTTTTTGTACACTGTGGTATGTAGTGGGAAAGGTTTGTTTTTAGTCTTTATTTTTTTTATTATTGTTCTCGAATCAATTTAGAAAATAAAACCATAACGCAAATAAATACCAATGTATATAGAATACAGTAATTTTGTTTAATAGTAAATGTTCTCATGTAAAAATGGAAAATGATGATGAGAAAACATTTAAAAAGTATATTTATAAATCAACCTCTAGCGGTATGATGTGCATACAGTTCACATTTGAATGTGTGTGAATGAACGCTGTATAAAGTAAAAACCATTATTTTTTTTTTATGGATGTTGTGGCAAAGTGGCTGGTAAGGGGAACAGGTGTAGCGCTGATGCTGTGCAGGAGTGATAAGCAGACAACGGTGATTCAGTGAATAAGTGCTTTATTGCTCTTTTTCCAGGTCTGGTGACCATCAAATAATAAATCCCTGGCAATACACAACAGTGTGTAAAGCATGGGGATGATGAAAACATGGGCACAGTCCTGAACAAAAACAATGGCATGGTCACCAGTGCTGGGTGAATGAAAACGTGCAGGTGCTCAGTGCAGTGGTACTCCGGACAGTGCTTTCCTTTTGACAGCTCCGGAGGTGTGCATTAACTGTCCATTTGTGCGACAAGAAAACAGACAGTGACTCACAGACAGAAATAACACACAACACATTTATCTTTTGTTTAAACTCTGAGAGCTCCTCTCTCAGTCCTTCTCTCTCCCACCGTTTAACCCAAACGAAGGAAAAGATCAGCGTTACCCTGGCTAATCTAGGACGCAAAATAAGGCCTGCTACAATAGCAAAAGCAAAACAGTATTTATTTGGATTGAAAATACAAATAACTAATTCAGAGAAACATTCCTTATATTGTACTTATAAGATATTTCCAAAAAAATGCATTTTGACAGCTTTTGACAGTCTTGTCATTGGGAGTACAGGCACTTTGAGCATGATGACGGTGGGTAAAAAATGAAGAATATTTAGAAAAGTGTGAAACACAGCTGGAGAGATACAGTTCAGTAAAGTAAATAGCTTTCATGTTTCATTTCCTGTATTCAGATAGTAAAATGTGTTTAGGTAATTCAGATTCCAGAAGGTTCTGTTTAAAAGGGGGTTTTCTCGGGATGGGTGTCGGGGGTGATAATGAAGTGCATGCATTAAACCTTTCACTGTTGACAAAGAACAGACTAGAACAGTTTCAAAACCTATTTTAATTCACCAAAACTGGCTCTATATATATATTAAAAAAACAAATTATACTGGTGTGCATAAACTCTGTTGTTAATCCCACAAAACTGGTGGGATTGGTGTCAGTGAAGGAGTTAAAAACCTCCATTCAATAACATGTGGGAATGTGGTTGGAGCCATGAATTGAATAAGTGAATAAATAATTAAGGCTCCAGCCACATGTGTATACATAGGGTGATCACGGGTGTTAGCTTGGTTAGTGAGGACAGCATTGATGTTGATGTTGGTGTTAGAGGTGGAGGTGCGTGTTCTGTGTTGTGCTATATTTACGTGTTTATGTGTTTTCGTTGACCTTTTTGTTTTGGCCCTTATGCCATTTATTTTGTGAATGTGTCTTGTTCTGTCTAATGTTTAGTGTTTTGTTTATTCGTTGTATTTATAATTAAACGTGCGCATAAGCGATTTGGAACTTGCAACTACTGTGTCTGAGATTCCCTTCCTGGTCTAAAGCCCAGTACTCAGTACCCAACACCGCTGCCAGCATTGCCACTGCTGTCTACAGGTCATAGAGGAGCCAGCATTTCCACAGTCAGCATTGCCACTACCAGCGTTGCCACTGCTGAAGTGCACCGCGCTGCTGCCAGCATTGCCACTGCTGGTTGCAAGTCCAGAGGAAGCAGCATTTCCGCTGTCTGAGAGTCCTGCCAGTGTTGCCCCTAGCAGCATTTTTCACTGCTGGAATGCCTCGCACTGCTGTCAGCGGTGAGGACACCCCAGCAGAAGAAGAAGGTAGTGAGGAGACCTCCACCACAGCCTCGATCACCAACCCAACCCCAAGAATCAACATGGGGAAAGACAGGCAAGGGGAGGGAAGTTGTATTTTAAGGGGGGAGGTGGCCAAGGTGGTTATGTGTGCTGTGCACTTGGGGAGAAGTTGTGTGGCAGTGTGGCAGGGCGAAAGCCCTGTTGATGCACGGGTATACGTGTGTGGGGAATATTGGGTGGCAGGGAGGGAGTTAAAATCCTCCTTACAAAAACACATGGGAATGTGGCTGGAGCTGTGAATTAAATTATTAAATAATGAATTAAGGCCCCAACCACAGGTTTAGAAATAGGGTGATTATGGGTGTTAGCTTGGTTAGGAGGATTGATGTTGGTATTATGTGTTGTGCTGTGCTGTATTTACGTCGATGTCTGTGTCTTTTCACAACTCCAAGTGTTTCTGTAGACCTTTTGTTTTGGCCCTTGTGCCGTTTGTTAATGTGTTTTGTTCTGTCTAATGTTTAGTGTTTTGTTTATTTGTTGTATTTATCATTAAACGTTCACATAAGGCTTTGAAATGCGCAACTTCTGTGACTAAGTCTCCCGTCCTGGTCTAAACACCGTTGCCAGTGATGCTGTCCTGCCACAATTAGTCTATCGCATAATGGGCACACATATTCTGTCTCCTTTTAATGGTGTAAAACTGGAACCAAAAATTTGGTGTTAGCAGTTAAATATTGCTCCAAGTAGCTTTTTTAACCTTGTAGAAAAATGAGGGGAGACTTTTGACTGGTGTAAATTGAGCCCATTGACCCTACGGAGTAACTGGGTCAATTAAATATCTGTGTTTATACACAAATATTCAGGTGGTTCAAAAGTTCAAAGTGTGGTTATTCATACTGACAGACAGAGTTTATCCTGTGTAGTGTGACAATATATATATATATATATATATATATATATAGATATGAAAATATTATTTATTTTTTTGTAACAACCCCTTTTCTTTTTTGCTAACTATTTATTTTATATTGCATCATGGTGTCCCCATGGCTTGTTCTGCACTGGAACCAAAATTCAGAACTTTAAGTGTGCTAGATAAGCCATAGCATGTGCTGATGTGCTGAAAATATTGTGCCATACAAAACAGTATTTTTTTTCCATATATCATTTGTATTAACCATAATAATTTGTTTTTTTCCACATCTCTTAGCATAAGTTTTTTTTTTTTTTAATTTATTTCCTTGTGATCTTAGCTGGTATTTTAAAGATTATTGAACAACAACCTGTAACCAAAAGCATATACTAAGGTATTGCTTTATGAATAAGTCCAATGCAAAGATAATAACAAAATAATAATAATTGGTTCATGTGACAGATACTGTATCTTAACCTACTGATGATTATCCAATTCCTATAAATGACAATCAAACTAGACAAAAAATAAATAAATAAAGCATATCCAATTACTTGCTTTACACATTCACAAATACAACAATCTACTGTATGTATATTGAAATGCAGCTGAAACCTTCAACAAAGCTAATTTATGCAGTAAATACCTCCTATAAGTGTTTCCATTGATCTGTGGAGGCAACCTGTACACAATATAGAATAATTGGAGTAAAAGATACTGTCAGATTAAGAAATGACTATAGAGATGTGATACCAAACAAAATGCACTGCATTTATTGATAAAGTGTGTAACACAAGCCCCTCTCTGAATAGATACACAGGGCCATTTCAAATCTGATCTCTCTATAGTCAGTTAAAAGACACACTGTAGCAAAAATGTAATTTATTGCTGAAGCCTAGCAACAAAGCACACAGATTTGTTATTACGGTCTATAAGAGCGTAACAGTGTTGTACAGAAACAGAAGCTATGTATTGTATTGTACGTCTACCCAGAGACTTGAGGTTAAGAAAAAAAAAAACTCAATATAGGGATCAGTTTAGGGGATTTTAATCCCACCCCATTTCATTTAGAGTGTGGTAGGGAGAAGGTTCCTGAAGCGGGACCTCCCTCAGTGGGAGCAGCACTGAGCAATTGGATAGCAAACTTTTGTTTTTAGTGGTTTTACCCATTGTGTTTTGTTTTGTGTTAGTGTATTATTATGTACACCTGTGTGCATGTTCTTTCCCGGCTAGGGATACCACTGCTGGTACACTAGTGGCAGCCACCAACCTCTGCAACTGCCTGTTTGTTACTAAAACATGGACACCTGAGCGGCAATTCAACTGCAAACCCTCTGTGTCTCTCTAACATCTCAGCAGACACCCACACCATGACATGACCCCCTGTTCCACACCTACTTTGAGAAAAGCAAAAAAAGAGGGCTACTTTTATAGCTGTGAACTTTTTCTATTTCACTGATGCACTAAGTACCACATTTGTAACTATATAAAACTTTTATTCATATTGGTTCTATAGTTTTACCTTTCTGTGAACTCACCCTGGTGAAAAGATCAAAAAGGGCTCCACTATCAATGCATGCGACCCCTGTGAAACCTCCAAGACATCAGACATTTAAAAATTGAGTTGGACGGACAAACATGTCTAAAAAAAATTGACCTTGACTTCTCAAATTAATGTTATTGTCAGACTGACAGCCAAAGAAGCACTAATAAATGCAAATGTCTTGTTAGCATTTTAAAATATGGCATAATTATTTATCCATCATTTGCATTTTATTTGGCTGCAGTGCCTAATCTGCTGTCGTACGATGGAAACACTCTCTAAGAAAATGATTTCTTGCGAATCTATTCATTTTCTGACCTCTGCTCCGACAGTTCATTTGCATCTTTAGTAAATCATCTACCAAGATTGCTGTTAAGTATTTTTTTTTTTCTTAAATGTGATAGAGACAAGCTCGGCTTTACTCTTTACTCTTAGCCATGGAGCATATCAAACAAGCATCAGCTGTAATGCTTTGACTTAAATAGCTGGTACTGTACCCCCTGCACCCTGCTCTCAGATTCAACCCTGCTATTTCAGTGTTATAAAACTCTTCAGACATGCACTTATTTATACAATTATTTCACAGTTTTCAGAGCCAATGTAACTGGAAAAAAACCTAAATGAATTTACAAATTAGAGGTTCAACATACAGTACCAATTATACTGTAGGCCTGGTTTCATTGTCCAGTTTCTGTGAAGCCTACACACAGGTGTCTGGTTATAATTGCTCTGGAAAGCCAGTCCCTGGTGTAGAAGTTTGCACTTTCTAGACCAACCTAACACAGTGGCTCAGATACAGTAAAACAACCCCTATTGTGGCATTACTCAAATACTCCCACCATCAAAAAGTACAATGCCAGCAGAGTGTGTGTTTGACCAGCTTTCTGCATGAAGGATCCACAGTATAATCTACATCAATGGTGATCTTGTACCACACTGCCAACCTTGCTGATTTTCCAGCAAAGCCATATATTCCTATACTCATTGTAAGCTTTCTGACACTCAAAGCACTCTAGTGATGTTGCAAAATAGACTTTCTTAACATTACATGGGGCTAGTGAAACAATTAAATCAAGCCAATCCTCTGCAATTAGAATACTTGACATTCATTTGGTATTTCATGAGAAGCTTCTATCACATAAACGGTAATTGAAGTGCATTAGCCAAGTTGACGTGTCATTATACTTTTTGTTAAAATAATGCATCAGTAGACTGCCCATAAGGTCCAGCAATGAAACTTGGAAGGTAGCAACAGCCAGGGATGGGGGAAACAGTTGGCTCCTTAGGATGTCTACAGGTGCTAATGCACGGTGTCAACCATACTGTCCTTTTGTTTTGCTTTATTGCCAAACGTTTTCCCAGATCATTCCCTAAGTAACCTGAACCACACTGTTCTACCATTTCGGATTAACATCCCTGATTTTACCTTTGAGTGGTTTCTTTTCATTCCCGTACCGTACCCTTTAGAGTAGACACTTATATCAAGAAATATTGCCAAGACAGACTCTGAATAAATATTTCTGTGGATGTACTGTTTTGTGGCTCCAAAATGCCTTAGATAGGGGGTTTAATCAATTCATGATTAATCACACCTGTACTACATGTTTACAATTAAACTATTATTATCATAGGGGTGGTTATTAATAGCATACAGTACAGTGTTTTTGCATTTTATTGTTGTGTATTGTATGCATTATATAGTTTGTTGTATGCCTAAATGTATGGAAGTAGATGATGATAAGTTATAATAAATTGAAATAAATGACAATATATTGTTATATTGCTGTATAAATTGTGCATAGTTTGTTTAATTTAACCACAATGAAAACTGTATAGTAAGTTACAGGACAATAGCACTGGTGTTTTTTTATTAATGGTTGCCAGAAATGGTTATTTTGTCAGGTTATAAGTGGACTACTTATTGTCACCATTTCTGCCCAGTCCCTTCGAAGATATTAAGCTGGTTTGATACTATATGTAACTGATTATAAAAAATAAAAACGCATGTTTTTGTTGAAAAACTAGAGATTCAATTTTGCACTAATGTTTGATATCAGACATTAAGTGATGTAATGCCATTCTAAGCCATGGCAGATTCAAATGTGAACACGGTTGGTACATTTTGCAAAGCCAATATGGTCCCTGCATTGATCACTTCCCTGTCCTAACATATTCTTGTAATTTTCAGTGTCAGGTTATTTTATCTTTTATCTTTAGCTTTTAGCAATATTTACCATGCAGCAGACTGATAGGTTTTGATTAGCGTCAAGGCTCATATAGCAAAAAATAAATTTTGCCGTCTGACTATCAGTTGTAGGCTAGGTTTCCTCTTGGTGCCAGATACAATGATATTCACTAGGATTAATAGGTAATTAAAGCTACATTACTCTTTCTTTAGCAAACCCCTATCTCTTTTTTTGTAACAAAAAAGATGCAGTACTTTCTTAGAAGTGTGTGTGTGTGGGGGGGGGGGGGGGGGGGGGGGTATCTAAACAAACATTACATGACAGACAGACAGTGATAATTAGAGGATTTGAAACTCTTTATCTTTCAGGTGTCTACTTTGAGGCACTATTAAAGTCAATTCCAAAAAGCCAGAGGGCCTGCATTGATATGAAGTATAATCAGGGATTCAAATATTTTTAGGCTCAGTCCTGAATTGAACATATTTATATGTAAATCGGTTCTTGTGGCACTGAGAATCATTATGAAGCTTCTTAATATTTAATATGCCATATTAACCAAGCGTCTACATTTAAACTATTCCTCCATCTGAGCTCTGGGTCAATGCTGTTTTTAAAAATCAAGCTGTCACATTTACGTGGAGCAAGATACCTCTTTATATATCCATATGTCACTCAATGTACTCTCCTTTTTATAAGGGTTAGGTCTGTACATTTTTACTGTCCCTGACAGGTGTCGATATATAAATCAAGGTTACATTTGTGAAAGTAAACCAACAGTGTACTGAGAGCTTCACTTCTATGTACACTCAGTTTACATAATAGAGAAAGAGAGTAAACAGATATAGGACAGCTGGATCCAGGGTGTTGGGAACCACCAATCCTTACGGAACCTAAAAAGTAAACAGTACTTTTATAAAAGTATTTAGAATTTATCAGTTTGTTCTTGGACAGATGGTCAGCATTACCCCAAAACATTTCAGATGTATATTGTATATTTTCTGATACAACCATGAGTCACTTCACCTTTTAGTCAGCCATTTTGCATAAGCAAAGAAAACACTGAAATGAAATTAGTCTACAAATTGTATTTTGTTTGCTGTCGCCAAAGCAGATCAGTGTCAGGCTGTTGGGGAACATGTGATGTGAGTGCAGAAAGTCACATAATAGTGGGATTACATAGTTTTATGCCTTAGATTGGCTATCCAATGTTTCAATCATTCAAGGACTGTAAGGCAAAATGATGCAGAAGAGGCGGGCTTTGCTCCAAACTGATATGCTATGCTTTGACTGTGGCGCTAAACTATAAGATTGCACTGTGTCTTGGAATCCGGGACAAATGTAACTTGATCGTTACATTTAGGGACTGTCCCGTCCAATTAGGGACCAGTGGCCACTCTAGTCTAGACAGTGTTAGCTTAGTATCAAATACACACTGTCAAAGGCACCCCCTACTTACATCATAATGTGGAGCAGCCCTAGCAGCAATGCTCATTACAATTTAATTGAAAGCAATGGTGCCTGCTATTTAAGGGTTATTAGTGTCCTCCTATCCAGATTGCTGCCTTCAATCACCCTTAGTGTAGAGAACTAAAGGAATCCTGCCAGAGAATGATAGTTCACGGCTGTTTCAAGTGCTAATGATCACTGTTATGTCGTACTATTATGGGGTTTGACTGAAGCACAAGAGCCAAATCTAAAAGACGAGCCACTCCTCTTGAACAATATCCAACAAGGTGATGGGATTCAGAAAGGTTCATTTTATCCAACCATTAAACTGCTGAGGATCCACACTAAACTGTTAAGTTAATTGCATTTGATTTTAGTCTGACAGTGCAGCTGTTACATGATTTATGCATAAGGTGACCAGATCTCCCATTTTGGACGGGACAATCCCACTTTTGGTACACTGGTTCCAGTGTCCTCAGAACCTTTCTTGGGACACTCATTTCGCCCCTTTTTTTTTTTTTTACCAGAACATCCTCATGCAGGCTGCTGTGTTACTACCATAAATAAAACTTATTACAACACAACGACACTTGATGTGTCCTAAAGGGAAGGTTGAACGACCAGAAGCATTAAAAAGGCTGTACAGCAGAGTGCAAATCTGGAGAATTACTGAACAATCAATGTTTACATCCTTATCCAATCAGAGAATTGTAGGCTGGTTTATCCACTGACTATTGCTAAAAGGAACTGGTGGCTATCATCGCCAGAATCATAGCTCTTGCTGCCTTGCTGCTGCAGTCTAAAAATAACGGCTCATACAGGTACGATTGTATTGTGTTGGAATTATTCTCTTCATCCATGATATTTGTAGGTATAGGCGACAATTGCAGAAATCACTGTGCCATCTTTACAATGCAGTGTACTGAAGCTTGCTATGGTTAGAACCCTCTCTGCGTCGGATAATACAAAATAATTTATTAACTACTTATTTTCACATTTGTGAAATTCATGTTAAAATATTTTAAAAGTTTCAGAACATGTCTTTTATTTCTTGAAGTATATATTTTGTTATTTTTAGTAATAATTAAATAGAATAGTTTCAGGTCTCCAGGTGCCCATTTAATTTCTTAAAAAAAAAAAAAAAAGTGACATTGATAGTTGAGTACTATATATGATACGTACAGTTTCAAGCAATTACAAAGAAAAAGAATCACGTCCTCATTTAATTTTACCTTTCTTGTTGAAAAAATATCTAAAGCTACCTTAGCGGCACGATAAATCTCTTTTTCATTTGGTGACCCCTTATTTTTATTTTTGTGTCACGACACACTAACGATCCAAACAGAAACTGCAATCGAAAAAACAAATACCATGTCACATTAAACGGTAAGAAATTAGATGAAAAAAAAAGTAACAATTGAATACATAGACATATTGGTTTTCAGATTCTGGAGGACTGCATAGAGATACAGAAAGAGCGAGAGTAAGATGGAAAGTGGAAATTGGAGAGAGAAGGTGCAGTTTCTTAGGCAGAAAATTTACTAGATTTGCTGCAGTAATCAGCGATAAAATGGAATATCGGAACTTGATATTACTGGATTGCTACTGTGTAATGTAATAATTATATTTGCTGTGTATAAATGAAATTACAAAGACAATAAGATAATTTATTCACAAAAAGTAAAAGATTCCACTCTGAATCTCACCATAAACCTCTGCATTCACTTTCAATATGATATTAGATCAAACATGCCAAAGTGAAAATAAAAACCATAGAGCTTCCCTATAGCTTTGATGTTGGAAGTTATTCATAATATTCCATACTGTACCAGTTTAAGGAATTAAAAATCTGGTCACCTTATTTATACACCACACTCACAATGTATGCTCACTGACGATAATGTCTCCCTCTGGCCAGAGTTAAACCCTACCCCTTCCCTCCTATACAAAAGTGCCATAGAATCTTACATTTACTTTAAAGTCTCATTTTAAAAGCAGCACCAGTAGCACATTCCTCTTTCTGATTCCCAAATATCCCTTTTTCTAGTATCTCACCTGAATGATCTTTAATGGGATTGTAACACTGAGGCAATCTATAGGGAGCTGCAATGATCACTGTGTAATATTGTTGAACAATTCATTGTATTGTCATTGCTGGTGATGCAGTGTTAGGATTGTTTTACTAGGGTTTCTTCAGGGTATAATACTGGTACAGTTTTTCAAATCTTGTCTGTTGGCGTGGTGCTGCTTGCAAGTTTCACTTGAAAATACTGACATGCAGCCACAATACAATATCATAATCCTGCAGGCAACATTTCAGATTACTAAATGATGTGCTATCAAATCCCTGCCTCTTGCATCCTAACCATTTTCAAAAAAGTGTCAGGTCATCAGATACACATTAGCATTCCAAAAGCAATTAAGTCAGCACCCTTTTCATTTGGGTGTCATAACGAGACAATGACAGCAAAAAGTCAAAACACAGTCTGAGAACAGTAATAAGCAAGATCAGATCCACGCAGATGGTGCTGATCAAAGAGAAGGATGCAAATTAATCAAGTTACTTAGACAGTACAGCAACCCACTATTAACTGCATTCTTCTACATTCCACATTTTTCGAGGCTTGAAAGCATCACTCCAATTTATTATTTTCTGTCACAGAAATGTACTTTTTTGTGAGTGTTCAGGCGGATATGCAGAACTATTCTGTTTCCAGCAAGTCACCTGCACTTGTGGAAAGGCTTGCTAAGATCATACAGATGTATTACTACTACTTAGCTGTTGGAAATGATTCCCTTATGCATGAGCCCCTAAATTAGGGGTTCCAAAAGTGTGGCCCGCGGACCAGATGCGGCCCTCGTCAAACATTTCTAAGATGTTTCTATATTTTCTTGGAAATTCTCTTGGAAAGACTTGGGTCATTACAAGTTAATTTTCTGTCAATATCGGTAGAAGCAGCACACACTGCAGTGCAGTTAATTGCACTTTGTTGTTAATGGTTACTGTAAATAGTTGTTTTTGGTAGATCTTTGTAGAAAAGTGCAGTAAAATGTGTACAGAACTATACAGTTAAATATATACATGTATTGTGAATTTTGCTTGCACGCATGCATCTCTGCATTGGTTTGCATGTGGGATCAATACATTTGTGGAAATGATTGCACATAGACAACTGCTGTCAGGCCAAGAGCCTTAAAAATACTGTGTATCTATTTTCATTACTGTTCAATTTAAAATAGCACACACGATTTAAAAAAATCACCTTTCTGCATTTTTTCTTTCATTACACTTTGTTAGTGGTTATTGTGGTTCCATTGCTTATAGTTAGGGCTCTTTGTTTTCGTGGTTTATTTTTGATGACACGTCTCTTTTTAAGCTTGAACCTAAAGGAAAGCCATCCACACAATGGAGAGGAAAAATCACGTTTCTTTTCTTTGTTTAGGTGGAAACCTCTGGTGGTCCCGGAGGAGAGGGCGACCCCACTCCAGGCAAGCTAGCAAGGGATTGTTTGTCAGCGAGGGATTGCTGGTCCCCCAGTCTGAGGGAACGGTTTGAAAATATGATTTGACTGCTGACAATGTCCAGCGACCTAGAGATTTTATAGTATGCTGGTAAAGCCTGCACTTTTAGTGGAAGTTGCAGCTCCGATTCTGATGGAGTGTGGAGTAAAGAATTGCTGTGGTAGGACTACTGTAAGAGAGGTCAGATGGGAGGAGAACCAGTTTCTTGTAATGATGCTTTTTTGCAGAGTTAAAGAGTTAAAGACAGTCCGATTGACTGGTTTTCTTGAGTGCTAGGAGTTTTGCTAGAGAGCTGTAGGGACAAAAAGGAGAGTTAATCTTAGACAGTTAAATACAGTGACCAGAGTGAAGTTGATCTGTTTTTGATGATCTCTTGAATAGCATGAAGTGCTGCTCTTGCGTGCAGTAGAGGTCTCTAGGTCCTGAACTCCTGATGATGGGAAGTTGGAGGTGGACGATACTGTGAATTCAATGCATCTTAGGAATCCGAAGAATGCTGCTATGCAGATAGCTTTCATCACTGTCGTCCGAAGGATTGGAGGGTGGAGACCACTTTGAATAATATGTCTTTTGTGATTGGAAACCTATTGGGAGATACAGGAGGATTTCTCCATTCCTCGGAGGGTCAGACGGACAGTAGGCAAGGAAAGGAGGGTGGACGCCGGCATGCATTGAAGACAGCAGTGGTGAGGTATTCCGGACAGATAGGAATGAATGGATGAAGGAGAAAGATGGTACAGTGGAATATCTGACCGACACATAAATGCCCTGATCAATTAACCGACTTGCTAAATAAATAAATAAATATTAAAAGTAGGCTATGAGAGTAATGGCATTGGCAGCAAATGCAGATTTCCGTGATGGAAACAGAAAGAAAGCGTTACAGCAATTAGCCTTTTGGTGCGTTCCCCTTTAAGAGAGGCCGGCTGTGTGCATGTGTCAGTCAGCTGCGTGTAGCAAGTTTCGATACACCAGTCGAAATGTATCTTTTAAATACATTTGAATTAAACAAATCAAGCTTCATAAACAAAATGCTTACCGGCCGTTTGTTTAAAAAAGATGAATCAATAATCAAACCGAGCTGCTTATCGGCTGTTGACAATATCAAGAAAGAGCACAAAGTAAGAAAGCAGAACCAGAGAGGCAGGGACTTTTAAAGAGAAGAAAGAAGCCACCAGTTGCAGGTTACTGTACAGTTACCATTTTGCTTTGTATTTTTATTTTTAAAGCTTTGCGTGGAGATGGCTTACAGCAAACCGCATAGCAACACTGTGTATTTGTAGCCTACTTAATCTCATTTACGTTTGCTTGCTTTAAAATGTCCCCATGTTTAAAGCAGTTTGTGTGTTATGTTTGTTCATTAACCTATTTATGTATGTGTAAATGCTTTTTCAAATAAAAATGCAAACATCTCAAGATCTGGTGAAATAGATTCTGTAAAATTGTCTATTTATAAAAAAATTAAAAATAAAAAAATCCCAGGTTTATTTATATCCAGGAGCTGTCATGTAAAACACAGACGCAGTTTCATTGAATTACAGCCAGGCCACACCACCTCCAAAATTCCACTGAAATACATACTTCCATGTGGGCTAGGAAGGAAGTGGGGGTGGGGATTGTACACTAAAATAATACTATTGTAGGCTATAGAAAAACAAACAAAAAAAAAAGTACTGTATTGTGTGTAAATGACGCGTCTGACGGTTTTAGGTAGAAGTGTTTATAAAATTCTTATTTTTGAAAATCTGCTGCTCAGACACCGTCAGGATATCTAAATACGCATATTTAGGACAACTAACTTAATTAACTTAATTAACTTAGTTGAACTCTAACAACAGTTTCAATTTCAGGACTTAATTTTGGTTTTCTGTTTCACTAAACTTAATATCTGTTTCAATAACAATTAAAAAAAAAAAATGTATATCCGAATCTCTCCCTCACAATGGGCGGCTCAACTTTTACTTGAGCGGATATGGCATAATGTTTCATATCAATAATACACAATAGAACATCAGAGTTCTGAACAATGATCTTTAATGGGATTGTAACACTGAGGCAATCTATAGGGAGCTGCGATGATCACTGTGTAATATTGTTGAACAATTCATTGTATCGTCATTGCTGGTGATGCAGTGTTATGATTGTTTTACTAGGTTTCTTCAGGGTATAATGCTGGTACAGTTTTTCAAATTTTGTCTGTTGGTGTGGTGCTGCTTGCAAGTTTCACGTGAAAATACTGACAAGCCACAGTACAATATCATAATCCTGCAGGCAATATTTCAGATTACTAAATGATGTGCTATCAAATCCCTGCCTCCTGCATCCTAACCATTTTCGAAAAAGTGTCAGGTCATCAGATACACATTAGCATTCCAAAGCAATTAAGCTAAAGCAAGTCAGCGCCCTTTTCATTTGGGTGTCATAACAAGACAAAGACAGCAAAAAGTCAAAACACAGTCTGAGAACTGTAATAAGCAAGATGACAGCCACATAGCTGGTGCTGATCATAGATATGGATGCAAATGAGACAACAGATAGAAGAGCAGTAAAAACAGATGTATTGTATGGGAAACTGCTGCTGATGAATCTGATAAAGCATTCCATAATCGGCGTGCTGGTCATGGAGAAGGCAAAATTACTGTACCAGGAAAAATATCCAGACAAGAGGTGAGGCAGATTTCAAAGCAAGCATTGGCCATTTTACTAGGAACATTACACTTTTAAACACACCAAACGTTTTTTGAAGCGAAAGGAGTCTGAGTGACTGAGCAAGCTGCATGAATGCATTTTGTTTAAAATAAAATTCACGGGACAGGAGCAAAGGCAGCGCAGAGTAAGCCATGGGACTTGAAATAGGAATTATGTGCTTGTGATTCAAGGAAGATGACATGCTTCCCCTTTGGATGCCCTAACAGAGGTGAGATCAAACCGATTGGCCTCCAAGGCTGGGAAGCAAATGTTCCTTCTCCCAAGGGGAAAATGAAGCGAAGGATAGTGGATTCGTTTAAGAACATAAGAACATAAGAAAGTTTACAAACGAGAGGAGGTCATTCGGCCCATCTTGCTCGTTTGGTTGTTATTAGCTTTTTGATCCCAGAATCTCATCAAGCAGCTTCTTGAAGGATCCCAGGGTGTCAGCTTCAACAACATTACTGGGGAGTTGATTCCAGTACCTCACGATTCTCTGTGTAAAAAAGTGCCTCCTATTTTCTGTTCTGAATGCCCCTTTGTCTAATCTCCATTTGTGACCCCTGGTCCTTGTTTCTTTTTTCAGGTCAAAAAAGTCACTTGGGTCGACATTGTCAATACCTTTTAGAATTTTGAATGCTTGAATTAGGTCGCCGCGTAGTCTTCTTTGTTCAAGACTGAATAGATTCAGTTCTTTCAGTCAGTCTGCATATGACATGCCTTTTAAACGCGGAATAATTCTGGTCGCTCTTCTTTGCATTTTTTCAAGAGCAGCAATATCCTTTTTGTAGCGAGGTGACCAGAATCAAACACAATATTCAAGATGAGGTCTTACTAATGTATTGTACAGTTTTAACATTACTTCCCTTGATTTAAATTCAACACTTTTCACAATGAATCCAAGCATCTTGTTGGCCTTTTTTATAGCTTCCCCACATTGTCTAGATGAAGACATTTCTGAGTCAACAAAAACTCCTAGGTCTTTTTCATAGAGTTTAATAAGACTAGAAGTCACCCCGACTAACAAGGAACGCCTATGCTTAGGGAGATTGGCACGGCCAGACCTCCGAGACACAGTCATGAGGGGTGACAGGAATTCTGAAAGAGAAGGAAATAAACATGCAAAGAATGGACCAGAGAAGAACAGTGGTGTAGATGAAAGCAAGTTTTTGGTAAAGAATAAAGGGTTTCCCCCTGTCTCAGGGAGAGCCGCCCTCACAGAGATGAGAACGAACTGATCAGCCTCCAAGGCTGGGGAGAATGTATGCTGCCCCCAGGGGGAACCTAGATGGATTGTTAAGATAGATTTGGCCAGGGGTCCCCTCTGGCTCTTGGAGAACCTTCCTCTTTGGAGGTTGAAGCCAGCTTGGCCGGGCCTAAGGCTGGGAAGTGAACGTCACTTGCCCCTAGAGGGAGATCGTTGCAGAGGTGGCGCTGCATTTTGGAGGAGGAGGGAAGGAAGGTGGGAAATTCAAAAAGCAAGCCCAGGGCTTAAATAGGGGGGTTAATTCATTGATTGGCTGAACTAGGGTGGAACCCCTGCTCCTGTCCCCCGAACCACACTGGGTTACAATAAACACCCACTATATTTACCCTTTGTTGTCCATTTATTCACCACCTGTCAGATGTCATGTCCAATTTATTTTCACACACGCGGTTTTACAGGTGTGGTTTAAATCATTTTATTCACTGTAAAACAGGTTTGAAAGGCACTGCATATCAAAATGACACTCAGTACTGCATCTCCAGCCCTGGCCCACTCCTTGTTTGCTGTATTTATCACATATCTCTTCATAGCAGTGCATACTGATAAATTATCTGCTGATCACTCGTTTTATCACCAAACTCGTCAATAATGCTATCCAAGTCATTATGTTATTACTATAACATCTCAAAAAGCTTGGCAAATGTCTGCGATTTTCTTTGAGTACTGGATGCGGAAGTAGCTACCTTGTTTGTTTATATCCGTGTTATGTCTGTGGTGAAGGGATTTGTGTATTGCTCAGATCTGCTTTAGTTTTTTTTTTTTTTTTTTTCGGCTTCTATAGGCACTCTCGGCCATTGAAAGCTTTTCTCTGCTTTTTCCAGAGAAAAAAAACAACAAAGGACCTGTGCTTGATGTCTTTTTGATGATGTCGGACAGGGTTCGACATCGGACCGGAAAGGAAAAATTGTAATGTCGGGCCTGGTCCGACATAGAACCGCAAAGGGTAAAATCTCTGTTTTTGCTACAGTTACAATATAAATAGTAAGTTGGAAGTTAGCACTTTCCTACATATAGTACAATTTTAAAGCCATTCAAACAATAACAATATTAGTATTGCATTGCTGTACCGTACCCTTGTATTATTCATCAGATTAATCCTTAGCGGTACATTTATTCAGCGCTTGTCAGGTGCATTGGGTGTAATTTATTTTCACATGCGCTGTTTATTTTACACACGCTGTTTAAAATGTTTTTTTTTTTTTTAGAGTAAAACGAGTTTAAAAGGCACTGAATCGCAAAAGGACAATCAGTACTGCATCTCCACCCAAGCCCCACCCCTTGTTCGCTGTATTTTTCACATACCTCTTTGTAGACGTGCATACTGATAAATCCTCTCCTGATCACTCGTTTTATCACCAACCTCCTCAATAATGCGATCCAAGTCATTATTTTACTACTGTAACATCTCAAAAAGCTCTGCAAATGTCTGACATTCTTTGAGTGCTGGATGCAGAAGCAGCTATCTCCTTTGTTTGTGACCGTGTAATCTCTGTGGTGCATGTAGCTATCAGATACACCCCCTTTTTTTTAAGGTCTCACTCAGCCATTGAAAGGTTTTCTCTGCTTTTTCCGGAGAAAAAACAACTTTTTTGAAGTCGGACTGGAAAGGGAAAACTGTAACGTCGGACCTGGTCGGACATAGGACCGCGAAGGTTTAAGGCTGTAGATAGCAGGTGTTCACATTTATTAAAACATTGAAAACTCTTTCAGAGTTACGGACATTTGAGATTTACGAACAACCTCCATTCCCAAGGTGTAAGTAACTCTGAGACTCTACTTATTTATATATTTTATTTGACATTGAGTTAATAGATGATGTTTTAATTGTGGTATGTCAATATTATTCTATAGTATGTTTTCAGAATTTAGGTGCTGTGCAAATGCTTTAAAACTGAGGTTCCTTAGGCGTTTTGGGTATGTACCAGTTCCACATGCATCTCAGTGCTTTATTGATTGTGACACTCGCCAGTTTCCGAAGCTACCCGAGACTGACTAGACAGCAAACAGCTTGAACAATAAAAGAAACTGAGTGATCAGGACTGTTTTGAGGGTGAGCACTGAGCTCTGTAATTCTTTGTAATATGTGCTTAACATTAACCAAGATACAAGTGTTTTTTTGTCTAAGTATTTAATCCTAAAAAGAATTGTAAAGACATTCAGTAAAAGACTGACTTTTTTATTTTAATTAAAAAAAGACGCTCTTTTTATTCATGTTGAAATGTATCATAATAGAGTGACGAAAGGTATTTTAAACTGTAAGTCATTTATATGAGTTCAACTAAAACCAAGTGTTAGGTATCTTAATATAACATTTTAGAAAAATGTACAGATTTGTAGCAGTGTGAAGAAATACATTATGTTTAAAAGATATCTAAGTATTTCATGAGAACAGGGTACTGATAAAAAAGAAGTAGGAGTCTTTGTAGCCTGATTGCTTTATCTAAGTTCTTTGCTTTAGGATTTCTACAAGGAGATACATTCCATCACTGCAACTCTCTTCACATCCAAATTATTTTCATCATTCAGTTTAATTCATCCCCTATGGAAACAAGTCTGCATATAAATATTTCAGAAAGCTCATAATCTATTTATTTAGACTGAGGGAAACAGAAACAAGCAGTGATATTAAATGAGTAAAATAAGGTCAATACGTTCAAGCCAATTACTTAACAATATGGTGAGTGACAATTTTGGTATCTGAATAGTGTAGCCATGGATGGAGTAAACTACATGCGTACATACATTCTGGTGGTGAACTGGAAAAAAGGAAAACAACAAATACCAAGTGTAACTACAGAGAGAAAGAAAGCTGTATCCACAAATAAAATTATAAAACATAAATAACTAGTTATAAAAATAGCATAAAACAAAATATAACAACTTATGCCATGTGAAAGTGCTTTGAGTGAAACAGAGTTTAAAGGTCTGTCTGTTTGTTTCAGAGTTCTATTACAGCTTTCTCAGTACAATCTATGCAGAAAACACACTTTTCAACTGTACCAGTGCATTTGCCACATAAGCAGACATCAAAAGTTCTGTTTTTACCTGGCATTGTCTTTTATTCTGTGTGCCAGTGGGCGCAGTGCTGGCTGAAGGTTGAGGGGCATTTGCCAGCCAGCTTTCGTGTCTCTTATCAAAATGTTTCTGCTCTAGCTCCAGGCTAGCTGCAAAATGAAGTCCCTCCGAGTGATTGTGTTGCCGGTGCACTCCTTGTACAAAACCAAGAGTTGATGGCTGCCAGGTCCAAAACAATATAAAAGCAGCTACAGACCACCTGTGAGTACCACCTTTGACAGAATACAGCCATGCCATTTGATCCAGTATATCAACACCATACTTCGTTGCATAGTAAAATCAACAGTCTCTGACTTTCGTTTATTATCAGTTCCGATGGTCAATGATTTGTTCAGAAAGCTTAGAAAAAGCACTTTTTTTTTTTTTTTGCACCATCACACTCAAGGTGGCACAGTTGTTCTGCCTGAGAAATGTAGTGTAAATAATAATAATAATAATAATAATAATAATAATAATAATACTATATATTATGTGTAGAATGACTTTCATCAGTGTTTCAAGCACTCAACAGGATTACAATGTTATTTCACAATGACTTTGATTTTATTACAAAGCCCAGACTAAATTGTCGACTATATTGTATTGATTTCAATGTGCCGCATAAACTGCGGGTCTGGCGGTTGAAGCAGCAAGTGCTTCTAACTTATTCATTTTTACGATTCTGCAGCTGGAACACCGTATGGGTATTTAATTCAAGTATATAGTAACACTTAAGAACGAACATGCAGAAGATGTTCACATTTGCAGAGATATTTAAATTTGAATTGCAAAAACCGTTCAAAAAATGGCTTTGTGTTAGTGTTAATTAAATTAAATAAATACACGCACCAGTGCTTCAGCTCGCAGTACCTGTGTGTGTGTGTGTGTGTGTGTGTGTATATGTGTCAACTTCCTGGTCTGGGGACATCATCAGCATGTCTGTGTTAATGAAAATTTGCTGTATATGCATATCACTGCAAACGGTTCCATGTTATTATACAATATACCACAAGATCACTGCATGCCATATTCAACAATCATACAACATGATATGCAGACATTTGGAATTATAAACATAATAGTTTATTTTACAAGAGATTTTACTCACAAAGACAGGCTCCAGACTACAGACTACATACTTTGTCCGACAGAGCTTAGAGACATATATTATTTAGGTAACTACTCCATAAAGTTGCATGCATTTTTTCAGATTTCATCTGAAGTATTAGTCTAACCTTATGCAGGATTTAATTATAATGTATCTACATATTCTCAATAGGCAAACTGACTAGACAAGGACACTGTGTTCAGTTGTATGTATTGTTGCAACCTTTAAAAACAAACAAGTACTTGGACAGTTTTTTTTCTGTTTTTTTTTCCACACATAGACTGTTGTGCTCTACGCATATTTAACCCTTTGCAGTCCTATGTCGGAACAGGTCCAACATTAAACTTTTTCCTTTCTGGTCGATGTTGGACCCTGTCCGACATCATTTTAAAAAGTCAAGCACAGGTCTCTGGAATGTTTTTTCTCCTGAAAAAGCTGAGAAAACCTATCAATGGCAGAGTGAGACCGATAGGAGCCGAGAGAACCGAAAAAGCAATACACATTGTCCCTTCACTACAGACATAACACGGACATAAATAAACAAGACAGCTGCTTCCACATCCAGAGCTCAAAAAATATCACAGACATTTGCCAAGCTTTTTGAGATGTTATACCAATAAAATAATGACTTGGATCACATTATTAAGGAGTTTGGAGATAAAACAAGTGGTCAGGAGAGGATTTACCAGTATGCATGACTATGAAGAGGTGTGTGACAAATACAGCAAACAAGCAGTGGGTCAGGGCTGGAGATGCAGTACTGAGTGTCCTGTCGATATTCACTGCCTTTTAAACCTGTTTTACTTTGAATAATTAGTTTTAAACCGCGCGTGTGAAAATAAATTAGACCTGACGCGCCTGACAAGCGCTGAATAAATGGACCGCTAAGTGTTAAAGTAGTTACATTAAGTGACATTTTGTTAATAACCAGAAAATTAAAAACACATGTAATCCGACTATGTATGTGTTCATGAGGTAAACATTATAAATTACAATTCGAAATGTTAATCTCCTCAACTACACCACCCCACAACTCCTTTTGCTCTGGTAGTTTTGGGGGAGTGCATTATACAAGTGGTAGATATCAGAAAGTATTTCAACCCATTTATAAATGTTATACAAGGAGTGCGTGTTAGAAAAAGGTTGGATGTTATATACTGAAAATGAAGGTGCAAATATTACGAATTAAAATAGTAGAAATATAAATCAGAAAATAATTTGTTATAAAATGAAATTACATTTAAATTGCATGATCATAACTGAATAAGTATTGATACTGTTGACACAGCACAATTAAAAAAGATCTATTTTTTTTCTAACAGTTTGCAAACAAAAAGGTAAACAGCAGGATTAATGTAAAAGTGTCCAGGAAAATGTCCAACAAATGATTAATAATAGATCAAGGGTCCAAACCTGATATAATTCTGTTACCTGGTTTAAGACCGAAATACTCATTTTTTGGGGGATTCAGAACCACTATCACTCTCCTGTCATGGTTTGTACATGGATGAGCGCAAATGTACATACTTTATAAAATCCACTTTACGAACTCTGGTCTGGACGCCTCAAAGCAATATTGCTTCCTAGCAGCATATGAAGCTGCTAAAACAAAATTAGCAGATCAGCAGAGGCTTTTTCTTCCTCACCCGAAGGGATTCTCAAAGATAAGATGATGGAAGCTGTTCTTCAAACGATGTAGTAGCAGTAACACATTTTGCCTAAGCCTAGTACATTAAAAAAAAAAAAAAAAAAAAAAAGAGTCGATTAGCTACATTAAAAGCATGGTGATTAATTTAACATGAGAGACGCAAGTAAAAAAAAAAAAGTATGTGAGTAATAATGTCTTCTTTCAGAGTAAATACTTATTTTTATCAGTAATCCAAATAGACTACACACTTAAATGTTAGGGCTAAGATTCTAAATTACCTGTTTTGCTATCTCTGGCCTTATCAACTTGATGCTAGATCGAGAATATTAATTGCAATATGTTTTATAAGTAACTTTTGGCTGTTAGCAATAAGTACATACAAGTCTTTGACAAGAAAACCTGCCAGACCTTTCATTAGATCACATAATTGTAATAGTTGTACAGTAAACTGCAAGAAACATTACCTCAAGGCAAACTGCATGCTGTAGTTCTATATTTTATCTGAGATGTTAGAAAGAAAAAAGTGGCATGATATAGATTTGCTGGTTATCCTCCAAGTGCCTCCCTTAGCACAGAAATAACAGTTTCTATAAAAACTGTTGAATTGCGCTATTGTTCCTATGCCATTATTCAATTAATATTAATCTGATGTCCAACTCCAGGGGTACATTTTTTTTGTGACTTTCTGCCATGATGCCTATAACCCTGGTACTCACATATGACTGCTCACAATCTGACCAGAAATTGCATTGAGATGCACCAATAATTTTGCCTGATGAGCACAATCTTCTTTTTTGTGACTTAACATTCCTAATTTCAAAGGAAGGACTGTTCATACTACTGTCAAGTATGGCTAAACCAATGCAATAAAGCATTTAAAGAGTATTAATACATTTCACTAAAACCCAAAAGAATGGACTTACAAGTTATCGGCCCGACAGTTTCAGCATGAAACTGATCAAGCAATCTGAACTTTTTCCTTTACAGATACAAGAAGTGATGCATTTTTACGGAGCCAGTGGAAATTCCTCAATATTTCAAGAACAGTACAACTTCCAACAAAAGTACAAAAACAATTCTAAATTTGGGCTACAATGTAATCAAGAATGTTTCAGTGATGTATACGCCGAGACTGCCTGCAGACACCCAACTGTTAAAAATACTGTATGTACTTCATATTATATTTGCAATGGCTATTGAAAAATTGATTTAAAAAAAAAAAAAAAAAGTCATTATTTTAATTGACACATGGCGTGTCATGTCCTTGAGGTTATGAATGAATCCACTTTATCTATATAGTATATACACCATTCTGCAGCACCACTGGTTGCTTAGCAACTTAAAACACTCATGGATATTCTGCACAATGCAAATGGAATTCTTTATTACCCTTGAAATGGTGCTGTCAGTGAGAGATGTAAGTAATCTCGCGGTTACCTGTATTGTCGACACCACTTGTTAGCAATGGTTAGATGACAGTTAAGCAATACCTTACATTGTTGTGATTTTTAGACTCTTATGCTGAATAACTCCTCCACTGCATGCACAGACACTCTTAGGACATCAGTCTTGAAGGCAATTTCCAAAAGCCCTTTGCTCTTAAGATTTTATACATTTCAGAACCTTGACAGGTGGAATGTAAAGCAAAACTCCAAAAGGGAACTGATACTGATTCAGATTGATAGAATCTCACTTGACTGGAATGTTAAGCTGACTGGTTAGTCTCAGCCAGTTGAGTTATGAGAAGAGCGGGCATTATCCAATTTTAGATGACTGCAAAAAGCCTACAATTTTGGTACCTCATACACTTTAGCCATAGGAAAAATACATCCACATTTAGCGCCAACGCTCAGTAGTTATCCCGCAGTATACTAATTACTGCATTGGGTTCACGTCAAATTAAGTCTTGAAATAAAAAAAAAATAGTATCTTGTTTAGAAATAAAAACTCATTCCAGAGTGTACTACAGTGTAAAGAATTATTTGTTTTAATTATTATTGTTTTTTTAATTTATATGAATTGATACATACATAATACAGAAGTTTTTTATATTAGGATGCATAAGTTCCAATCTCAAAACAAAAAAATGCAAAGACACATCACCTGTGACTCGGCAAAATGCATCACCTGTGACTCGGGACTCCTAATTCTCACCATAGTCAGTCATCTAGCTAGAATGACCACTGCGTTGGACCGTAATGTCTTATTCTCCAACACACAGTCACAAGCATACAATACTGAATAGTTCAGTGTGTGATAACAACTTCAAATAACTGGTAAGCATTTTTTTTTTAAATGGGCTCATCCAATTGTTATTAATATCTGATACGGGAAACATACGCTCATTAACACTAGCAACAGAGCGTGACCCCAGAGCGAGCTGTCAATCTGAAAGGAATTCCAGCCGTACCTCATATAGCTGTTGTCTTCTCTTGCTCGCTTCTCAGCCAGAAAGTAAAAATGCTCACCAGAGATTATAAAAAATACTGCATGGGGTAGTGTGTCATCAACGATAATTGAATGCCCACCCTCAGTGTGGGATGCTTGGATAAACTCCTCGGGCTTCACCCTCTAGATTTACGTAGCATCCCACTCCTTGGGTGGGCACTAAATTCTAATATCACACACTAATGCATGCGTTATTCTCTGTTTATTACACAAGTGAATATATGCAAGACAACCCTCATAAAATATATACTGTATTATCACAAACTGAGCTGTGAACCAGAAATTATTTTATACAACATGTGTCAAAGACAAAAAATAATACAGTCTAAAGAAGTTTCTTTACACATCGAAAGCTAACCACTAATTTACATGTGGTGAAGCATAAAATGTCAATGAATGTATATTATTAGTATTTGTTTATTTTAGCAGACACCTCTACCTAAGGTGAATTACAGACTAGGGTGTGTGAACTATGCATCAACTGTAGAGTTACTTGCAACAACATCTCACCCAAAAGACTGAGCACAAGGAGGGTTGCAACGATATAGGTTACATTGACTTAAATGGGTACTATAAAAATCTAATAATTAAAAATGTGTTGCAAATACAGAATAAAAAAATAAATAAAAAACATGAAATTGTTTAAAAACAGATAATTGAATTACCACCAGCAAACTCATTTTCCTGGCAGACATCAATAATAGATCCAGTCAGGGTTACATTAGAAAGCACTGTACACAAAACAAGTAACCTTTCTTTCTTCGATTTCTCCTGAAACTAATCACACCAGAAAACATTAATATACTCATCCACACAATAAAATAACAACGCAAATCATTCAAATATTTAGAGAGGTGTCCTAATCAAGGTAAAGGTTATTTTTCAATGACATGAAATCCCTAATGCACACTTATCAACGTCTAATACAATATGTTTCCTTCCTCACCCTGGACCTTTTGCTAATTGTACCTTGGCACCCTGTAGATGAGTAAAGGATAAAGACCACATTTTTAGTCACTCCTTAGTGCCGGTATAATACTAATTAGGTCTGGGCTCCAGGTTGAGCATTAAACCCAATACCAAAGCCTTACTTTTAAACTGTATATTCTGCCACAGTTACTGGATAATTACAACATTAAAACCTCTGTAAAAAAAAAAAAAAGCCATAAAAATAAATAAATCCAAATCTAGCATCCTCAATCTCATTAATCCATTCAGACAGAGCCTTTTTCTTTTTAATTATTACTCACATATTTTTATTATTACCTTCTGCACGGCGTGCCGGAACCCTGTGTTCAATACAAGGGTGCTTCCTTGATAAAAAATAGTTTGTCTTTTCTTCCAGTAGTCAACCTTGAAAGATTTTTTTTTTTATTTTATTTTTGAAGACCAAACATGATGACAGGCCAAAAAGTCCAGTCTTTGAAAGGTCAGAGCTCTGGTTTGTGCTGGTGAAGCTGAGAGAGGCTGTTCAGATGGGTTACTCTCAGTTTGCAGCCTCAGATCTCTTTGTGTCACACTCAATCAAGTTTAAAGGCATAATGTTTTTTTTTGTGTTTGTTTTTTAATTGTAAACTGATAATAAACAATTGTATCAAGATCGCACTTGAAGGAGGTTAGTGTATGTTCCAAGATATGCAACAATGCTGTGGTACTGTACAGTCTAGCTTATTATGTACTGAAAAAAATGAAAAATTATTTTTAAATGGTTGGGTATTCCAGAGCTTAGAATACCGTCGTTAGAAACTTGACAATCAGCAATCATATCCACAACAGTTTGAGGAAACATGGTTACAGTATTTCTTTGAAGTAAGTGTTGTTCATTATTTTTATTTGCTTGTTCTCATGAAATGGACGTGGGCAGGCTAGTCCAAGGAACAAATAATTATTAAGTCCAACATGAAAGACAATTACTATGGCAGACTTAAAACGCTGATTACTATACTGTATAACACTATTAATTACAATCACTATTAATTGTATGGTATTTTAGGTGGAAAATCTTAAATAATAAAGCTATCACCTGCCAGAGTAAAACACTAACATCAGCGTGGAAACTTAAAATCATGGGTTACATCACCAGGTTAAGGTAAAATCTGAGTGTCTCGAAATTGATTCTTGGTAGTTGGATGTGTTGTTCTGGATGTGTTGTTCTACTAGAATTTCAGGATGCTTGATTAACCCTATATCTTGCCATATACTGTATGGTTAAGCCTTATCCTTTATCAACTCAGTCCATCTTCTCCTGCTGTTTCTAAAGCACAAATTGTCAATTCTTATTATGGCATGTTACTTAAATCTTCACAAGGAGAGGAAGGAAGTCTCTGTTTCTCTGTTCTGTTTGTTTCTGTAACATCCAAGGCCTTGCATCCAACACTGACCCAGGGCACTTTCATCTAAAATCAATCAAACCCCATATCCGTTTTCCCACAGACTTGTAGACTTAAATCAATTTCAATTTCCCTCATATGATCTCTATACCTCCATTCGACCCAGAGGTGGGGTTTAGTTATTTGTTTACTCCGAAAATACATCCCCTTTTCTGCTACTCCTGAGTGATAGACAATTGTACATGATCTCCTTTTGAATTAAAATGACGCCTCTTCTCCATTGCTCTTCAAATTAAGCCCATGCCCTGTTTGATCTCATTTCTTACAAATGTCTAAGGAGGCTGTGCTTGGATACTTCCAGAGATATAAGTCACAGACTGGAGAATTTACAGTGCACAATGGTCTTGAACAACTTTTCATAGAATATACTTACATTTTCTGACCTATTCCCTGACACCTAAAAACCTAACCTCCTCTGTTGCTCACTTGGCCTACCATTTGGGAGATCAGATCACTACTTAGTAAATATATCCTTTATTCAACAGCCAATCACATAGCACCCCCAGTCAACTTCACAATGACTTCTGGGTGGGATGTCAACTGTGATTCATTTCCTCCAGTCAAAAAGTGGCATCTCTACATCAGACCTTTAACCCTGTGCAACAGTAGTAATGATCCTTTGGGAATGCTGTGACACACTTAAATCTGAAGAAGAGCAACCATTGTTTTAACCCTTTAACCTCCAACCAGTCTGTCACCGTTGTCTGTCCAGAACCAATCAGCAACGAAAAAATGCACAGCCGCCTGCTTGTAATTGTTGGTATTGTAAATAGAGAGATCCACAGTATAAAGCAGATCTTTCATCCATACCTTCTGAGGTAAAATTATTGGAAAATACTATGAAGGCACTAACTGCAATATCTGTATACTTGAATAAGGGGTGTTTACAACCACCATAATGTTCCTTTTCAAGGCGCTATGCAGTCAAACTTCCGGGTGTAGAAATAATAATAAAAAAAAACAAAAAAAAAAAACATAATAAAACGTTTTTTTTTTTTTTTTTTTTTATTTGAAATAACACGTACACATATATATTGAACATTGAAAAAGGGAAAAATATGGGTGCAATATTTTTTAATACCCCTTTTAGGGTTTAACCTTGCATGTTCTGATAGTGTTTCTAAAACTGTGCAGCACTTGACAACTTGTTCATTTTTTATTGCCTGACAAATGCCAAAAAATAAATAAAATAAAATAAAATACAGAATTTATATAGGAGGCAGGAAGATCACTTTCAGAAAAAAAAAAAAAACCCAACAGCTAAAAGTACAAGCTTGCTCTTCAGGCTTTACAATTTCTGAATATGCTTTTCCCCTTTGACTAGAGCTAACCAATTTGCTGCTATTCATCAAAAGCCCTCTTGCCAGCTGAATTCAGTGTGATCAAAACAAGAAAACTGAAATTCCTACCACTTCATCAATTGCTAAAATGCCTAAAATTGCATTTATTTTATACAGTAGTGTGCTGCCAACATCCTCCAAAACAATTATTTTGGCCCATAGCTAGCAGAAATGAAGTGCATTTTTTTGGGGGGGGGGGTTTCCACTTGCATTTTTCAGCGCTACAAAAGCAAAAACTGATTGAAATTGGTCACACCCTAAATTACTTTGGCTGTTTTTATTTTCTTTTTCAGTTTTTGTGTCCAAACATCAATAATGATTTAAAAAACAGAAACATAAAATTAATTAACAACGTTTAAAAAAAAAAACAAAAAAAATATAAATATATATAATAAAAATATATATAATGTAAATATACTTTATTAGAAGATTTTCCTTTAGACATAAACCAGCATTTTTTGGCTTTAAACCAGCTTGGCTGAAGTAAGACAGCCTGACAAAGTGTAGCTGTAACAGTGGAGATGGGACACGTGGAGAGATGCAAATCTCTTGTCCTTATCACATAAGCCAGGATACATCTCACTTCAATGTATAGTTTTATTAAGAGTTTTAAAATTCTAATAAAAAATGTCAACTCATAGTCATGGTAATCTTGCACTGTAATGTTACATACGCATTGTTTAAATGGACAGATTCTAAATGTTCTGGGACAATTGAAGCATATGATTAAGTCCACTTTAAGAGAACTAACTTCAGAATTAGAAAACTCCCAGAAACTGAAAAAAAAAAATGTCTCAATTGCAGCAAACTAATCAGAAGGTCCATTTAATTTGTTCTGCTGATCCAATCAAGAGGGCCGAGTTAGACTGGTCATGGAAGCCTATAGAAAATATAAAGGCCTGAGAAATGATACTAAACATAATGAAAGCAGTAGTACTTCTACCACCGCCGGTACAAGCCAACAACTTCTCTCACTAAAGGTATCAAAATTGGTGTTTTCAGTTTGGATTTGCTTGATTAGAAAGGAAGATGGTCATGATTACCCGGGGTGTCTGATCTGCTTGGAATAGCTGTCTTGAGTGCCTCAAAACTTCAAAGTTGAAAAGCCATTACAGCAAAAACACCTAAAGAAGCAGGGAACTCAAATGAACTTTGTAAGAGAAAGGCAATATATTTACAATGAAAGAAAGATACTGATTTTCTATGGATTCATTGGGTGGGGGTCCTCAGTCAACATGCCTAATGTCATGGGGGGCCTGGAGCCAATTGGCTTCATCACTGCTATTCTCATATCTTATATATTAATGCCTCCCCTGGATACAGTCCGCCCCCCTCAGTTTGAGAACCACTGTTCTAAGTGATGTCATCTTCAGTGTGGGACACCTGTTGGTGAAACACTGTATTTCAGTAGTAATCTGTGGCAATAGGGATGGGTTGGTATACCGGTTTTTCGGTTTACTGCGGTTTTGGTAGATTAGAGTATTATTACCATTTATTTTATTCTAAACCGCAATTATCATAATTTGGTTATACAACGGTTAACACATTTTTCAACTGCAAACATGCTTATTTTAAATCAAACGATGGTACTTGCCGCCTTAGTAAAGTGTCTGAGGAAGACCTTTTTGCAAACTGATACTGTATATTGATAATGGTTTTGAAGGAAATTGTCAACATCATAGAACACAGGTTTCAATTACTGCGTTTCGTTACCCAGAGCTTCCTGCACCGGCTGCTCTTGGCTGCCTTCTCCAAACCTTGCAGCACAGTTAACATTTCAATGTCCTATATTTACATTTGTCTGGTTTATCAACAGTCAGTTTAATGTAATTGATTAACAGTAACTTTATTGTAAAATGATACATCACTTATCACAGATTTAGTACATTATTTTTGTTAAAATATTATATATATATATATATATATATATATATATATATATATATATATATATATATATATATATATATATTTAATATAGCGTTGACAAGGGCTAACAAGGTTATAGCAGTAGTTTTAGTGGTTATTTGCATTATGATTATCGGGTCACTTGTGATCGTTGCATATTCCCTTTGGTTCACAGTCGCAGTTTCAAATGTTATTACAATTCGGCTACGCAGAATCTGCACGTATTTCTGTGGGTATTGAGTTACTTCTACTGCGCTATAAGAACATGACCAAAAATAAAACTACACAGACCCGCAACTGCAGCAGGATAGCCTACTTATTATCAACACAGTTTTGTTTAAACAAGTTGTAATAGTATTCAAATTTTCTTAGGTAAGTAAAGAAATATATTTTTTATTTTTTTTACAAACTCCACATGTGTAATAATCATTGGAAGCTTACTTGTGCAATGTGGTAAATATAATTCCAATAACACGTTTTAGTATTAAAATACTTTTTTTTTTGCTATACATATTTTATTTATCCAGTTGAAAAAATAAGCGCCTTATCTCTGCTCTTAAATGATAGCCTGTGGTACATGTTTGTGTTTTAAGCAAAAGACCGATCATTTCCCAATTCTATTGCCATCAGCTAAACAAAGTATTTATTTATTAATTTATTTGATTTTATATTTTAAAATGTTTTAACAAACTACAGCACCACGTAATTTTGAGCAAATAGATCTTAATACTGTTGTTGTATAACATTGGGAGTGTACAACTTTATTATTATTATTTTTTAAATTATTATTCTGATTGTCTATAAAAAAAAGTTATTTGGCATAGTAAAACACTAAATACCAAATGTTTAAATCATTCCATGAAAGGAAGTGTGTTTTTGTTGGTTTTATTTTTGTTAATTACGGTAATTTAAGTGATTTGCATTACTCTTTCTTCTTTTGAGTCTTTATTTGATAACTTGCATGATGTACTGTAAACCATGATATTAAGGTTACCACGGTATTTTTTTTAACGGTTATCATACTGTGCAAATTTTATACCTTTCCATCTCTATGTGGCAAACCTGTTTCTAATCAGATAATGCGCTCTGACATGCAGAAGTTGCAGGACTGGTTAACTAAACTGCATATCGCATTGACCATTAATTTTAACGTGCTCCATAACACGACATAATTTGACATGGCTGCCCTTGTAACACATTTCTTGGCTGCTAAAACACCACGATGCTATGAAATCATAAGGTGCAGGACTATTAGGATTATTAGACCAAAATGTAGCTCATGAAACTGTAATAAACAATGTAAACCTCACAGTTTTTCAACTCCAGGGTTTTATCCCTCAACATTACCAACTGTAGGTCATGAAGCACTATTTTTTCCCCCTCAAATCACTTTCTAATGGAAACGTGATTTAATCAAAGAATGGCACAATTACATTTGCTGAGGATACAACTTTGTTGCCATAAAAACAGCTAACCTTCTGCTCTGATAACAGATAACCTTGCTAAAAAGCATTTGCAGGATTTTTTAAAAAAATTTTTGTAGATTCACACAAAATCATATACTTGGCAACTTGTTGTTAAACCCATTTATATGGTTTCAGCAATGTAATTAAAAGTGTTTCTTTAGGGCAAAGCATTTATTACAAAGGGATGAGTGAACTGCCTAAGCCTTCTTCCAATAATATGCTTTAATTAAATGTATTGTCTCGGCTATCCATGAATCATCCTTCAGATATTGTACTTCCCTGCTGAGACACAGCAGGGGAAGCAAGTTTAGATTTATTCTGAAGTTTTTGTGACAATTTTAAGGTATGACTAAATAACTGTTAAAAACATTACAATTTTATAAGAACAAGCAATGAGCAATGCTCGTGGGTGTCTGGCTCCAATATAAATCCACTATATATATATATATATATATATATATATATATATATATATATATATATATATATATACCAATGGCTGTGATGTAGCGAGAGACACATTGAAAAAAAAAATAGCTTAACAAACACTGTACAACCACCCCCTCATTCTATTGGGTGTGCCAGAGTCCAATATAAAGTTTTTTTACTGGAATGGATTATAGTTTGAGGATTTCATTTTCTTAATGGTAATAATATCAGGCATCTGATAGTAAAGCACTGACATACAATATATTAGGAGAGGACTTTCAGAACTCATGATTACTGGTAGTGAGTAATAGTGACTCAAAATAGTGTGAGATTAACCAAATTAGTAGCAGTCACCATTGTTTAGGAATCAGAACCTATTTTGACCATGTGACTCCATGTTCACTGGGAAACTTTGGGAGAGTTTAGGTTGAACTGTACCAAACTGTTCTGGTGAACATGGAGCCATATAGTCACCCTATCAAAACCATTCCTGGAGGCTTTTAACTCCTTGAGCTAGTATTCTGTCAAGCTATTGACCCTAGAGACAAAGCCATGCCAAGCCTAGTATGGCTGTCACCAGAAGAGCTGTAAAATAATGAAAACAAGGTATTTTATTGCATTATGACTATGTACATTTTTACTTTTGAACTAGGATCACTGTTAAATTTCAGTGTAACACACTTTGTAAAGCAATGCCAATGTGGCACGATGATTATATTTGTTGTGGTAATGCCAATAATAAGAATATAGGTGCTTAATTCCATTTTAACCTCAAATATGCTTTCTCTAAACTATACTTTTATTTAATCTAACATCCTTCAATTTAATAAAACAAACATGTTTCCTTTTGGAAAAAAAAAAGTCATTTTTCCATTGCAGAATTTCAGCATTACAACAAACCCCATTCCATATTAAATAGGAACAGAAAGCTGCATATTGCAATCACATTAGGATTACAGAAATATTTTACAGAAATATCCATAAGACAAGAGGGATACTGTTGGAATTAATACTAGTGGAATTAATTCCCCTGTTACTGTACACTGTTAGTTCTGAATTACTTTCAGACTTACTACTGAACACAATTAAAGAAAACAATGAAAATGGCGTACTGACAAAACGTTTGTCTAACTGTGTAACCATGTTTCGTTTTAGCACATTTTAGTACTGAATATCTTTAGTGTTTAAAAAATTATGGATGAGACCTGCGCCTGACTAAACTCGGACAGCAAGGGAAATGTGTGGTCCATTTGCAAGCCCCCCTATTCCCCCTCCACCTCTGTCTCCTGTAGGTTTTATTTAGCTGATTTTATTTTTGTGAATAATCTCAATCAATTAAATTCCTTTGGAATTCCTAGGAACACTAGGAAAAAATGTGATCAATGACAGAAACAGTTTCCTGACCCTGAGTCCTGATAAGTCCTCATATATATAATTTGAATTTGAATGTATACTGTAGAATACATGAGGGCATTTACTGTACCAGCAGGCTTATTTGCAGGAAATGAGTCCTATTTGAGATGCTCAGCTATACCAGTTAAAACATTTTCATTCACTTTTTTTAAGGTGTACGATACAAGCTAAAATATATCTTGTGACCCTTTAAACAAAAAGTCAAGAAAAAATCCAAGGGTGTTTTACATTTAAGGCCTTCAATTTTATTTTTTTAATTTAAGACAATTAGAAAAATGCAAATTAGTTATCCTAAATTAGTTATCCAAAAGTTGTTAACCCTAGGATAAAATTTGAATTTTTTTTTTCTATACACTGGCTGCATTAACTGTAACTTTTCCCATAACATGTTATCATTTCAAAAGTTACAACGCGCTAAAATTAATACAGTATTTTCTGTAACTTCATATGTAAACAATATGCCCCTACTTCTGCTATCATTCCAACACCAAATCAGCTAATAATGTAGGTTCCAAAATGCTGGCGGACTGCAGCATGCAACAGCACATTATGTATCAAGCTAAATGTGCAAATGCATGATGTTGAAAATGTTTTTTTTTTTTTTTTAATCATTATTTAGGTTGAGTTATTTTATATTGTGTACCGTAACATTGTAGTAGATACGGTACATCCAATCCAGAGTAAAAGCTGTTGTATTATATAAACGCTTATGTGTAATATGAAAAAAGAAATTAGAATAATAAAAATCTTTTCCAATGGACTATAAAAGTCAGGCCATGATTAAATGCTTAATCTCTTCAATAATGAATAAATGTTAGCTCAAAATAGACACATATTCTCCTCACCCCCCCATTGTCAGTTATTATGCAATACATTTGTTAATGGTTCATTTATCACTTACAGTTATTGTGTTGTTTGGTAGGGCTGTAACTCCGATATTAGTAACTGGTTGCTAAAAGGGAAATTTAATTCAGCCCTCAGTGATGAAAGATAAACCTGACCTACAAACATAATTGTTTTTTTTTTTTTTTATCAATTTTATTATCTTATTTCTGTGTTTTAAAGTATGTGTTTGATTTGTCACTGTTATCAATTTATTGTTTTCTTTAATTGGTATTTTTTATTGTTGATACTAAATCTCATTAATTATTTCATGTTATTTTGTAATTTGTACAACTTCTTATTACTGCATACTTGAGTTCTGTTTTAACTGACATGAAAAGCACTTTGACATACTGTGGTGTAAAAGGCAAAATAACCATTGCAGCTACTTTGATCTTTATGTTAAAAGGGAGGACAGCGGTGTTTTAATACATGACTTTGAAGTGGTCCGAAAGTGTTACGTAACATTTTGTAATTTGAATTCCCAATAATCTTTGACACATAGCAAAAGAGAAATGGTAAACACAAACACTGTTAATGAAACCTATGGCATGAGAGTTATTGGAACTCATCCTGTTTCTCCTATCATCACTTGGTCCCTCTAGTTTGTCTAAAGAATAATGTAAAACCATACAATGCTTTAGTTAAAGACAAAGTCTGTTGTAATACACTACTGATATTAAAACAGACCTTAGCAACCAGGCTTACAAAAACAAAAAAAACAAAACAAAAAAACCTGCCTGTAACCAATACTACTTTACTGTACCTGAGCAGTGCAGTGAGATGATACACTACTTCACACTGTATTGCATTTTTATGAGCAGATTAATTATATGAAGATAAAGACAGACACAGTAGAGGGGTTTGAAAGATGGTATTTTTCAAATACATTTCTGTTATGGGTGCACTAATAGCGCCTCTCTATTAACACAGTACTCCTTATATATTTACCACATAATTTTCCTTCATTGTTTTTTTTTTTTTTTTTTTTTGTTTTTTTTGTTCCATTGCTGTTTTCAGGAATTTGGCCTCTGTCAATATCAGAGTGTCTCTCCCCTCTGGATTAATGGTAACCTTATTGTGGTGGTCATACCACAGACTGTGCGGTCAACATTGATTTAGGCTGTTTCCACTTCACCTGCTGCAGATGACATTCAACACGACTGCATGGTTAGTGGTTTGCAGAACCACCGTTTCCTAATATTTTTTCACAGGTACTTACAATCTGTTGAAATTGAACATGCGAAATGTATTAGATATTGCCTAACTCAAATCTGTAACCTGTCTGAAAATATTAACAACTGGCAATGCAGTTCTCGTTTGTGTGTCTAAATAAGATCTCTTTCAGATAGACAAACTATAATTTTCCAAATTTCTGTCAGAATGCATTATGTGATACTACAAGATGTGGTTGAAATGTACGACTTTATCCATTAGGCAGACTCCAACTGCTGAAGCAACACTACTTTATAAAATCTGTGGAAGGCTAACAGGGTAAAAATATATAAAAAGGTTAGGTTATTATCATAACCCTGGTTTTCTGAAATAGAAACGTATCCATTACACAATGGGTTAAGCTATTATGCATGATTCAGCTGAACACCTGTACCAAAGCTGCATCAGCACGCCTGTCTCTGCCCCCACAGGACACAAAATTGCATGCAGGACGGTGCTCGGTGCCATACATTTTCTTCAGCCTACTGCATAGAATGTATACAGCGACCAAAAAATTGTAATGGATACATTTTTATTTAGGGAACCAGGATTATGATAATAGTGTTCCCTTCCAAGTACGAAATGTATTCCATTACACAATGGGTAAGTATACCCAAGCTGTCGCAAGGGCAATACTTGCAGAACTGCCAAATTGGTGAGACTCATGGCCTGCTACAACTATAAGGCAAAGTAACACCACAGAATGCAGGACTATCTATGCATGTGCTTGAATCCGGCTGATACACTGCTGTCAACACTGGTTCCAAAAGCAGGGTTCTGAGGACGTTAAGCATGTAAAACCTTGTGAAAGTGTGGGCCATGGCCCATACCGCTGCATTGCAAATGTCAGAGACGGATTGTGGCAAAGTGTTTTGCAGTGCGCAGGTGTAGTGCTGATACAGTGCAGCAAAATAATGACCCAAACCAGTTCCACAGTTAATGAAAGCTTTATTTTTTGCTTTCTATGTAAATACGGTTGGCAACACACACCAATGTGTAGTTTCCCAGCCAAAACCCCACTGTGATTTCAGTCCCGAAATAATAACAACAATAATCCTGTGACACATACACACAACACACTCACAGTCCAACATTAGTGCTCTCAGTGTAAGTGGTGAAATACACAGTAAATGGTGAACAGTAGTGAAGTGCAGTCTGAATTTGGTGCTGGCTTAAAAGCTACAGCTCCCAGACAAGACAGCACAAAACACTCACGGTTATTTTACACTCCTCCAGTGGTCCTTGTATAACCATAACAGAGGAACAGAGCACTTAGTTACATCCCCTGATATACCCTCAGTCACGCCCCCTTTGGTTGCAAGTGCAATCGCTTTTCCTCCAATCCGCGATTGCCAAATCGCCTACCTCATTAAGGCTCTGACTTCTGGTATTGTGACTCCGCCTCCTTTCTGGATGGCCGACTTCCAACTGACCCTGGAATGAACTGCCAAACAATCCAGTCTAGGGCATACTGTTCCTGTTATACAGCGCCCTCACAGGTCGGGAGTGAGATTGTTGACTCGGATTCATTCGCTCTCTATCACATCGATGCACCATGATTGTGGCCTACCCAATGGAGACGAGGTGAGTGTAGGCCGCCCTGGTGGTTAATGCAAGCCACCACAGTTGTGTTGTCCATCCTGATCAACACGTGTCTCCCCTGCACCTCCTGGAAGAAACTCTGCAAGGCCAGAAAAACTGTCTGCAACACCAGGCTGCCACACACCTTGTGCTCCTCGTCCATTCCACACGGCGCCCTAGTCTGAGCCGAAGGTGTCCGTGGTGTTCACTTCTTGGCTGGTGATACTGCCTAATGCCACACATAAACACAGGTAAGCTGGCTGTTTCCACCACAAGAACGCCTTCATACAGTGTTGGGACACTGACCGGCAGATATGTGGTTGCAAGAGGGGATGATTCACCCTGCGACTGAATCACACTTGGAGAGGGTGCATACAGATGGAAGGGTCTGGGATGCTGCAGCCATCAGGCCCAGAAGCCTCTGGAAGGTAACGACTTCCTGTGACACGTCGGGCAGAAACAGCCTCTGGCACATGAGGAGCCTCTGGATTCTGTCTTCTGACAGAGTGGCGATCATACTGCTTGAGCTCAAGCAGGTTCTCAGGTAGACGGTAGTCTGGGATGGTACCAGCTGACTTTTTGACAAGTTCACCATCAGGCCGAGTCTGTCAAGGTGAGTGATCACCTGCTCTGTGTGCACTACTGCCTGCACCAGAGACTCTACATGTGAGCCAGTAGTCCAGTCTGGTTGAGCATTCTGATGCCTTGCAGCCTCAGAGGGGCCAGGATAGCCTCCATGCAAATGGCTAGAGAACGGCAGAACACAGAACTCGTAAGCGGTTCCTTGAAAAGAGAACCACAGATATTTCCTGTGCTACTAGCTAGAGCTTCTGCCACATTTTTTAATATCGCCTCTGTGACCTTGTTAAGGCACGACACATCTTTGAAAAGGACTACCAGATGTGTGCCTTGTACAAGGGAGGCAATGGATACTGCGACAGGAGGAAAGTGGCCAAGCTCCAACTCTTCCATGTCGTGGACCCGATATAGCAGATCAATAGCCCTGGGGATGGCCGGGGCCGTCACGGGGTGTCCATCAAGTTGACTGAACCTCATGCAGAAAGTCCAGGTGGACAGGGGGCATTGAGGTCCTTCTAGAGGGAGCTGAGGGCCTGTCAAAAATGGAGCGGTTTGGCTGGGACTCCTCAGGCCATGACACTTCCAGTGTTGTGGTGGCTCTTTTCAATAAAGCTGTGAGTTCAGTGGAGAACGGGAGAGGTGCTAGTGGCCACTTGCACCACAGGGGGAGCAGGGGTGGGTTGCGCCAGGCGTCCTTCAGTCAGTTCCTCAAGATCGGGCTCTGGGCTGAGACGGCTTCCCACATACGATCCATCTGGGACTTAATGGCCGGGTCACTTGGGGAAGATCGATGCTGAAGACCGCATGGGGCTTCTGCCTCCATTCTGCCATTTTTTAACTGGAGCACGACGGCGGCTGAGCTGCACACCACGGTGAGGGAGACATACCCCTCTAGGGGGAGGTCGAGGGACCAGGTTCCACAAGATGCTAAAAAAGTAGAAAGAAGTCAGCACTCCTTATAGAATAACTTTGTTTATTTAACACTAGAACAGCCACGCAGGTCATTGTGACCCATTTTGCATTTAAAATGTTACTTATTTTTCCGTTGTAAGTCGTATGTGTATGTCCGTTTTTGACTTTTCCTAAATATATGAATTAAATATCCTGATGGCGTTTGATAGTCAGAATCGCAAAAATGATAACGTGATAAACAGTTCTACCTATAACCACCACGGAGGTCATTGTGGCCCATGCATTAAAATACATGTCTTTTTTTTATATAACGTAAAATATTCTATTATTTTTGTAAATGCAACAAACAAGACACTCACCCTCCTCCTAGCACATATGCTTTTTTTTGGTTTGTTTTTTTCAAGCCTTTGTTTGTAGACTGACTACAAGACAGAGATTACTATGATAGTGGATTTGTCAAGATGCCAACTCCGTGAAAGCCTAGTTGCTTATTTTTCAATGTACCTGGGAGACAACAATCCTTTGTTTTGTTCCATAAATGCAACTGGGAATATATCAGAAGGGCATATTTAATCTTGAAAGTAGTCATTTTGATTGGAGTACGGCAAGCTGCACCGAGCTGCATACAGCAAACTGAAATGACAGGTAGGATAATAACTTATTTGCCTAATATGAAACATATTTTATATATTCTTTTTTCATATTACTTTTAGGAAAAAAAACAATTTTGTTTTGCAAGTTTGTATGTCTCAGTTTACACGTGTTTACACAATAGTGTTCAGTGGAACTGCGTCTGTGTTTACAACACAGCTCTTGGATGCAGGCACAATCAGCTGGCAGACGCGTACACTCCTCCATAGAGTACCATGCAGCTGTCCTACTGGAAGTAGTGTTATAATTTTTATGTGCTAATTAGAAGCAATGGTTTTATAGTTGTGTGGGTACATATACTCGTTTACACCTGTACACGGGTATATGTACATACCCGTTTCTTTTGAAATGTGTATTATATTTTTTCACGGTTTGTAGTCGTGCTGTATATGCGCTCATTATAAAAATAAAGTATTTTATGTTTAATTTTCCATTTAAAGATGGTGTTTCTGTGATGCAAATGTTAGATGTGATGTTCATTAATACCACTTTTCAGTTGTATCCGATAGTATGTCTTTCATTTTCATAATAAACAGTTTAAAAATGAATAGGTCAAAGTGACCCGCATTACGGTTCTAGGTAGTTCGAAAATCCGGCAGTTCTAGGGTTAAAGAAAAATAATAATGCCAGAAACATAGCAAACGTGTTGAGGCAAACAAGCCTTCATCAGTGCATACACATAATGAGCATAGACTCTTTTATAACAAAACCAATTGTAGAACCTTCATTTGCACTATCTCCGACCCCCTTTTTGAGAATTTATGCAGGAATGCTCATAATTACATATTCATCTACGCTGGAACCGCAAAGTAAAACTGCTGCCACAATGCATTCCCTAAAAAGTTGCAAATAGCATTGCGTCTGTCTAGTACATTTCACCTAAGACTTCCGAGTCATTTGAAAAACACTTTAGTACATCTACCCCTTGGAATCCAGTGGCTTATTCACAAACACACATTATTGGTGAGTGGATTCAATCATACCTTTGTTTCTTTTTTTTTATTATTGTAAATCCAGACTTATTGGTCACGTTTCTGGAAAAATTGCTCTGAAAGTTCTTTACAGATTAGATTTAAAAGTCATAGGTAATTTCATATTTTTTCAATGTGTAAAACACCCAGCACGCAGCTTATCTGGAGCGTTGACATCATATACACAAACAAGTACCTAATGTGTTAACCCCTTCAGGAAAATGAACTAGCCTAAACACAGCCAGGAGTAAAATACAATAAAACTTTATGAGGATTTCAGTACAATACATACATTGCTCTGTGTGATGAATGACTTTGGTCCACTGTGTAAATGCCATCATACTTCATACACTTCCTTTGCTATTAAAAAATATATATACATCCTCAGGATGGTCATAACATCTGACAGATTTTAGAAGTCAAAAAGATATATTTTAATCACATAAAAAATTCTGCATCAGTTAATAAAACACTGGGAAATACTGAAACTACTCTGTGAAAATAATATCAGCTATTGCCTGCAGTGTTACACACTTCAAGTTGACACGTCAACTAGATAAGGAGACAAACTATTGTACATGTAGAATTACCCTGGGGCATTTTATTTTTCATAAAAGTTAATTTAAAATAATTAAGCTGCCAACAGCAAAATAAAAAAATAGCATTGGTTTTCAGGCTGTATATACAGAATACAATATAGTCCCAAATCACTATTCAACAGCTATGCAGTAAATAAACATGCTACATATCACACAGCAAATTAGAAATGTGTGACTCACTACTTAATTCTTCCAAAGGTTACACCACAGGAGATCAACCATTGTGTGTCTATTTTAGAATTGATAATGCAGTGTTATATTTAACCTCTATTTATTTACACACGTACAAGTACATAAGTACAATCTGTGTGCTACATTACTCTACTTAACAAGACAAGTGGCATAACTAGAATGAGTGCTGCGTGCAAACCAAATATGAAGTTTCTTTTACTGATACAAAGCCTCAAATCAAACAGAATTTTAGTTATACAGCCATACTGTCCTGCTCTTAAATGAAATTGGGATGTGTTCTGGAGAGATGAGGGGCTTATGTTAAGCGATTGTACCATCTGTTTGCAATTGTCTCAATTTCAAAAACCCACTCCAGTTGAAGAATCTGCCTGCAAACCATTGACTATTTCCTTTTGCATTGTGCGGGCAAATGTGTGTCTTTTCGTTCACACAAAGTCAGAAAAAATCTTGAAAAACTACTCACTTCTAAATCTTTTGTAGTCATTTTTGTATTACTTTAGTATAAGCACATGTTAATTTGGATTCATATGTTGTTTTTTTCTGACTTTATGTTAACGAAAAGACACACATTTGCCTGTTTTCCCATTGAAAATAGTGATATTTTGAAATATCACTGTCCTGGTCACAAAAGCAAAGTTTGTGGGGAATAATAGCCATTTTCTATACTTTTGAGGCATAAGCAATTAGGAAATAACACTTACTACCCAGGAACAAAAATTGTGTTACATAGTGTTATAAATGGTTTAAAGTGGAATTGGCAGATTCTCACTTATGAATATATGATGAGCTAAAATAATATATTAAATAATTTAGGAATGCTGCAAACATTCCCTGCTTCAATGAGTATGTGTGTAAAAATAATATGTTATTGTATTGAAAGGGACATCAGTTCCTACGGTCTAGTAGGGGGCATTTATTAAGGATGCATTTAGCAAATTATTTTATTATGGTTGTATCATGTACTATATTTACTACTCATTTGCTTCTCTGTACTGAAAGAAGCAGTCAATGGAACAGGCTTCCTTGACTCACTGTGCAGGTTATCATAGACCTAATAGCTGAATTGAGGGATGAGCTAGACTCCAGCGTCAATCTAGGGACCTCTATCCCTGTACATGTGAACATGCTGTGTTCTCTACACTGCAATGCAATTAGAATTTTGCTTCAGCAATTATTTGCACTGCACATATACTTACATCTACCCCCTAGTGTGGCATATGATGCAAAAACAATGCTCGCTTCTGTTTGGTTTGCAGCCAAGTGTACCACAGTGACAAAATGCAATTGGAAATGTTTTTCCATGGCTGTATTATATCTTGACTATATGTTCACTCATAGGAATACATGGGTAGTGATATACAGGTGTGTAATTAATAGTGTGGTAATTGGGGAAGATAGACAAGCACAGGACAGGACAGGACAGGGTGGGGCGTTTGAGAAGTAAGCAGTTACAAGTGTGTTGCTTTTGTGCGTTTTCAAATAAAGTGAAGTTGACCTGTGTATGTCTTGGCTGCAGTCTTTATTACAAACACTCTGCCTTTTGAACCATTGTATTCACATAACACTGCGGGACCTATTTTAAAACAAAGCCAAAGGTTAGTCTTACTACTAGATTCATGCTTGACTCTGCTAAAATTGCATAAATATTTTTAATTTTAGCATTTGCTCAGATAATAATAGATTAACCTTGATTACATTTTGTTGAGGGTTACAGAACACAGTACAAATATGTGATTGTTATTTGACATAAACACTTCCATATCATAATAGTTGTCAGGGATACCACATGAGTAATGGGATACTATGAGGCAATTTAATTAAATTAGATCATGTTCTTTATTTTCAATCAAAGCAACATGCACACAGTACTTTCAATAAGCATATATGTGCAATACTGGTAATTAACTACTGTTGCTGAATAAAAACTGACTATAAATATGTCACTGTTATGAAATGAACTAGAGCATAGATTTCATTTGTCTATATAAAAACACAATTCAAGAACCTTTCTGCAGTGCTGTTCTGGAGATTTTACTTTGTAATAAAAGTATGGTGGGAAAGTATTTGTAAAGAATGACATTACCAGTAATTCTGCAGAATTGTATCGCATTCTCATGTGATACACATACTGTAATTACAGATAGACTTAAAATTAGGACCACTTCACCTGTAAATGCCTGTTTTGTTCTTTGAAAAAAATGTCACATAGACACTTTACGAACTACAGTCATGCAACACCTCTTATTGGTGTGCCGATTCCCATTCTGTGCAAGTTTAACATTTGAAAAAAGCTTGCCTTATCCTACTAAATGTGAATAAATAAGAGAGCATACAGTGACCCCTAAACGGAAAAACATCAGCATATTATACCAGTGTATTAACCATAAAGAAAGCCAAGGTAACCATGGGATCACAATGGGGAATACTTTCAAAGTGTTTATTCCAGTCTGTAATATACTCATATTATGTGAAAGGAGAAAACTAATTTTATGAAACTTCAGCCAGTCAACTCAATTTGATTCCTGGATTTGGCAGAGTGTCTTGCTTCATTAGTTCCAAAAGAGACAGTAGTTAAGTTTTAGGTGTAATCTATTCAGAATAATGGGTTCACCAAATTAATATCTTGTAAATACATTAACATTTAGTAAATATGTGGAAACTGCAGTTCAAATCATATGGCTACCAGTAACTGCTGATGTCCTACATTTGCCCCATTGAAAAGAACGACTGCATTTTCACTGGATTGCAATTTGATGATAAAATGGATATAATTACAATCTCTGCTTTTTTAAAAGGTTTATCTTTGAAAGATAATGTCCCTTAGAATTTAGAATCAATTCTCAGGTGTAATAAATGACAAGTTTCCAATTCAGAAAGCACATCTTTAGGAGCATTCACCCTTTCACTTAACATTAGATTTATACGCATGGTAGGACCATCTTCTACAATTTGTAACTTGCTTTGCTTTGTTTGCAGGCCTGACACAAAAGCCAATGTAAGAAATGACACTGCTTAGACAACTAGAAGAGGTCAGTCAACTGCTCATAAAACATATTGTACAAAACACATTATCGTAGCAGGCCTAGTAACCATGGCTTCTTGGTGTAATACAGACACATTTTATATTCCTCACTGCAGGAAGAACCTGTACGTATCATAACCTTCTGAATATAACGCACACCTTTTTACAAACCCTATTACAAATGTACGTATGTTATATAGGTTGCATGTTACAGACAAGGTGCATAGTAAACTCAGGTTATATATATATATCTCAAGTGTCCAGCAGATGGCATTGCAATATTCATTACTTGGTTTATTCTGGATATAACCTGGAAAGTAAAGAGGTTAACTAATACCTGTTGCAGATAATACAGTGTTATGGCAGGATATATGGATGTCGCTCTAAGTGAAAAATAAAAGTCAAGTAAACAAAACTAAATAAAATGATAAGGGACTCGCAAAAAGGCAATATTACCAGGGGAAATTTGTAAACAAAAAGGTATCAGACCTAACGTTTCCAAGTGTGCTTCAAGTTCTCATCTGCTTGCAGGTTTGATTTTTGTTTTTGTTTTCATATGGTTCAATATTGAAAACAAACATCTCAAGATATTTAATTTAGGGGCTTGTAGTCTAAATGTGTTTCGTACTGTTTTTAAATATTCACTTTTTTTTTTTTTGTCCTTTCAGAAAATGATTATATTGCTTTGAGAATCTAATCGCAATATGTATTTTTTTTTTTTTTTTTTAAATGTTTGCACTAAATTTAAGACATCATAGCTCAACAGTGCCTGTTTATGAGGGCAATATCATTACTATTGCCTGAGGGTTAGGCAGTACAATTTACAGCACATAACAACTTGAAATAATAAATTCAAATTATGAATATGAGCTTTCCTTTCTTTCTTGATACTGTGATATAATCTGCATGTTCTCATTTTTATTTCTATCTAAACATTTGCAACTGGTTTCAAACAGCCTGATTAGCACTATTATAGGACTAGCTAATGTTACCTTATCTAAGGAAGTTCAAGATTAAGGATAATCGGGGTCTGTGAAACAGCCAATACCTCAATAAATTTGTAACTGTGGGTTTTCCAAAGATAACTGATATTTCATAACATTACCCAGCTTATCTTTAAAGTATACTTGACAAGATTCTGAATTTTAGAATGTATAATACTGCTCTTTTCTTTGCTGGCTGGCAGTCGGGTCCAGATACCTATAAAAGGTCATTACGATCTCATTATTACCCTTGTCTAATTTTCACAAAAACCCAAAAAGAAGAATCAATCAAAGTGCAAATACATGAGTAAATACTTCATTTTTGTACTGTAACAGGAGGGTTTATAAAACGGAAATGTCTAGGCCATTAGCATCTTACTTTTGGCAGCACACCTTTTCAGTCCAAAGTTTGGACTGACAATTGGGTGGTGTTATGCCATAGTCCAAAATGCCAAGACAAAAAATATTGGACCAAATATTCAAAAGTGATGCGAGTTTTGCAAGGGCAATTGCAGGGATTTTTCCCGCCTTGAGAAAAAGTTTTGCCTGCGAATGAAATTTAAAACGGGAATAGCCGGAGGAAAAAAAAAAAATAACGTGCTAGTTTTTTTAAAATCACAATCATTATGCAAATCCACCTACAAGTTGCAAAATTCCAAAAATGTGTTTTCCGCAAATCACAATCACAGAGGGAGCTGAAGCCTGTGACTTGACTGTGATTGGTTAATCCACTGACAGTACTGCGTGGCAGCCAAAAATCGCTCAGGTTTCGATCTGAGCGGTACCGCGAGACTAGCGGTAACCTCCCGCGCTGATCTGTCCAACACCATATGAAAGCAATGGCAGCGATACAGGCAGCAAAAGTGTGCCACGCCTGTCAGTCCTGGGCTTTAGAGAACTCACTAAGCTTTGTTTAAATTAACTTTATTTCTAATTCTTCAGAGCGGTGTGAGAACTGTAAAAGTGATTAACTCTGAGGCAGGTCCTCCACCAATGGATTTGATAGATGTTCGACTCTGCAATGTTTTTCTTTAACTCAGAATTAAAATTCTATATATATATTTTTTTTAATATCATGTATAAGACATGGAACAGCTGAAAAATAAACAAAAAAACAAAACATTTACATTATTGGGGAGTGGGTGAAAGCTGAGCGAAGGCAAAACTCCCAGGATGAGGTACTAAAACAGCGTGAAATGTCTTAAAAATGATTACATTATTATTGTATGAGTTCATACTTTGTGGTGTAGTACAATTTCTTGTTGTCTTAGTCTGGAAGCATTTTAATGTATTAAAAAATATGAATAATATAAAAAGAAATAATGATGATATTGTTAGTATGTACACTACAGTGATGGAGCAATCATGTGGTATAGTTTTTAATACTTAATTGTTTAGTACCAAATCTCTTTTTTTTCCCTTTTTGTTAGATATTATTATAATCTCCTCTTCAGTAAAGTTGCCCTCACTATGATTTTGAACACTTTGAACCACCTCATATGTAAACAGACCTGCAACAGTTGGGTGCCGTCTGAGTTGTGATTAGTTTCCTGTTTAGATTCAAATTAGGGGTTTTAATCCTCTATTGACATTTTCTGTTGATCGATTAATCATCAGATCTATTAAAAGATTAAAAGATCACACCTGTTTACTAGTGATATGAAATTGTATAGATCACTTCCTGCTCTATGTCACACAACATCTGGTTAAACCGGAATGTGCATACTTACTGACAAAAAACCCCCATTGTATTTACATTTAGGCATACAAGGAGAATGACAACTGTAATAGTGGTTAATTCGGGGTGACAGCAGGGGCTACTTAGAGAGTTTCGGATGTTTCCACTTAACAGCTGAATATTCAAGGCTTGAAATGCTTCCGCTGAGTGGCCCTGTGGGATAGGATAGAATAGAGAAGAAGGGTCTTGTCGCGCTGGATCCTTGCTGGGAGAGGCGCTGCCTCCACAGCTGTTGTCCCGGCAACCCAGAGATACCCCAAAAACACACAATAGATGTGCAGCTCGCTGAGCATGTCGACAGAAAGAAGAATGGTAAGGTGTTAGTTTGGGACTCGATCGGTGAGAGCGATGAGGAGGGAGAGTGCCGATTAAGGGAATTAGAGTAGCGCCTCATTCCTGTGAGGCGAAGTAGAGTGCTTAGTTGCTCCAATACACAGTATGGCCGGGGGGTCTCCTTTGACTCACGTAGTGAGAACCTTCCTCAATTGAGGTTCGCAGGTGTTTAGTCCAACCTGAGGTCAGGGAAGTGAGTCTCACTACCTCCCAAAAGATGGACCTCTGGCTCCCTGCAGAACCCCATACCCGTGGAACGAACAAAGACGCACCACGCATCACGTATACTAGAATCAAAAACATACAAGACAAACAGAGTAGTTAGTCAGATTTGACTAGTGATTTTATACCTGCCGTTCATTGGAGAGGAAAAAACATCTTTGTTAGGAGGAAAGCTATGGTGGCCCAGGCGGTCAGAGAGACCCCACTCCGGGCATGCTACCTATTCTTTGTTTGGCTGCGGTGATGTCAGAGACTGATGAAAAAATGGAGTTCAGTTTGGAAAGTTGGATGAATTGTCCTGACGCAACTGATCTATTTTGGAGGTACGAAGGAAGATGATGAAGTAGGATTCAGGTAGTAGGCTAATATCGGTGGAATGGAGACTAATAAAACCAAAAATTCGGCACATCTCAGGAAGGTGGTAGTAAGGCATAGGGTTTCCATCAGCAGATCTTCGAAAGAGGAAAAACAATCTTTCCAGAGGATCAGAATTAGCAAGAAGAGGAGGTCTGACGATATAGGTATAGCCGAGATGTGGAAGGGCTGAAGTTTTTTGCTATCCCACTAAGCGTCAGCTGGATTGCTGGCATAGATAATAGGGTTGGAGATGGTACGGACATGAGGCGATAATGGTATTGGATGCCGAAGATGTCTTGATGGTTGCTGGTGCGAGGTTTAGTCTTCCATGGACTATAAAAGCCAGAATCGAGTTCTGTTAAATGGAATGGGTTGAATTTGATTTTGGGCGCAGAAGGTTGAGAAGGTAGACCACGCTGTGGAGTATGTTGACCAGGAGGCTGCCACATAGCTCAGAGTGGATCCTGCTGCGGGAACTACTTGATGGAATCTGGGGATCTGGAGATGAGAAAGAGCATTGGCTGCGTTATTGTGAAAGCCTGGCAGGTATCAGGCTTGAATAATGAAATTGTTTGAAATGGAGAGCCAAATGAACCGACAGAGTAACTGCATGATAAAAGGGGAGGATGATCTGCCTTTGTTGATGATGTGGACTGTTGATTTGTTGTCGCTGTAGAATAAAATGGACTTCCTTGACCACTGGTGATCCCAGATATCTGCGCCTGCTACGATAGGGTACATCTCAAGTAGAGTTGAAGCTTTACTGTGGGGAGATAAAGCCTGTATCTCGGAGGGCCATCCACTTGAAAACCACTTGAATCCTAGATAGCCTCCAAATGATTGAAGCATCGATGAACAAGAATAGACCGTGTGGAGTTGAAATGAAATCGTCGTCACATAGAGACAGCCCATTCCAATGGCGTGTCAGTGTTGACCACATTTTTATGTCTTTTTTTTATTCATCTGAAATGTTAATATAGGAATTGAGGCTTTTTCCTGTTGTTGAAAGAGCTAGGAGATGAGAAATGAAGATTCTGCCCTGCAGAATGATTTGGATGGCGTAGTTGAAATGGCCAACAACAGATCTCGTTTCCTAATTGTTGTAGAGATTTGAAAGCTATCGATGAGTAGGCAAATACGTTCCAGTTTAGTAGGTGGCAGGCGGACTTCAAACTTTAAAGTATATAGTGTAATGCCTAGAAACTCTGATTGTTTACTCTTCTGACAGCGACTCCAAGTGTTGAAAAAAGAGATTTGAGCTTGGTAATAGCATGAGCGTGGGCATCCAAAGGTAGTAATATCAGTAGAAAGTCATCCGGAAGATGGAGAAGAAGTGGTATGTGGCAGGAGTTGAGTAGTGTCCAGCACAAAGCTTCGGACAAATATTTTTGGACTGCTACTGCAGCTGAAGGTGAGTTGGGCAGGAAAAAAGTATTTATTTTGTCAGCAGATTCCAAATAGATGGTGAAGGGAGGGTGGATATGCATGACTTTGAATGCATTTGTATTATTAAAGTTATTGCAGATCTGCCTGATGCTTGAAAAAATAATGTTGCGTCCATATTTGTCTGTGGCTGTGAGTAGTCAGGTGGAGCAGAGCTGTGGATTGGGTTGGGAGCTGAGATTCTGGTGTTGAAAAGAGAAGGGGTGGTGCGGCAGTCTTGGCTATAACAGGTTGATGCTGAGGCTGCTTTTACACACAATGATGTGGAATGAGCAGTGGAGGCGCACAATTCGACAAGTGTTACAGGGCTGAGCTGTGGTGCTTGGATCTATGACGTTGCGTTCTGGGAGGTGGATTGCTGGCTGCGGTTGAGGGACCTGGCTGCTAGCTTTCATCTGAATCAGATGAGAAGGTAAGGATCTGGTTGGTAGCCGTGGTAGCAGGCTTGTCTCTTTGTCTATGGAATAGCAAAATGGAGAGGTCTTGCTGTGTCCTGTTCAAGAACTGAAACACTTAGACAATGAGGTGCTTGTGTTTAGGCTTTAAATGGGTGAGTTAACTGATTAATGTATAGGGTGTTAATGTGTAGATTGAATGTGTTAATTGTTTAATAGGGTACAGCTGGAGCCCCTGCTCCCGTCCCCCGAAACTTGCCTAAAGTCTTCCATTAAAATTTCCAAGTCAGCAGAATACGTTGATTCATTGACAGTGGAAGACAGGCTACAGTATTTGAAAAAGCTGACTTTATCAAACGGAGAGGTTCTACACGATCCATACGATGAAAGTGATGTGAAGACAATTCCAAGTAATACAACGTGTTAACATAATAATATTTTACATGCAATTTGACAGTCTGAAAATATTTGCTTCCAGGTAATTGGAAACGAGTGTTTTAAAATACTAAGTTAGTTTTTATTTGCTGTTTTTAGTATACAGTAAACTTTCAACTTAACACATTAATAAAGGCCTTACTGAGTACTATTTTATTTAGTTTAGCTAAAGAGAAATGTAATTTATTGAGCTATTTTATTTTAGTTAGCTGAAGTTGGCTGTTAAATTTGTGATACCGTTTGAAAGAAATATGTTAAATAAAAAGAAATAATAAATGTACTTGCGACTCAGATGATACAATAAACTTGCAGTGAAAGGAAAGCACCCATAAGCAAATGTTACAAGTTGCAGTCTTTTTTTCTTCATTGTGAGATATTGTAAAACATTAGGTATAACTTCCAGCTGTCCTTTGCTAAGCTCTTTAGAAGTACCCTTTGTTTTTTTCAAGATTTATTTTTGGCACACCATTTTTTGACACCACACTCAGGTACACAGGATTAAAGCAATCAATTATTTTTTAACTGATCAAAGCTTACAGGTGTGATTAATCACTAAATCATAATCACTTAAAACCTCTAAATTAAATGTATTAATTTACGCAGCCCTCGCAGAGTTTCCTAAAATTTGCATAAATTTGCATGAGTATTTTGCCCATTGGTTTTGAACAACTGCATCATGCAATAATGACATTGCCCTGAAATCACATAAAATATATCCACATAAAATAAAAAATATCAGATTCTACAGATCAGTATGCCTGAAAGCTAGATCCTGAAATATTTAGGATATTGTCAATGTCATTTGTCCAATGGGAAAATTGTTGCAAGTCAAGGGTGGAGCACAATCAAATTCTATTCAAGCCTTTTGTATTCAGCATCAAGCTCCTATGACACTTAAATACAACTGAAATCGTTACTGATATTGTCCCTGAAGTATACACTGCACAAAGAAGTGACCTAACAGCAAAGAGCTTCCATCTCAAGAGGTATTTAGAGATTTGGATTCCTGTGTATATTTTGAAAAGTAACAGGTATGCCTATGCCCGGGGTCTCCAACCCTAGTCCTGGAGAGCTACTGTGGCTAATGGTTTTCATTTCAACCAATCTCTCAGTTACTTAATTGAACCAATTATTGGCTTAATTAGTAAAGATTAATAGGTGTTCCAGAGCTTTAGCCACTGGTGATGTAAAGAAACCTAAAAAACCTGCTGGATAGGGGCTTTCAAGGACCAGGATTGGAGACCCCAGGCTATGCCATCCAATTTTTAAATGCAGTAGTGGTATTCATTATTACATTAAACCACTGCAGACAAATCAAGAACAGACACACTATTTTGATCACTAAAGAGTCACAATAAAATGATCACACAAAGCAAACAATCTCCCTGAATAGTGTTTCCTTTAAAACATTACATCAAACAATTAAGTAGATAGTGTATTCCCATCAACAAAAGGTAACACAACACTTAATTGCTTATTAAGCACCATCACAATAAAACCTGTTTAACTTTTTAGATTCTCAGTGGAACAAACAGTGTACCATTTTCATTCTTTACTTAAAATATCTTTAGCAGCCATGTTCAAATGTGCCATATCTTGGCATTACATAACAGTATGTTAATAGCTATCAAAATATACCATGTGTTTTCTGCCAAGAAATCTGAAAATCAATTAACTTGTTCATATTTGAAGTAATTCATCCCTTAAATTATTGTAAATCTGACAGTAGAAACAAGCACATGGTATCTAACAACCTTTATCAAATTAAATCAAACAGAAACAAAAAGACTGACTGTGAAATGCTGCTCTCTTCGTATAGACGATTAGTACAACTTATTCCTACCTTAGCAAACTGTGAGTTTATCCATTTTGAGAATGTTTTCTTTTGAACATCTTCTCTTTCATCTGAAAAATAAAAAAAAAATGTTAACGCAACAGCACAGTTTCTGCATTGCAAGTGTGCAGGCCCTGCTCTGTTTAACAGGTTTGATTACTTAAGTTTAACAAACTGTAGTATTGATGCAGGGAACTGTGTTAGAAGAGCAATTGGGGTTTGTTACAAAGGTTTTTTTGTTTTGTTTTAAAAATTTCAATATTGGAGCTTGATGGAGTACGCCACAGGAGTGTTTAGAACGTCTCAGACCTATTAGTTGAACAGACTTGCATTCTTTACACAGATCTGTTGTGCATCATGCTGTCAGCTTCATTTGACATTATTGATCACATCTAGCTGAATGCTGCGTAAATGTAAAATGCCCCATAATTCTTCCTCGTGGATGAACAGCGAATATATTTACGATTTAATTGCTTAAAAAAAAGTAAAAACTTTTCTTGGATTTTTTCATAAGTAGTACTAGCATTTAGATCGGATTTGGAGAGAATGGACCACATGCCAGGTCAACTAAGAGAAAAAAGAAGTTATAAAGTATTGCAATATGTTGGCTTCAAAATCAGATGTTACCATGAGACTCCGAGTCTAAGATACCATACAAGAGTTATTGTGTCCTTCTGATTGAAACAGTGGCATATGATTTAATGACAGATAATCAGCTCTTCTTAATGGCAATGGTAGTACCACAAAGTATTGAAATCGAACCCTATAAGACAAGAAACAGACATCAATACACATGAGGGTATTGAGGTTTTTTTTGTTTCTTATTTTAAACACACACACACTTTTTTTTATTTTATCTAATAGTGTTCTTTTATACTTTGTTAACCATAAATACTCTAGCTATAATCTCCAGAGGATTAAACCAGGCAATCATCTGCATGGACTGATTTAATTGGACATTTTTAAATAGCCCTGAGACTGTAGTCTGTAGATCAATACAGATGTAACAATCTGAAAGACTGACATATTAAGGAATTTGTGGAAAGTCACAGAAAAAAGTCATAGCCAGTAAAATGTAAGAATGTGCAAATCCAAGTTAGAAATATGACCAATATGACATCTTGTTAAGTCAGTTCTTATTTCCCAAATGGGTCCCTCACCTAGATTAGTTTTTTCTTCAATTAAGAACAATAACACTGAAAATATTGAATTGCTTTATTTATGTTAACTTTAAGATAAATAAGCACAAATAATTCAGAGAATTACAGTCAGGAATACTGAAAACAGAGAATTAGCTAAGGGTCTTTATAATATAAAGTATAGCACATGTACGATTTACTGTCAATAAAGCCTAATAGTGAATTTAACAAGTTGTGAATTATTGCATCATGAATTTATAAGGCGGGGGGCTGTTAATGTTAATGAATATCTTCCATCAAACTTTTGAATTTCCTGTGTTAGTGAACAAAGATATAATTAACTAGGCTAATATTGACTGCTTACTCTCACTAATAAATGTGCAGCAAGATAGTGGTAAATAAACCAAACATATAACAAACCAATGCTTACTATAACACAAGTACTATATTTATTATTATTATTATTATTATTATTATTATTATTATTATTATTATTATTATTCAACATTTTACAAATCGCTAGAGTTAACTTTTACTTAATGTTGATGTAATCTACAGTATAAGTGTTTTCATTTGTTAGTCAGCCCCAGCCATATACAAACAGATGGAAATTGTTTTGTTTGTTTTGTGTGTTTATTCCACCTATCTTGTACTTTGATTTGAGCAGAAAATAAAATAGATTACATATAATGTAAGTAACAAGTGAGTGTCACCAAATCAATCACATGTCGTCCCACTTTGATGCATCTGTTGTGCTTCTGGATTGAAAGATCGAAAGATGTATTTCTCACACCATCCATATAGCAGTCATTGAGACAGGGTCCAAATGAAAGCAAAAACACTGTTTTGCTGCCAAGTCAAGAGAGAATAGGGCTAAAACCACACTGGGTTATAGACTATGAGTCACCATTGCATTATAAATACTGTACATTAAGGATCTGGAAAAACCCTTCCATTTTTAATAAGGTCAGTGTCAATTCCCTTTAAAAAAATCTCTTTTGTGAAATCAGACTCATTGTCTCTTTTATTTCAACTGGTCACAGTGTAATCAACAATGATGGCTATTTGTTTCCTTCCCTTTTTGAAAAGTGTTAAAATTCTAATTTAGAACAAATTAAATAAAATATACTTTTGCAACTTTCCAGCAGAGAGAATCAATCAGAGAAGCATTACAACCAGCAGTCCTGCAATATAATTAACAGTGTTATTGCTCTCTTGAATAATTGTTAATATACTTAAGAACCAATGATCTGAATTAACATTTGCCCACTGTTCTGGGCTCTTCATCTCTTTATTGCATTTATTAATGAAGAAAGTGTTTTATCATTAAAGCTTGCATGCATTACTTTTTTCATGTTAGTTGAATAAAATGGTGCTCTGCCACAACTTGTCTTTTGTTGGCACTGTACAGCACACTTTCTTTTCTTATCTAATGATATAGCTATAACAAAGCAATGCTCACTGCTTAAACTATAACAGGACAATGGTATGCTGTGTGTAGAAATATCTGGATGTGACTGAAATGACTTTATTATCCAGTTCTACAGCCACACAGTCACACCTCCAATGTGACTGAAACTGACTTGCAAAAGACACATTTATTTAAATATCACAGGTGACCTTGTCAGGTAATCAGTCCCTGGCATACAGTGTGTGCTAGATAGTGCAGTTTCTTCAGCTTTAAACAAGCAGAAGTCAAGATGTCTCATCTAAGCTCCCCAAAATAAATGTCAATGTCACATTTGTTATGCATAGTCACATATTGCCATGGCGATTCTGAGATCAGGGCTCTCAGATGGCCATTTCATCAAAACAACCACAGTACCCATTCCGTTTTCCTTATTCAGCTTATTGTACAACCACATGCAAAAAATAAATACATATACAAATGTGTGATTGTCAAGAGTACTTAAGTGGGACGCTTTATTCCAATTTACTTAATCTGACATGTGGCTTTGCATGGTGTGTAAATGACAATAATTTGTACAGTATATTAATCCCAATACACATTCACAAGTGGAGGGAACATATTTTCCAATTGACACCAAATGTCCTTTTTCTTTAGCTCTCAGTTTTGCACAGCTATGACAAGCATAAGACATGTTTCACAATATACTGCATGGAAATGTCCTAATCCACTACTGGTGACAACAACTCTCACTCATTACTAATGACTTGTGATACAGCAGCTTAAATGTGGATATTTAGCCTTTGTCTCATGAATGTATCTCAGAGGTGTTAAGGCATCTTAGTGCTGAACAAAAATGATAAAGGTAAACGATTAGGGGTTTCAAGTATTGCCATAGTATTGTCCAGCTGGAAGCCACTGAATATTAATTGTTCTGTTGCTACCAATGCCATGTAAACAATGCTTCACGTTTGCATTTGGGTATTTTGGGCAGTTTAAAATCAAATGCTACAGTTTAGTATACTGACACTACTAACGAAACACTACAACATATACAATTACATGTTATTTCCCTACTGAACAATTGTCAGAAACATCAATTCTATGAGAAACTGCTAGCAAAACCCACATAAAGTATTTTGTAGTCATGAGATGTTACTGCTCTAAAATGATTGATAAATGATCTTAAGATAATTAGGATTCATCTCAATAAGGTGTCAATCAATGAGCTATGCATACTGTTTTAAAACTTTAAAAATTAACCTGAAGATTCATCAGCTCAAACCATTTTTATAACAAAGTACTGTAAGAAGATTGTTTACTGATTGAGGCACTAATCTTATGTTTGAATGATTTAATCTCATGGGTGAATTATTCTGAAGTACACAGATTTACACTACAGCAATGGATATCTGGATCTATAAATAGATGGGAAACCTTCAATGCTTAACATACCGTATGCTGAACACATTTTAAGTGGGTACTGTACCAAGAGGTCTTCATTTCCCAGTTAAACAAAGACATTGTTTAATGCTTAATTTGTATCCTTTCTTATACTGTGTTCCTAGATGTTCCCAAAAGTTAAACATTTAATCCCCTAAACCACTTATTCTTTCATACATTTGACAAACAACTATACCTGTATCTTTTATCTTTTCTGCTTTCTGCAATTGTAAATTTTCAAAACGATATTTGCACATCATACCAACAAAAGAAGCATTCTGTAACCTGTGCTGTTTCAGTATGTAGTAAGCTTATGAATAACAGTTTTGGTAATCCAAATATAAAAAGAAAATGAAAACTGGGACTCAAAATGGTGTGAATAGAATTCTTGAAAATGATTACTTAAAACATAAAAAAAATAAAGTCATGACACTTTTTCTTGTGCAGAAAATGGAAATTTACATTTGCAAGGCCTCTGCCAATTTGATCAGAGGAGAACGTTTTCAGTTACCCATTCTTTGGTGTCTGTCTACAAAAGAGACAGTCCATAGCTGATGGCTGCATTAATATCCAAAACCTCAGCATCAGTGCACAAGGATGGGAATTTCTGGACCAGGGCATGAGGTATAATAACTCAGAACAAAAAGGCAAAGAGGTCCGAATGTTACCAGAAAAAAAAAGTATTCATTCAAATAATATAAACCCTTAAATAATGTCCTCCTCTATGAAGTTTTGTCTGTTTCCCAGACTACCAAATTCTATGAAAATCTATCTAGCTGCATTATAATGGGTCCCACAATAAATTCAATTCGGTGTCATTTATTTGTGGCTAACAGGAAAAACCTAATTTGCAAAATCTTGCAGGAATATTCAAGGTCACTATTACAGCTTCATTCTCAATTTATCCTCTCTGAAAAAGGGAACACCTTAGCATGACAATTCTATCAATATCATGCATGTATAGACACATAGGGGGCCTCCAGCATTTTAAATGCAAGGCTATTATGAGATAATAGATTTTATTTAACTAAAACAACCACGTGATAAAGCAATTTCATTTCATATATGGGTAAAAAAGGATAGAACTGAATGCTGTACCTATCCGAGAGATCCATTTTAATTCATTTTTGGATGAATTTCACTTCAATGTGAAATACCCCAATGGAACCTTTGAATTTGGGATTAATTCAAAGCCCTGGTAGCTGATGGACATTATTACTGACAAGATTGGTTAGGTCCATTATGGAGTCAGCTCTAAAGATTATCTGTGGAGTCTGCATATTGAGTCAAGTCATCAGAGCTTTAATGATGATATTTAAATTTATGGAGCTGGTGTGTCACTTGAGCAGAATCCTAACTTAAAGTTTGGTATATGAGACTTTTCCCCCCTCACTTTTCTTCCCTCGCATCCATGACTGTATAATATTTGCACAGTTACTCAACAATCTTAACATCTTCTGCCTAAAGAACATTGTTCCCAAATGACTGCTATTGCTAGAAATGCTTAAGAAATTTAACTGCTGATTTATCCACTGTCATCAATCAATGCCACTCGATAATAAGCTAGCAGGAGGAATGCATAGCGAAGGCAGTGCCTGTCATTTTCACAATCTCTTAGCAGCAAAACAAAAAAAAGATAACATTTCTATTATATGAGTCTTATCTTATTCCATGACATCAGTTTTAACATCTACAAACTCAACCCTTTAACATAAGTTCAGACAGAACTACATTGGCAAGTCAAATTTATTGAGAGGATTTCAGAATGACTGATGCCTCAGTCCATTTTTTTCTCCTGGATAAGCACATACAGCAGATTGTCGGGTTAGATGTTTCCTTTCATTGAAATATGAATTGATTAAGACAATATGATAAACACTGCTATTCAAAATGATTTTTACCACAATAGGAACCTTAGGCTGTCAAAGAGTGGTTGCTCTTCAGACCTTACCATTGACAGCGATACATGAAAACAATGCAAAATACACTGCATGGTTATACCCAGACAAATTCAACAATCAATCTTTTGGAACTTATATAAATAGCTAGACCCATCTAGAACACTTACCAGTAATGCATTTCTCTCTCTCTCTCTCTCTCTCTCTCTCGACAGACAAACACTGCCTGGTTACTTTATTAGGATCTGCCTATCCGATTAGATGTAGAATGTTCTCTTGGGTCCCTTGATTACTCTGGAAAGCAGAATTAAGTTTACTTAAGCATTGTTGAGGATCGTCCACCCAACAATGCTGAACTTGTACCCTAATAGTCTTGACTACTTTATATGTACACAAATGGTTTGAGGAGCATGACAAGAGAATTCAAGCATCTTCCATGGCCACCACAATACCCAGATCTCCATGTTCGGCAACAACAACAGGACTTATCAATGACTGCAGCACATTGTGTCAAGGTTGCGTGGTAAAGTAAGTATATATTTAGATAGCTAGATAGAGACAGATTCCTCACTCAAACAAGTCTACTATTCTTGACAGTTAAAGCCTGTGTGCTACCACTGAAAAGGTTTTACAAAAGAAGTACATTTGTTGTTATGTTCCCATCTAAAGACACAAAACTACTTTGATCAAACACAAAGATCTGATAGCATTTTTGTTTGTTTGTTTGTTTGTTTAGGTGCAACACAAAGCCTCTGTCGAAACTATTACTGAGCTGAACGTTTGCCAGGTGGAGTTGAATGTGGTAAAAATTCATTCAAAGATAAAGAAAGCCTGACTTGCAACCTTGACTTGAATCTCTAGAGCAGCAGCAGTAAATCAGCAAATCAATATTCTATTTAAAACAGTTTCCTAGCAATGGACAACTAATACCGTTGGAGGACTGAGAAAATTACACTTCTTTATTTTGTAAAATACGTTTGGTTGGGTACCATTTAACATCTTAACAGATTAATCTTCCTGAAGTGAGAAGAAAAGTTAAAGGCTATTTAATCAACTGGGCTGATCTGCTCCACAGTAGATTGCACTTAATATACCATAAACACATTTAGGCTCAAATTTATAAAGGGGAAAAACCGACAGCAAAAAGCCACATAATGTGCGTGTTCAGTACGGCCGCACTCATCATCAAAATAACGATCTATTTTATAAGAATAATTAGGTAAAGCACGCGATTCCGCAATCAACTAATTTCAATAGCACCCACCCTAATTAGCGCTGGAGAATTACACACCTCTCACAATAAATAGCAGGTTTGGGTCAACCCTGTATGTGTAGGCTACACATTCCAAAAGAAAATGAATGGGACACAAAGACCTCAGCATGGTAGTAGCCATGGTGATGAGGATGCTTGGAAGCGAAAATTGAAATTTACCAATATGGAATTGGAGATTTTGGTACAAGTGAAGATGTGTTACAAGCTCGAAATACACCACCAGGACAAATGAATAAAATATGGAATGTGCGGTGGCTTCTTAATAAACAAATGTACCACTTCAGAATTTGTAGTATGTTGCTGATACATTACGATGCATCATCCAGTTACTGTGCTTCGCATATAGTTCAACTTTTTATTTCGTATAGAGTAATTCCAGTTGTACAGGCTTTTCAAACTTCAGAAACAATACGTTTAATTTACTTACATCCATGGCAGTCAAACAGGTGATAATCCTTCCATTGTTGTACAGCAGTATGTTCAGCAACAATACAGTTTCATACCAAAATTCTTCAGTTTAATATACGACTTATATCTTGAGTCTTATGCAGTTACAATTCTCCTATTTCTTATGTTTGTTTGTATTTCTTACTCTATGTATGGTTTTAAAGCATATCTGTATGGTATATATGGTAAAAAAAAAAAAAAAAACTGTACTTGCTCTAGCTACAAACTAACTACGTCATCTGTCCCGCTGTACTTTTTTTTAACAATAGTGCCTGAACCAGTATGCTTAAATACCAGAATGCAATATTTTAAAAAATACATTCTGCAGGCATAACTAAAATAACAATGAGACTTTTTCTTTCATGCACCTAGGAATATTGTTTCATCTTAATCTCCTCCACCGTTCTTTTGCCTACACTCTAAGAAGTAAAGGCTCTCTTAGAACCTTACTTTGCCACTGTGGGGAGATCTTTTTAGGTGCTTCTAAGAATCTTTTTTACATGGATTCTATATTCTCTATTTGCAGACTTTCTGTTTTGTCATGTAAGCTATGAAACATGTATTTCAAATTGGAGTTTGCAAAACAATACAGTACTGGTATTATAAACTGTAATTTATAAACTGACTTGATCAGAAGGGTTAAAAAATGAGCTATTTGCAAAATGTAATTAAATGTTTCTTTGTCCTTGAAAACGATGTCTCGATGCAGACAAGTCTCCCACATCACCTTGCCTTGTATATAGCCTACTGTCTGACTGCTGCAAATTAACACCTGCTTTTCAGAGTTCTTAAAATAATCAAACAAATATGAGGCCTGCAATTAATGCAGCTTTAATAAATTAGACGGAATATTTAAAAGACCTCATTTGCAAAATCCCCTCCCAATTTTACTGGTTTCATTCAGAAACGCCCCAGAATTACATATGCATCAAGGGCTAAAGCGCACAGAGATACTGCCCTCACAAATCACGCATTAATTGCATGTTTATACCATTGCGTGTGTTTTATAAATCTCATCCAAGAATTCAGAACCCTCAGTGCCTGTTTTATGGGCATAAAACATGCGCAATACTTTTATAAATCTGGGTCTTGGTGTTACCACTAGATGAGCATTTTTTTTCTGTGTGTATGTTGTAAGCTGCTATTAAATTTGGACTCTAGAAGAAAAAACTGAGGTCATAAAATACTGATGTATTTCAGTGTTTAAGTGTCTTTATAAGTATTAAAGAGGTTAAAAAGTACCCACCATCAATCAGTGGATAAACCTAGAATGTTTTCTTATGTCTGACTCAGGAAAATTAAACTTTTAGCAAAATATGGTAGCCTTTGTTGAATAAATTAGTCTTAGTTTCATTTATAACTACAATAAATACTGTCTTAATGTGTTGCTGCCTTAATATACATTTTATGTATTTATCACTTACTATGTATGACTTATATCTCTGGCTCTATTTGTATCTATCTTATATACCTACGGTTTTGTTTGGCATCATAGTCAGGAACAACCAACATTCAAGCACCCCTTTCAACCATTTTAAGGGGTACAACGTTTCAGAAAAGTGGGTGTGAGGTTATGACAATAAAATAATAATTATGACTTTACTGTTATCTGTATGAATATCTTATATAACACACGAAAGTTTGTCTTGTTTAAGTTTAGTTATAACAATACCGAATTCATTGGTAGGAACTGGCTATATAAAATAACTTTAACTTCAAGGAAATGCATTGGAATTTCTTCATGGCTGAAGTTGCATTATTTATACTGTGTCAAACAGAAATGCTCAAACAACCTTATGGAGTTAAATACATGAAAGATATACTACAAGTGTTATCACATGGTAAGACACTGGAGAAAGTGAATGTCCTAGAGTGGTCCAGTCAAAGCCCAGACTTGAATTTGATTGAGAATCTGTGGCAAGACTTTAAGATTGCTGTCCACCAACGATCCCCATCCAACTTGACAGAGCTTGACAATTTCCATATCAAAAATGGCATTTTTGTTCTTTGACATTGTTCATTCTTAGCTCCCAAGTAAATATTGTGGACAGTTTTCAAAACAATTTTTGCTCTATTTTTACAACACATGTTGATGTTTTTGATATGATACTGCATATATCTGCTTCAGGTACAGTATTTAATTTTTTTCAAAGTTAAACGATGGCCTGTGTTACACAGAACACTAAAAATAAAATGTCAAATATACAATTTAGTTGGTTTTGTGTATTTGCTATATTTTAACATATTTTAATACTGCACATAATGATATGGTTTTGAAAATGCTACTTACCAAAACTGTTACTGCACATGAACTGTATTACATAGTAATTTCCTTTATTCCGATTGTGGTGTTTTCTCAATGCAAGATGTATTGTAGGCATATATACAGTGCTGTATAAAATCACATTCACTGTATATATATATATTTTTTATCATGTCGTTATAGGCCAACTGGAGAAATGGCCAAGAGACAGTTGGTGCTTAACACATACTGAATTATTTTGTCCCTGAAGTTTAGCATTTTTTTGTCATAGAAAATAAACATTTCACATACTTTACAACGTTACCGTAGGCTACTTTTTATTTATTTATTTTTTTAAATCAATGATGCAGTTTTCATTTCACAAATCTACTGCACTTTGTCTATAAACTGTACTGTAGTACACAGAAGTACACATTTCTCTCATTCACTTGCTAGGTCACTACTTATCTCCAAACATCAGACAGATATTTTGACTAGCAAATAGATGAGTTTCACAGTATTTTTAAGCACAAATAAAACAGCCTACATTTGCCCTACATGTTCCTGTATTTTTGGCACAGAACACATTACTATATATATATATATATATATATATATATATATATATATATATATATATATATATATATATTATATATATATATATATATATATATTGTAAACGATCCTCACACTCACGGAGTTCGTTGCCCCTTTAAGACTAGACCCAGGACACAGAAATGGAATTGCTTTAGCGCTGACGCGCACTTTTAATAAACACCAATCAAATAAATTAAACAAAACAAACAAAACAGAAACAAACACGTAGCTCTCTCTTGGAGCTCTAACTAACATTAACGGGAACCTAACTAAACATTCAGGACGGCTAAGCCGTTTACCTGACACCAACACCAAATACAAACTCACACGGGCTTCACTCCGTACTTCACCTTTGATACGACTGCTCATTCACACAGTCGGGCTCTTCTCTCAGCAGCCTGGAACAGCCTGGCTGCCTCTCTTAAATACCCTGCACCTGGCTCTAATTTACAACTACCACCAGGTGCAGGGGATTACTCAACAATTAAACAATTACCCAATTAAACCCCATAATACCCAAATGTGCATTCTCACAAGGTTTTTAGCAGGGAAGGATTTTAACCCCCTCCCTGGTACCTTACAATATATATATATATATATATATATATATATATATATATATATATATATATATATATATATATATATATATATATATATATATTAGAGGCAGACGGGGGGGAGGAGAAAAAGAAAGA